>NW_024423343.1:18549755-18563415 GCF_017311325.1 Ursus maritimus | reverse complement strand
GGGGGGGGGGGTGCTGCTTTCTCTTCTCTAGGGGAATCAGGGGGCGGGGGGATTTGGGGAGGCTGCTTGAGCCCGCCTGTCCCACGGGTCTGTGGGCGCCCTTGCCCTGCCCCTGTCTCCTAGCCCCGCCGCCTCGCCCCTCCCCTCCCCTCCCCACACCCCTCCCCCCGACGCGGCATCGGTCCTGCAGGCTGACCGCCCCCACCTGCGCCCACAGACATCCGGGAGACTGCCTTCGTGTTCGCGATCACGGCTGCGGGTGCCAGCCACGCGGTCACGCAGGCCTGCTCCATGGGCGAGCTGCTGCAGTGCGGCTGCCAGGCGCCCCGAGGGCGGGCCCCACCCCGCCCCCCAGGCCTGCCCGGCACGCCCGGGCCCCCGGGTCCCGTCGGCTCCCCCGACGGCAGCGCCGCCTGGGAGTGGGGAGGCTGCGGCGACGACGTAGACTTCGGGGACGAGAAGTCGAGGCTCTTTATGGACGCGCGGCACAAGCGGGGACGGGGAGACATCCGTGCGTTGGTGCAACTTCACAACAACGAGGCGGGCCGGCTGGTGAGTGGGGGCAGGGCTGTGTAAGAGTGTGGGGGTTGTGAATGTGTGAGTATGGGTGGGTGTGAGTGGACGTCGGTGAGGGTGTGGTCTGTGGAAGTGTGAGGAAGGGGGTGGGTGCGAGGGAGTATAGGTGCAGAAGTACCTGTGTGGGAGCTGCCTGGCAGAGAGGGACCCTGGGGGCAGATGGGCTGGGGCATGTGCAGGCCATGTGGGAGGTAAGGTGGCCAACCTAGAAGGTGTCCCTTGGGAGGCCTGGGAGGGCCTGGAGCTGGTGGTCTAATGGGCAGGGTGGGGAAGGGACATCCCGGGAAGAGGACTCAAGGCCTTTAGGGACCTCAGGTAGGGCAGACAAACCTCTGAGACTGGACAGAGGACAGATAGGACAAAGCCTGGGGAGGGAGACACCTGGCTGCCTGGGCAGGGGCAGAGGAGGGTGACTAAAGCTGGGGATGAAAGAAAAGATAGAAGTTGGGGCAAGGTATGGGGTCTGGAGGTGGAGGCATCAGGCGAGGCCTTGGGAGGGGCTAGAACAGGCCCAAGAGGGATGGGCTTGGAAAGGTGTGAAAGACAAAGCATAGATATTGGTGAAGGTAGGAGGGAGTCAGGCAGAGGCCAGGAAAGCTGTGACCGAATCTGGGTACTTGCCAACTGGCTGCCCACCAGCCCCAGAGTGGGCCCCGCTCGGGATCCTGGCAGCCTCTCCCTTTCCCTCTGCAAGGAGGAGGGCCCCAGGAGCTCCTGTTTAGGGACAAGAAGCTGTCTGGGTCAGATGTTTCCAGGAGGGGCTGTGAGGAAGGAGAGGCCTGGGAAGGGGGGAACGCACTCAAGTCTGTAGATCAGGTTGGCCTCTGGACCCTGAGCTTCCAGAGATGGTCATCCTGGGTCATCTGACGCCATAAATCTCTAGTGCGGTTGTGACAATTAGACCCCAGCTTTAGGCACAAAATAGCAAATAAGGGGCAGGAGTTCTGGATTCCAGTTCTCAGTAATGCATTCACAGTGGGCCCTCCCGCACCCTAGGCCTCAGTTCTAGGGTACTCTAGGGACGCCCCCACACACATCCTGTGTCCTCCAGGGTTCAGCCTGAGGCATCAGGCAGGGGGTAAGAGGGGGCCCAGAGAGGAATGTCCAGACAGGCCCGCATACCTGTCGGATAGGGTTGGGGAGGGGTGGCAGAGACAAACGCCCAAGAGGCGGGCTCTGCGGCTCTGGGACTCTGCTCAGCCCTGCCTGGGGCCGTTAGTGGCAGCAAGGAGAGGGGGCCGAGGGGGCCGGGGGCCGGGGGCCGGGACGGGCCCGGGTTGGTAGGAAGGAATAGAGCGCAACAGCTGCAATCCCTCCCCGCCTCGCTCCAGGGAGAATCTCAACCCTGCCGTCCATTCTGCTTTCTCCCCCATTCCTGACTTTGTATCCTGCGATCTCTGTGCTACGTACAGCGCTCCCCCCTCACTTCTCTTACTCTTCCATCTGTATCATTTTTCCTTCTGTCGGAGGGGTTGCTCCCTGATTTCCTCCTCTCCACCTTGCGCTCTCCTTTGTGTTTTTGGTCTGCTCTTTTCTCTCTTCCGCCCACCCCACCCTCCCCATCTTATTCTAGGTCGATCCCCTGGGCCTTGCCAAACCACGCACCCCCAATCTGCCCCCATCCGCCCGCTCCTTCGCTCCCCGCAGGCCGTGCGGAGCCATACGCGCACCGAGTGCAAGTGCCACGGGCTGTCGGGCTCGTGCGCGCTGCGAACCTGCTGGCAGAAGCTGCCCCCGTTCCGCGAGGTGGGCGCGCGGCTGCTCGAGCGCTTCCACGGCGCCTCGCGTGTCATGGGAACCAATGACGGCAAGGCTCTGCTGCCCGCAGTCCGCACTCTCAAGCCGCCGGGCCGCGCCGACCTCCTCTACGCCGCCGACTCGCCAGACTTCTGCGCTCCCAACCGGCGCACCGGCTCGCCTGGCACGCGCGGCCGCGCCTGCAACAGCAGCGCCCCGGACCTCAGCGGCTGCGACCTGCTGTGCTGCGGCCGCGGGCACCGCCAGGAGAGCGTGCAGCTCGAGGAGAACTGCCTGTGCCGCTTCCACTGGTGCTGCGTCGTGCAGTGCCACCGCTGTCGCGTGCGCAAGGAGCTCAGCCTCTGCCTCTGACGCGCCGCCCGGCGACCGCGGCACCTCTGGACCCCAGCGAGGGTGCGACCCAGTTTCGCCCACCGAAAGCCCATCTCCCGGGCCTCCGCAAACTGAAAGGCGGCGGAGGGGAGTTATGCGCCAGCCCAGGAAGGCCCAGGGCGCTGGAGAACCGCACCGCCCCCCCCCCACCCCGCCAGGGAGCGCTCTGGAAGGCTTCCGGGGGAGGCTATGCAGTCCCTCTCGCTCTTTGGCCCCCATATGGAAACCAAAGAGCCAGTCTCTAGGCCTCTGGATGCAGGACTCCTTAGAACTGCTGGCCATTGGGTGGGTGGGTGAGTTTAGTATCAATAAAAGTATTTAAACCAATAGGACTGGGCCCACGGTTTGGGAGGGGAGCTGGCCTCCTGGGGGCTGCCATGGGGCCAGGCTTCCGAAGGAGTGTGTAAAGGAAAATGGTTTTGACAGAACTAGCATCTCAGGGGTCAGCCTTAGGTCCCTATCTTCCTACCTATTGGATGAGGCTCTCCTCGAAACCGTGGTGAAGAGTCACCCTTGTCACACTTCTCCCGCCTGAATCTTCGAGCTGGGGAAGACCTAAGCCATCGCTCTTTAAAGGAACAGACTGAACAGGTCTAGGAAAGGAAGACCAGAAGCCTCTGGTAGTGTCCTCAGCTCTCAGATCAGCCCTCATCTCAATTCTAGGGGACTGCGACACCCTTATCTGCCCTTCTGTTTCTGTGACCCCTGGGGAATTTGAGGGTAGACTTTTAGGGCCACCCAAGCCCATAGGATTAAAGCACTTTATAAACTGTAGAATGTGATGAAACTATGTGATTAGTAACATCAGACTTTGTTACCATCAAAACTAACTTCACTCCCATTAGCGTCCAAAAGACTGCTCAGAACAGCATTTCTAATCACACTCAGAGGGAGATGAAGCAACGTTGTCCCAAGGTTTTTGTTGGCACCCAACCACATTTCCTGCCTTCTGGTTCTTTCTCAGGAAGCTGATGTTGAGGCTGAAGGGACAGAGAGGAAAAGGTTTGGGGTTCTGAGTTCTCCAGAGCTGAATCTCACGCCTCCATTTTCCTCCAGAGAATGGGGGAGGGCATGGCTAAATGGCTGGGATTTGGGGCCCCCAATTTTCCTACAGTCCAAATACCATAGTGGACAATGACTGCCCCACCTACGTATATAGGCAAAGCCTGGGCTTTGGATTCAGGCACTCTGGGTTTGAAGCTGCGGCTGCTGCTTCGAAGGTAGCAATATAGGCATGTTAGCCTCAGTTTCTTTAGCGATACAATGGGAACACCATCGTGTCTCAGTTATCTATTGCTGTGTAACGAACAACCCCAAAATAATTACATCTCATGATCCTGTAGGTTAGGAATTTGCCAGAACTCAGCTTGGTGGTTCTGCTTCTTATAGCAGAACTATTGGCTGTGGTCCTTCACTTGGCCGCCTCCTGCGGTGGCTGGGCTGGGCTGGACAGTCTAAGAGGCTTCCCTCATATGCGTCTAATGCCTTGGAGCTCCTCCATGGCCTCCTTCTCTCTGTGTGGCTAGCTTGGGCTTCCTCACAGCGTGGTGGCTTTGGTGTAGTCAGACTTCTTTTTTTTTTTTTTAAAGATTTTATTTATTTATTTGACAGAGACAGACAGCGAGAGAGGGAATACAAGCAGGGGGAGTGGGAGAGGAAGAAGCAGGCCCATAGCGGAGGAGCCTGATGTGGGGCTCGATCCCAGAACGCCGGGATCATGCCCTGAGCCGAGGGCAGATGCTTAACCGCTGTGCCACCCAGGCGCCCCTGTAGTCAGACTTCTTATCCAGGCTGGCTTTCAAAATCAATTGTGTTGAATGTGAAGACAGAAGCTCCTTACGGTCCAGCATTGGAAGTTACACACTCCCTATTGGTTGTCTCAAGTCACAGAGCTGCTGTCACTCCCTGTCGGCTGACCCAAGTCACATAACCAGCCAAAATTCAAGGGAAGGGGAAATAGTCTCCATCTCTCAGTGGGAAAGTGGCAACACTGTCATAACCCATTCATATCCTCATAGAAACATGGGGAGGATTTTTTTGAGATACAAAAAGCACTTAGCACAACATTTGGCACAATAATTTAGGTCAAGCTTATATTTAATAAATGGCAGTTACTGTGGGAATGGGGATAGAAAGCTGATGTTCTCAGGGCAGACCCTGATCGCAAATGAAGATACCCAACTCAAACTAGCTTAGCCCAAAGGAATGAATTATTGGGAAAATAATTAAAAAGGGAATTAATTACCTGGGAAGTCCAAAGGTAAGCCTGAATTCAAGCACAACTGAACCCAGAGGCCCAAACAATGTCATAGGTCTTTCTCCCTTGTCTTCTTCCCTCACCACCATACTGCTCATACTGTCCTCATTACCTCCTGTTGCAGATAGACTTTCACTCTATGTCAGCCCTATGCTCACATTCTTAGAGCTAGTAGTCTAAAAAAGAATGGCTTTCCCAGAAAAAGTCCTAAGGAAGACCCCGATTTGGTCAGCTTGGGTCAGTTGCCCATCCCTAAACCAATAACCACCCAGAAAGATGTATTACTGTGACTCTGACTGTTAACGCCCTCCAACCGCCAAGACCACAGGTACTGGGGACACAGGGAGGAGAGGAGAGTTTTTCAAATGAAACAGAAGGAAGCGGAACTCATCCTGGATGTAACAGACCTTAACCATGCCTTCCGGTGCATCTGCCCTCCCCCCCCACAATGTCTCCGCCCCCACCTCTTGTGCTAGCCTGGTTCAGTCCTCTAGAATCACGCGGGGACCCCAGAGTGAAGCATGAAGGAGAAGGGATATCAGGTGGCAGTGGGAAGGAAAGGGTATCTGAGTTTTCCTTCCTACTTCCTCCCGGCTCCCTTAGGTCAAAGGCCCGGGCTTCAGGGAGGTGTCATGGAGAATCTGAACTCAACCTCTCTACTCAAGGGGTTTGGATAACTAATTGGCATTGTGGGCCACATGGAGGAGAAATGAAGCTCCCTAAGGGTGGGGTTTATATTCACAGCTCTGCCTTCCGCAGAGCTGGGTTCAACACACTAAACAAACAAACAAACAAACAAAGAACGAACTCCTGCACTTCTCTCAGAGACCACAAGAGGGTGCACAGAGCCCAGCTTCCCTATTAACAGGGCCCAACAGATGGGACCTGCAAGACATCTGGGGGGCTCAGAGAGCTGTGGGCAGGAAGGAGAGGGTAAGATGAAAGGAAGCAAGGAGACCCAAGGACAGCTTGGGTCAAGCTGCTAGGATTCCAGACTGTCTGGGACCTTTGGGGCTGACCCGCACCTAGGACTGGGACACTTGCCTCCTGGTCTCTATTGCCAGGTCCCGGTGAGTGGTGCAGAGTGGGTGATGCTGGACTCCTCCATGATGCCACAGAAGGAAACTGAGGCAGTGGCATGAACTGACACCACCCCAATCAGGTTAAAAGGAATTCAGAGGAAGTAGCATGATACAGTGAAAAAAAGGCCTACTTTGCTAACTTGACCTTGATCAAGTCAATTAATCTCTCTGAGCCTCAGTTTTCCCGTTAAAAATGGGCTGCCTGATAGCTTTTTAGTACATCGTAAGAGGGCACTGCAATCTTCAAATTGCTAGTTGTGCACTAGTGGTCCATCTTTTGGACCAAGCTCAGCAGAAGTCTGGGAAATGGCTTCTGTGAAGGGTGAGCGCCTTGGCCTGAGAGGCACCATTTTGACCATTATCTTGGTCATCTTTAAGCTCAGAGATAGCTCTGTGCTCTTGCACTGCTGTCTTGGAAGAAGGCTGGGCCCAGAGCTCAGAAATGCCCCCTCAACACCACCCCCTTGCTCACCCAGCTGCTCAGCCCCAGGCACAGTCTGAGCCATGAAGGTTCCCTGCTGGCTGAGTGGTGGGGGACATGTGGTATCGGGGAGATGGGCGAAGAGCACAGAGGCGCCCCAGATGTGTGCATGACCACATCAGGAAGAGCCAGAATGCAGGCAGATGGGTGGGGAAGCTGCTGGAAGGCCCATGATCAGCCTAAGGCCAAGGGCTCATTTCCCCTTCCTTCCGATGACTGACCAGGAGTTTGGGTGACTGAAGCAGCAAGTTAATCCCCTTACCTTGCTGAGGGGCTCTGGTCCCTGAGGCCTGAAGGATAAGACAAAGAGCTCCCTTATTGGTCTGGGGCTCCTTCCCTCTCCTCTTCACCAAGACAGACTTCTCTCACCAAGCATCGGGACTGAGCCTGGCCTGGTCTGGGTTGGGGCCGTGAGGGTCCCACCTGTTCTCACCCTGGTGCCTCCCTTCGCCCTCCCTTCCTTGCAACCTCCTCCAGAGTTGCCACAGCTGGAACCATTCTCTGAGCCGCCTTTCATCCCTGGTGCTCCCCCCACCCCCAGTGGCCCCTATAATTGTGGTCTCAGCTGGCGGCTGCGGGGGCTGGGGCTGGGCTGAGGGCCAGGGCCCAGGGCAGGGCCAGGGTGGGGTCTGGGGACTGCCGATAGGGGCCTGGCCATGGCAAAGGTCACTGAGACGGGGGCTCCAGTTGCAGATATGCTTTCTGGGCTTCATCTCCACATATGCCAAGGTCCTGTGCACATATGCCCTTTCTTCCCTGCACTGAGAAGTGCCCCAGGCTTGGGCACTTTTAGACCCTCATGACATCAGGCCAGAACTACGCCCCACTGCAAACAAGACTTGAGAATCATTATTTGCCTCCTGGGGTTTTCAAAGAAAGGGCCTTCTCCCTCTCTCTTACATCTCTATATTTCATGAGCCATAGAGGCGGTGGGGTGGGGTGGGGGACAAAGAGATGTTCCCTCTGCAGAGGCAGGTTAAAGAAAAAAAAACAGCTTCTTAAGCAGCTCAGCAGAATTTCCTAAATGTGGTCTTCATGAAAATCACTTGAGATACCAGCTAGAAATGCAGACCCCTAGGCCTTGCCCCTGGACAGGCTGATTCAGCTGCATGGGATCCAGAATCAGTATTCCCCACAATGGCCTACCCCAGGGGACACATATGATGCATCAAGCATGGGAAGACTAGTGTGAGCTTTACCCAGGGAGTTAAGCAGTCATGACTGCATTCCCTGTCCCACCTTGGGCCTCTTCCTAATCTTTTCTGGGCTTCAGTTTTCCCAACAGCCAATGGGCACATGTGTCCCCAGCCTGGGTTGTCCCTGTGGTGCCCTCTCCCAGCCTAGGCTCACCGCCTCCTTCCTGTGCTGAGTTTGGGCCTGCCCTATCCTTCCCCCATACTCTTCCCAAACTCTAGTCCCAAGCTGTCCTTGTCCCTGCAGCATGGCGAAGGAGAGTGGGTAGGGCAGGGGGCGGCTGGGGTCAAACAAGGCTCTGGCTGACGCAGACCGCTTCCTGCCCCCGGCTGTTTTCCTGCTGTCCAGACTGCTCCCCCCCATTGCCCCACCCCACCCCCACCCCCAGCAGCCTCAAGCCCTTAATTCCTGACAGCTGCGGAGGCTGCCGGCAGAGATGGGGGAAAGGAGGGGGGGAGGATGCCGTCAGCCTGCTGTTACTCAGGCAGCCCCCACCACCTGACAGTCTGGGGACAGGGAAGGCCCCACCCCTCTCCAATTCCCCAGGGATGGACAATTCCAGGAATGGGCCCCTTTTGTCTCAGAGCCCAGAGTTTGTACTTAAACCAGGAGAGGACAATGAGGTTGGGAGGGAGGTGTGTGTATAGAGCAGAAGACTTGTGCCCATTTTACAGAGGAGGATGCTAAGGCCGCAGTGGGAGCAGGATTCACTATCAGGGCCCAGGTTAGAACCAGAAACAGAAGCTGGAGCTACTGTCCCCGACCCTTTGGTTTCTCAGGCCTTTGCCTGGGTCTAGTATACTCACCCCATAGTGAGATGAGCTAAGTGTTCAGCCGGGGTGGGAGGACCAGAGGAAAATCCCAGAGCGGAGTGGGCCTGAGCCAGGAGCCTGGTTTTGGGTGGCTCCCAGAGAGCCAAGTACAGGTAGCAGCACCAGGGCAAGATCCGGAGCATCTGCAGCAAGGCCCAGGCAAGCAACACTCAGTGTTGGGGCCACTGCTGCTATGCTCACGGTCAAGAGCACTGGGCTCAGTTCCAGCTCTTGGACTAATTTGCTGTGTGACCTTGAGTAAGTCATGGTCCTCTCTGAGCCTCATTATTTTCTTGTGAAATAAAAGGGGACAAAATAAGATGACCCCCAAAGCACACTTTTGGAATTAAAGGGCTCACTAATCCCGCTCCCAGGGTGTGTCACCCCTGGGAGCTCTGCTTCCAAATAAGCATTTACTGGAGTCCCAGCAATTTTACTTTCATGGGCTCACTGACTAGATGAGGTGGGCCTCGATAGCCGCATTTCACGAAGGGGCAGAGGATGGCTCAGTGAGCACAAGGCACCTGTTTAAGGTCACACAGGGAAGAAGAGCAAAACCCAGAGGCTGCCAAACCCCTTTACAGGACCCCCCACACCTGCCGCACCAGCCAAGCCTGGGAAGTCCCTCCTGAGGTGGGAGAGGCAAGCAGGGGGGCCAGCCCCTCCCCTCCAGCCCCTGCAGGTGTGTATATTGGGGAGGACTGCTCCCCGGCAGCTGTGTCTCGGCCAGACACACACACTTCGAAGTAACATACAGCTTCTTACACAAACCAGCGCGCGCCCTGGCACTGGCACCTCCACGTGCACGCGCGCGCAGACCCCCTCCCCCCCAACACCTCTCCTTCCCCTGCCCTCGGCACCGCCGCTCCCACCCGGAGTCCTGAGCGGCCGCAGTGGCCTCAGGACCCATACACGCCTCCACCCCCCCGTCGTGACGTCACCTGGGGTAGAGCCCTGAGACATTCGGGCGGGGGGGCGGGGGGAGGAAGGGGAGGCGGCAGAGCTCCCCGAGCCGGGACAGTCACTCACTCTCTGGGCGGTGGGGCCGGGCACAGACAGCGCCGCCCCCCCACACCGCCCCCCCACACCGCCCGCCTCGCACGCCCTCGGAAGCGCAGGCTCGCGGCGCTGCTCTGGGGGGCTCCCTGGCACCCCAGCCTCTCGTCCCCAGCCCGCAGCACCTCCGGGCCCCCCCTACCCTCGAGAGGCACCAGGAGTTGTCGCAGGGGGGCCTCGGGAAATTCCCTGGACCCCTGTGCCAGGAGGTGCCCGGTGCGCCCGCCCGCCCCCCCACCCCGAGGGCGGTGCCCGGGGGCGCTGCCCCATGGAGCGGGGAGGCGGGCGCCGTCTGCTCCCGGAGCCGTGACCCGAGTCGGAGCTGTGTGTCGCAGCCGCCCCGACCCCCGCGGATCATGCGCCGTCGCCCCTGGCTCGCCGGTCCCGCCGGGCTGTGAGCCCCCCACTCCTGGCCCGTGACGGCCCGCGCGCCATGGGCAGCACCCACCCTTGCCCCTGGCTGCGGCTCCGACCTCGGCCCCAGCCGCGGCCCGCGCTCTGCGCGCTCCTGTTCTTCCTACTGCTGCTGGCTGCCTCCGTGCCCAGGTGAGCCCTCACCTTATGCCCCGCCCTCCTGGAGAGCTGGGACCCCCAGCCACAGGGGCCTCTGGCGCTCCTGCTGGGGCAGGGGACCCTGGAAGGAGGGAGGGACAGTGTCGCAGGAAAGTGCTGGTACCCAATGAAAGACACTGCCCTCATAGGAGGGGGCTGAACTGGTGACAGAATCTGGGCAGTCCAGGGAGATAAGGCAGTGCCCAGGAAAGTGAAGGCTACTAGAAGAGGAGGTGTGTGTATGTGTGTGGGGGAAACAAGTGCCAACCTGGAGTCCATGCCAGGCGGGGGGAATGCACCCCCCCCCCAGGAGAAAGCTCAAACTGCCTTGCTTCACATTAGAGATCACTCCCAGGCAGGGGCGGGTGGGGGGGGGGAGCTGGCAGGGAGTAGATCAGGTGGGGTCACTGAGACTGCGGCTGGAAGGGTTCTCAGTGCGTGTGTGTGATTTTGTGAACCCTGCAAGTTATGTTGTAAACAGCAGTCTGTGTGTGCACATGTGTGTGAACTGAGAGCTCACGGATCAATATACATTATACGTTAACACGCGTACATGTACATGCTTGTGAGTGTCTGTGTGTCTGTGTGTGTAACTATGTCTGAAGTGTGTATGTGTGTAAGTGTTCCTGGGTCTGTGTGGCCCCCTCAATGTGTGCAGAAGTGTGTCTGTGCGAATGTGACCGTCTGAAACAGGCGTTGGGAGTAGTCTCCTGGGGAACGCTATGTATGTGAACATCTATGCTCAGCATGTACCTATGAAATACTTGTGCGCAGGCATTTTGGATGCGTGTGCATTTACACATTAGCTTGTGTGGGTGTGCATCTGGACAGGTGGTGTTGGAGGAAGCGATGATGAGAGGACCGAGGACAGGAGAATGCTCTAGGACTCTACCTACAGGCCCAACTTTTAGAAGCAGAGGTTGGAACAGAGGGATTATGGCTCTTGGGACAGAGTGTAAATTGCCAAGCGGGGCCTTCCCAGCTCTCCGAAACACTCACCCACACCCACCCCCACCCCCGCTGCCTGCAGGTCTGCACCCAACGACATTCTGGGCCTCCGCCTGCCCCCGGAGCCCGTGCTCAATGCCAACACGGTGTGCCTGACGTTGCCGGGCCTGAGCAGGAGGCAGATGGAGGTGTGTGTGCGCCACCCTGATGTGGCTGCCTCAGCCATCCAGGGCATCCAGATCGCCATCCACGAGTGCCAGCACCAGTTCCGGGACCAGCGCTGGAACTGCTCTAGTCTGGAGACCCGCAACAAGATCCCCTACGAGAGTCCCATCTTCAGCAGAGGTAGCTGCCCCCCTCACCCTTGCCCTTCTGCGCACCCCAAAAGCCAACCATCCTCTACCTACGCCCTCAAACTGGCAACCCCCCCTGCCCCAGATGCCCATCTACCAGCCATACTGCTCCTTTCTGGTTTTGGCCAGTCCATGGGGGCCAGACAAATGGGGCAGACATGTCTCCAGCCTGGGCTGTGCGGGCTGAGGGTAGTAGGTTCCATGCCTGAGAATTGACTCCTGGCTTATCCTGCCTTGTCACTGACACTGTCTATCTCAGGCCCAGGAAATATCCACATCTGTCACCTTCCTCAGTTGACCCTCAACCTAGTTAACAGCATTTAGGATGGAGAGTCTGGGATAAGGCGCCCAGAGTCAGCATGAAGGACTTTTGCCAAACGGTGTAGGTGAGGGAAGCCCAGGCAGGTAAATTGTGCGTTTGCAGGAGCTCTTCCCGGCAGGGTACACCACCAGCCTCTGTGTCATTCCCGCCGCCCCCGAAAACCTTCTCTGAATCAGAGGCCCTGGGTGTGTGTGCAGGCCTCCTGCCCGGCAGGCCTGACAGCTCTGCCAATCCCTCTTCCCCTCACAGCCCAGAGAAGCCGCAGCCCACTCCCTGTCCTCCCTCTGGGACTTCTGGGTGACCCAGGGCCCACCCTGACAACCCCTAGAGGAGCTTGGGCTGGCGATGGCAGGAGGTGTTGTCACTCGTTTCTGTTCACACCCACCCCTGCCCTGGTATGGTAGGCCTTGACTCAGGTCTTTTGGGGAAGATGGGCGTTATCTGTTTTTCCTCTCAGCTGCTCGAGTGGGACAGTGTGGGGACCTGGCTCCTTGCGACTTGTCCAATTCTCAGTTGACAGTGGAGGAAGAGGGGTACCCCTATACCCTATGCCCTGGGGGCCCAGAGGCTTCTGGAAGAGTCAGACTCTAAGGTACTCGAATATCAGAAAGAAGTCGGCCAGCTTGGGACTTTCCCTTTTCACCAGGACCCCTCCTTGCATCCCCAGGGGCCCCCAAGTCAGGGGCCATCGCAGCCTCCCCCAGCCCAGCCCCAGGCCGCCCGCCCCGCCCCCGCGCGCCCTACCCCCTCCCTCCCCCGCGCGCCCCGGGCGCTGTTTCTACCCGGCCAAGCCCAGCCCGACGCGTGTGGCGGCATGCAGCCGCGAACTAATCCCCGCGGGCCGCGGCAGACGGCTCCCGGCCCGAACCGCGCGGCTCTCCAAGGGGCGCCCCCCTCCGCCCCTGCCCCGCGCTCCCGCCCCGCCCCATCCGCCCCGCCCGCCCCGCCGCACCCGAGCCCCGCCGGCCGGCAGACGGCGGCTGCTGGGGACCCCGGCCGGGCGCCTCGCCCCGCCCGGGCCGCCCGCGCTCGCCCACGCCACGGGACGGGCCTATGCCTCTCTCCTGCCCCGGCTGGGCCAGGCCGGAGCCCGCTGCCGCCGCGAGCCCGCTCCCCCTCCGGCTTTCTAGGTGACCCGTGCGCTCCCCGACGCCCTGTGTGCCCTCCAGCGCTCGGGCCCCCGCGGTGAGGGCGCCGGAGCCCTGCTTTGGGTTCTGCTCGCGGCGAGGGGGGGGCGGTTGGACAGGCGCTGAGGTTCTCACCCCCGCCGCTTCAGGTGAGGCAAGGCAAGGCAAGCTCTTCATCCCTCTTCCCGGCCACGGTGTCCCCTCTTCCCCTCTGCGCCTCCTGTCCCCTCTAGATAGAGTGAACCCACGCGTCCTGATTACTTCGCCCGCGTGAGGCCCGTGTGGCCCGGTGGAGGACGTGGGGTCTTTGAAGCTCAGGGGTGAGCTCGGAGCGGTGGAAGCGCGCGGGGTTGGCCCGGCGCCAGGAGCTCCCGGGTTCACCTGCAGTTTAATAAGCGGGAGGTGAGCTGGGGGGACGAGTGGGGGGGGGGAGGTTAGTGGTGGAAGGGGGAGACTTGCCGGGGCTAGCCAGGGCGGGGCGGTGCCCAGCGCGGGGAAGGGGCGGGACAGCGGCTCCGGGGCTCTGGCAGGGGGGGCTGGGCTCCTTCCTTTGGCCTTGGAACACTGTCCTACCTATGTGGCTTCTGCTCCCGCATTGCGACACCCCATTTTCTACGTCTCCCTCCTCGGAGGGGACTCTGGGCTTCTAGAAGAAATTGCCACTTTCTCCCTCCACGGCCACCGTTACAACCCTTCCCCCACTCCATATCTGGGTTCACCCTTCACCCTCCTGTGGGATTATCCCCCCCCCCCCCCCCCCCCCCCCCCCC
>NW_024423343.1:18498699-18549745 GCF_017311325.1 Ursus maritimus | reverse complement strand
CCCCCCCCCCCCCCCCGCCCCGCCAGTCACCTCAAGGACTAGCTAAATCTGAATTCTACGGGGCTACTCTTGGTGGCAGCCAGTCCCTGGACTGGGTCCTTCCCCCAGTCTCCCTTCTTTTCAAGTTGTGAATTGTCTCATGTGGGGTCACTTGACCCATTTCACCTAAGTGGAATACAGGGTGCTGACCCCTCTTCCAACTCAGACTGCCAGTGGGGCTCTCTTAAAGGTGCATTCTGCCATGTCCAAAATTCAGAGACTGCTGGGAGGAGGTGGTCCCTGGGGCCTTCCACCTTAATGCTGTTACTGCCATCTGATTGTTCTGGCATGTCCCCTGAAATGGGTTGGGTGAAGGGATGGGGTTCCAGTGTAGGAGGGATGGATGCTTGAACACCTGGAGCAGACAAACTTGGGAAGGCAGGGCATATGATAGGGCTTTACTTGGCCCAGGAGAGGGCATGACAGGGTGCTGGAACCTGGGTGGGTAGGGGACAGGGAGAGAGGCCTCTCTGGGGCTAGAATAAAAAAAAAAAAGCTGTGGGAAGGTCCCCAACCCAGGGGCAGCTCCAACCTCAGGGCCAGGGCACTGATATCCCCAGCCTTTTGTTCTGTGGACCCAGACAATTGGTGTCTGCTGGGCAGCACATCTAGAGGGGAGCCCCTCCTGGTGAGGACTAGAGCACCCAACCATGGATGCAGGGGCAACAGAGTGGACGGGGATATGGGGCCTGGGAGAGGCCAGTGGAGGCAAGTGTAGGAGATTCAAGCAGCAGGTCCTAGGAGCGCCCACACAGGTTAGTACAGCCCTCTCCCAAGGCCCTGACCCATCTGGAATGGATGGAAAGAAGGGGCACAAGGCCCTGCAGCCCAGCCAGGCTCTCAGCCCAGTGGAAGGCCACAGTTTAAGAGTCTAGCCTCTGTTCTCCAAGGCCCTGGCTCTTTCTTCTCCCACCTCTCTTTTACGGTTATCCTTGGGGAGCCTCCAGGTTTGGGGTGAGTGGTGGCATGCAGATAGGAAGACAGAGGCTCAGGCCATCATATCCCAGGATCGCCTAAATTTCCGTTATCCTAATAGCCCCCAATAAATTAGCTAATACATATTAAGTACTTGCTGTTTGTCTGGCACTGTTTTAAAGCATTTTATCTGTACTTTAAGATGCCTAAACAATCCCCATGCAATGGGTCCTATTAGTATCCTCATTCTGCACATGAAGCAATGAGAGGTTGGGTAACTTGGAATTAGTCACACAGCTTCTAAGGGAGCTACAGAGCCAGGACTCAGATGCAGGCCAGCTGACTTTAGAGATTGCCCTCAACCCCCTGCCATACTGCCTGCCTAAGCTACCAGGCCACCATGATCTCCCACTGTGTGTCCAGAGGTGAGTGGTACAATGGAGGAGTAGTCCAAGAAATGAAACTGACATGTATACACACACACAGAGACACACACCTACCTTTGTTTGTGCAAACGTGTAACCACATTCAATGTCACCCCTAAGCGTTCCCATGCGCACACAACTCACTCTCTCACTCGCTCTCTCTCTCTCTCTCTCTCAGCCCAGGCACGGGAGCATGCACAGATTATCTGCATGGAGGGGATTGTTACCAGATCTCCCCCCTTCCCTCCCTCTTGGACTCAAGTAGGCGGGGCTCAAGCTTCTCTGACCCCTCCTGGTTCCCACTGGCTCCTGAATCCTCTCTCCTCCATGCTCCCCTGCCCTCCAAACCTCCTCCCCCAGCCCCAACCTGGCCATTGGCTGCGGCCTGGAGCAGCAGCTGACTCCACTTAGATGCTGGCAGTCCCTGTCCCAGATCAAAGGCAGGACAGCTAATTGTGCGTCTTAACAAGCCCCCCCCCCTCCATGCTCCAGGCAGCCCAGCTGGCCATGGCCCCACCCCTCTCCCCCACCAGCTGGCCAGATGGCACAGTGCCTGTGTCTGCCCCAGACAGTTGGGGCCAGGACCGAAACTGGGGCCCTGAATGGGAGCTGGGGGCAGACCCAGGAGGCTGGGCTTCTCTGAATCCTGGATGCTTGGAGCACAGGGTGGTCACACAAGCCCTGCCTGGCTGCCCCTACACGTGGCCGTGACAGCTGCCAGAGGCCATGGCATGGTGTCCTTAGCTGCCTGGGGTAGGTAGGGGTGTTTTCTGTAGATTGTGAACTACATTTTTCCAGACTCCTCTGGGCCTGCCTCTGAATGTAACAAAGCCTGGAAGATGCTGAGTGGACCAGCACATCCCCCTAGACCAGCCTCTTGCTCTTTCTTGGTGGCAAGCGTAGATAGGGCCATAGAAACTGGGGCCAGAGCTACCTGGGTTTCTTACACAGGAGCATGTCTTCCCTAGAGCCAAATGTCCTTTAGCAGAAAGTTACCAGGCCTGGGAACTGAGAGAGCTGGGGCTGGGGCTGCTACATAACCCCTGTGATCTTGGGCATCTCCCTCTTGCACTGTGTGTGTGTGTGTGTGTGTGTGTGTGTGTGTGTGTGTGTGTGTTGGAGGGGGGATAATTTCTGAGGCCTGGGCTGTTTCTGGAGGTCAGAATATTGCCATTTGTCCTAGCAGTGGGCTGATGAGCCCCCTAGCAATAGGGGAAGCGCTGAGAGTTCCACAGCTAAAAGGCAGGGAAAATGCAGGGTGCACTCCCTAGGGACTTGGGTCTGCCCTCCTTTCCCTTGGGCCCCACTTCCCATGTCAGTGTCTATTTCTCTGCAGCTCTCACCAATTCCCAACATCCTCTTAAAAGGCTTCAGCCCAATCCCCATCCCCTCCTGTCTGCTCGTAGCTGGGCTCCTTGCAGAAAAGGTCCTGAGATGCCACAAGCTGGAGAGAGAAGATAGACAGGGACGGCCTGCTTCTCAGGCTTCTGGTGGCCCATGTGATTTATTCTAAAGTGGGTCATGAGCTGCTGGGCTCTGTCCGTAATTGGGGGAAACAAAAACTAATGGCCTGAAACTGCAGCTGTAGTGAGTGGAATGAGACAATATGAAGAACTTCTCAATAGAAGCTAATGTTTGTGCGGTACTTACTATGAGTAAGGTACTCTTCGAAGTACTTGCAGTTTACTAATTAATTCAATTCTTGGGACAACAATGAAGCAGATAATAACAATCTTGTTTTACAGATGAGAAAACTGAGGCATAGAGGTCAAGTCACTTGGCCAAGGTCATGTAGCTATTAACAGTAAGTGGAAGAGCTAAGATTTGAACCCAGACAATTGGGCTCCAGAGTTCATACTTTGAACTATACACATCTTGCCTTTTTTTTGGGGGGGTGGCTAGGTAAGGATGGAGGACAGGACCCTGTAATGCAGAGGGTGAGCTTGGGGGGGGGGGCTGCAGGATTGGGCTAGGGTCTCTGTCAAGTCCTGGTTGGCTCTCTGAGGTCTATGGGAACTCCCAGAGCATGTCCTTCCAGGCTTTGACACTAGGGTGGAAGGACCCAGAGTGTTTTGCTCTGAATCTCTGGTCTCCTGCAAGCCTTCAGTCTCCTGCTAGGGTCTGGGCTTCCCCCAACAGGTGCCTATGGCACAGCTGAGTTCTCCTCCTCATGTGGAGACTGCGATTGCTCCTGGCTTCTTCTCCCACTGCCCACACTCTCGGTTTCAGAGGCGGGTCAGAGACATGTACCAGAAAATGCCGCTAGCTGGTCCCTTCTCAGATGCAGAATAAGCCAGAAGCCTCTTGTGGGTCCAGGAGCCGGAGCCTCCTCTGGGAATAGACATCCCCCTGCCAAGGAGGCCCAGACTTATCAGGGCCTTCTCAGAGGATGGCTCAGGCTGGAAACTCAGAGGAGAAAAGTAGTGTAGACAAGTCCTGGGCCCCTGAGGGTGGTTCATCAGGGTCTTTGTGCCCGCCAAACATCTCAAGGAAGGCATCTGCCTTAGCTCACCCTTCCCACTCAACTTTCAACACTACTACAGGGCACTGAGCTGATTTCCAGAATTCCTCAAGCCACCCCTTCTGCTGACCTAGACCCAATGCTGGCTGGATGGCTGGGCGGTGCCCTTTTCTGAGCAGATTTTCTGGGATGCCTGTGGACAGGGAAGGGGAAAACTCTGCTGGCTCTTTTCTCTGCCTCTTGAACCTGGCCATCAGGGAGTGTTCTGTAGTGGGTGCCAAAGGGGGTGGCACCGGGCAGGCAACCTTGGGGCTGGGAGCTTTAGGAGGACTCCATCTCCTCTTACTTACCCTTCTGCCCATTAGCATCCTCTGAGGCCTGGAAGTCCATCACAAGTGATTTATTTTTTTAGATTAAATTTTGCCTTCTTTCTGCAGGCTTATTTTTAAATTGCAAATATCACATGAGAGGTAATAGATTAAGTCCCTGATCTTAAAAAGAATGTTTACCAGATACTTTCTGTCCAACAGGAGAGAAGTAGACACAAATTCTGAGCTTGCTAAGGGTGATGTTAATGAAACAGGGAATGAAGTGCAAAGCGAAAAGAGGGCTCTGGGGGAGACCTCCCCCACTCCACCCTGCACCCGGAACTTCGGGGGTGATTTCTGCCCTTCTTTGAGTCTGTGTCCTTGTACCAGACCTTCCCCCAACACTGGGCCTTGGTTTCTCCTTCGTATGTTAAGAAGGTTGGGCAGGGAGGGCGGAGGGATGAGACGTGGAAGCCCCCCAGAGCCTGTTCCCCGGATCTCCACCCTCAGGTTTTCGAGAGAGCGCCTTCGCCTACGCCATCGCCGCCGCCGGGGTCGTGCACGCTGTGTCCAATGCTTGCGCCCTGGGCAAACTGAGGGCATGCGGCTGCGACGCCTCCCGGCGTGGGGACGAGGAGGCCTTCCGTCGGAAGCTGCATCGCCTGCAGCTCGACGCGCTGCAGCGCGGGAAGGGCCTGAGCCACGGGGTCCCGGAGCACCCGGCCCTGCCCCCTGCCAGCCCGGGCCTGCAGGACTCCTGGGAGTGGGGCGGCTGTAGCCCCGACGTGGGCTTCGGGGAGCGCTTCTCTAAGGACTTTCTGGACTCGCGGGAGCCCCACAGAGACATCCACGCGCGCATGAGGCTCCACAACAACCGAGTTGGGAGGCAGGTGAGAGCCCCACCCGCCTGGGCCTGCTCCAAATCCCTCTGCCTCGGGCTCCTCCCCTCCCCCACCCCAGGCCTACCTCTCCTCTGGGGCCCACGCCATTCCCCCTAGCTCAGCAACTTTCTCATTGCCCCTGCCTAATCCAGTTGTCAAACATGCATTGGATACCTACTGTGTGCCAGGCACTGGACTGGGCCGGGGATGCAGGGATGAAACCGACCCTGTCCTGCATCAGCTCCCACTCTGCTGAGCAGCCTGCTCCTCTCACTATTCTGCAGTGAGCAGTGGAGGAGGGGCCGCGGGGCTGCAGTCAAGGCCTCAGCGGCCTTGGCCCTGCTCTGCCACTCTGTCGCCTCCTCTATAAAGCAAGAAGGTTCAACTGGATCACCCCATCCCCGAGTCCTGCGCCCCTGGCCAGCTCTAATGGTCCATGATTCTGTGCTATCTTATGCTGGGACCCTCTACCTCCTTTCCCAGACTTTTCTGTGCAGAATGAGGGTTCCTGCAAGGGCAGGTTCCTGGGGGCCACCACGGCCCTGTGCAGTGATTGCATGGTTGCCTTTCTCCTTTTTCTCCCTAACCTTGACTGTGCATACTACCTCAAAGGTCATTCATTAAAAAAAAGAAAAAGAAAAAAAGAAGAAGAAGATGAAGGAGAAGGAAGAGGAGAAGGAGAAGGAAAGGAGTAATCGCCTGCATTTACTGAGTCCTTTCTACGTGTCAGGCCCTGACTGGAGAGCCTATTTAATCCTTACAACTAGCTATGAGGGTAGTAGTATTAGCCTCAGGTTCAGATATGGAAACTGAGGTACAGGGAGATGGAGAAGCTTGCTCGAGGTGGTGTCACTGGTGAGGAAGTGGTAGAGGCCGGCTTCATAGGCGGCTTCATAGCCCGGCCGCTGAGCGCTGAGCCTGTGCTCCTTCACTCCGCAGCCTTGTCTGCACCCCCCTTTCCTGGCTGTTCAGCCCTTGTCCCTTCTCTCAGCTCTGCCCGGCCTGCCTTCAGGCCTTGTTTCTGCCTTCCCCTCGCTCTGACTGGCACCTGCTCCTCCTCATTCCCCTTTCTCCTGGCCTCTCGACCCAGGCGGGCCACCCTCTCCTTCCGCAGAGGCTCGGAGCTGATTCAGCTCTTCCTGTCCTGACTGAGAGGTGAAGTAAACTGAGGCATAGCCACCCTCCGGTCACATCCAGCTCCCACCCAGCCCTGCCCTGTTCCTGCAGCTCTTTTCCCAAGCTTCCATACTATCCCAGCCCGTAGCAACAGTGCCGCCTCCTCCTTGTTAAACTGGTTAGTTAATGACTGCTGCCTGTGGGAAGCAAATGTTCTGGAGCTGTTGGCCAGGGGGGGCCTTGGGCTGGTTCCTCCGTGGTGCTGACACCACAGGCTGCACCTACAAGCCGAGGAGTCCTTTAAGACTCAGAGGGCAGGGTCTCTCTCTCTTGTGGCCCTAACCGCCCAGATTAGAGGGCCCCAGATCATTGCTCTCCGGGTCTGAGCGTGTTCTGGGATGGAGTTGGGGAAAGGAAGGTGTGGCCAACTCCTTCTGGTGTCTCTAGTGAGGATAATGTCAAGGGATCCTTTGGGAGGAGATTCTAGAGCAGGTTGAGAGCTGGGCAGGGGGTGGGTAGGTTGTGTTCTGTAACTACCTCACTCAGAGGCTTGGGGACTTCTCGCTTTCATTGCGCAGGGGGTCTGGTTCCCTGGGACTGTTCCCATTCCGTATTCAGGTAGAGCCTTTGGCCCCTGTTGGTGCTCACTATTCCCTTAGAGGAACCGTGGCATTCAGCATTGGGCAGAATAAGCCCCGGCCAGTATAATGGGGAAAAGAGGAGTCTCCCTAGTTTCTGTCCCCTCCTTAGGCTCCCTGCAAAGGGCTGCAGGGCCCAGAGGAGGAAAGGGGCTTTCTCAGACTCCCCACAGCAGCCCCCACTCACGCCTGGATCCAGGCCAGAGGCTTTGGGGATGGGATATAGTGGGGCCAGCACCCCCCTCCTCCTGGCCCCCACCTGAGGGTGGAAGGAGAGGGAATTTCCCTGAGGATCTGGGATCCCCCCTCAGGAAGCAAGAGCCCTCCAGCCCCAAGGGCCCCCTGCAGCTGCTGGGAAAGGAGAGGAGGGGAGGAAGGAGGGAATTCCCCCAGGACCTGGCCTGGTGGGAGGCGGATGGGAGAGCAGCAGAAGAGCAGGCAGAGTTCTTCTCCGGACTGCGTGGCTCAGGAGCCGCGCGCCCCCCGCCCCAGCTCTCCACCCCCAGCCCCCGCCCCGCCCCGCTTCGGGCTTGAGTTTCTGTTCGATGGGAGTCGGTTTCACAAGTCTCGGAGATTCTCGAAGGCCAGTGTCTGCGCTGGGAGGAGGGCCGCGGGGCTGGCCGCGGGCGTCACCCCTCGCCGTGCCTCCCTCTGCAGGCGGTGATGGAGAACATGCGGCGGAAATGCAAGTGCCACGGCACGTCAGGCAGCTGCCAGCTCAAGACGTGCTGGCAGGTGACGCCGGAGTTCCGCGCCGTGGGGGCGCTGCTGCGCAGCCGCTTCCACCGCGCCACGCTCATCCGGCCGCACAACCGCAACGGCGGCCAGCTGGAGCCCGGCCCCGCGGGGGCCCCCTCGCCGGCCCCGGGTGTCCCGGGGCCGCGGCGCCGCGCCAGCCCCGCCGACCTGGTCTACTTCGAGAAGTCGCCCGACTTCTGCGAGCGCGAGCCGCGCCTGGACTCGGCGGGCACCGTGGGCCGCCTGTGCAACAAGAGCAGCTCGGGCCCCGACGGCTGCGGCAGCATGTGCTGCGGCCGCGGCCACAACATCCTGCGCCAGACGCGCAGCGAGCGCTGCCACTGCCGCTTCCACTGGTGCTGCTTCGTCGTCTGCGAGGAGTGCCGCATCACCGAGTGGGTCAGCGTCTGCAAGTGAGAGCCAGGCTCCCCTCCCGGAGCCCGGCCCTCGGCCGCTTGCCAGCTTGGCCCGGCGAGCGTCGCCTAGGCTCCTGGGAGAGGAGTTGGGACCATCTGATCGCATAGGAGCCTCCCGGCTCTGAGGGTCACATCTGCAATCAGGGGACAGCCCCGTCCTGCCTGGACACCACTCCTCACTTCTGTGGCCTCCAAGGACCTATATGCCTCCCAGCTCCTTGCCCCAGGCTCAGTCAAGCTCAGCTGGGCTGGGGATTGCCCCACACCTAAGGGCGTGGGTGAGGGCGAGTGTCAGCCAGGCAGTCTCTGGGCCTGTCCCCTTTCCTGCCTTCACCTCTTCCCCTGGGAGAGAGAATGAATGGAAGCCTATGGGCAGGGGGACTATGATTAGAAAAGAAGAAATGGACATGATTGTGCTGAAGTGATTCTATAGAGGCCTCAGATGCCCTCCCCGCAGGGCCTCTGCCCCTCATCACTCATTTAACAAATATTTATTTTGCACTCTTTGTGGTCTGGCACTCTGCAGGGGACGAAGGGTGCTGGGGACACAGACGTGAATAAGAGAGTCACAGCACCTGCCCTCTTGGAGTTTACATGCTGGTTGGGGGAGATGGACAATAAATAAGAAAATACACAGACCAGGTCATCTCAGACAATGTTCTGTGCCATAAAGAAAATACAGCTCGGTGCTGGGTGTAGAGTGATTTCTGGGGAGTGGGGCCCCTTATTTTTTGTTTGCATTTAAAACACTTTTTGAGTACAGTTGATACATAATGTTACATTAGTTGCAGGTGTACAACATAGTGATTGGACAAGTCTATACATTATGGTCTGCTCACCACAAGGGTAGCTATCATCTATCACCATAGGAGGCCATTACAATACCAGTAACTCTATTCCCTATGTTGTGCCTTGTATTCCTGTGACTAATTCATTCTATAACTGAAAGCCTGTGTCTCCCACTCCCCTGCACCCATCTTGTCCATCCCCCACCCACCTCCCCTCCGGCAAACACCAGCTCATTCTCTGTATTTATAGTTTCAATTCTGCTTTTTGTTTGTTTATTCGTTTGTTTTGTTTTTTTTAGATTCTACATATGAGTGAACTCCTATGGTATTTGTCTTTCCCAAGTCTGACTTATTTCACTTCGTGTACTACCCTCAAGGTCCATCCATGTGGTTGCAAATGGCAAGATCTCACCCTTTGTTATGGCTGCATAATATTCCATTGTGTACATGTATATGTGTATGTATGTATATACACACACGGCCCACATCTTTTTATCCATTCATTGATTGATAGACACATTGGTCTGGGAAGGCCTCTCTGAGTTGTGTTACTCATGCTGAGACCGGTACAATGGGGACAGCCATGCACAGACTGAGGGTTGGGGCTTTCCAGGCAGAGACCATGCAAATGCAATAGCTCAGTGGTGAGAAAGATGTCTTCAGGAGAAGCAGCAAAGAGGACAGTATGATTGGAGTGAAGAATCAAAGGGCAGGTTAGCAGGAGAGGAGCTCAGAGGGCAGGCAAGAGTCATATCACATGTGCCTCTGGCCAATGTAGGAAGTTGGGGTTTTTAAGAGGAATGAGAAAATTCAGAAAGTCTTAAGCAGTTGAGTGTCATGGTCTGATTTCCACATGGATTGCTGTACAGGGAACTGAATGAAGAGGGGACGAATTGACAGCAGGGGGTCAGTTAGGAAACTACAGCCCTCTTCCAAACCAGACACGGGGCCTGACTGGATGGAGGCCGTGGGGATGTTGACAAGAGGCTGGATCAGGAGCTCTTGATGCCAGAGCTCTAGCTGTCCACCTTGTGCCTGAGCCTTCTGCCACAAGCCAGGACGAGTGGAGGTGCCCAGCAGCACCCTTCGGCAGAGACAGGCACTCTGAGAGGAGTAATCCTGGGCAAGACCCAGCTCAACCCAGCCAGCCCAGCGCCCCAGGGAGCAGGTGGGGCCAGGAGGTGCGGCCAGGAGGAGGGTGGCGGGGGAGGGCCAGGAGACTCACTGTCTGGATTCTGGTCTCTCTGAGTCCATGCAGGGCAGGTGGGGTATGTAGGTAAGGCCAGAGGTGGAGCAACATCCTTCCTATGCCTCTTGTGCCCCCAGATCCCCAGCTCAGGGTGCCCTTTGGCCGGTGGGCAAGCCTCTTTCTCTCTACCCCCATAGGACACTGCTGAGCTGGGAGTCTGGGTCCAGTGCTGCACTCTCCTTGGCTCTCAGATAGGATGTTTTTCTGAAATAGACCCTCAAGGAGGGTGGTAGAGACGGAGGTCGGGTCAGGATCTCAGAGAAAGGACCCTTCACCTACTTCATCCAGACCTCCTGTTGCTCACAGTTGAGGATCCTGCTGCCTACCTTAGTTTACCCAGAATGGCATCCTTCTCGATGAACCAGATGTGGATGAAGTCTGGTTCCTTTTTCCAATTACCAGCCTACACAAATCCCCATATTTCCCTAGCTCTCTGGGTATGAGAAGGAAAGGAGGCTCTCATGATGATGTATCCCTGTAAGCCCACCAGTTGGAAGATGTGCCCTCACTAGCTTGCCTTCAGCTTCCTTCCCTCCAACTGCCTGCATCCCAGCAGCTCCTGGACATGCCTAAGACAGCAGGACCGTCCACATACTCAGCTCTGCTGCTTCTGTGGAGGGCAGGATTTCTCTCCCCAACCCCCAAAAGACAGCCCCATAGGCAGGCGGGTGAGAGTCCCCCGGGGAGGAGGGGTAAGCGGGAGCAGCCAGACACACCTGCCTCATTCCTTTCCTCTTGTTCACCCAGGAGAGGGCTGTGGGGGCTGGGTTCCCCGCCCCCTTGCTCCCTCCCATCCCAGGAAGGAGGAGAGAAGAGGTGTGTGTTTGAGGGGGGGGAGAAATGAAGGCCTAGGGGGGCACTCCCACCCCAGCAGTGTCCACTACAGCATTATCTTCAGTGTCACCCTCCTGTGCCTTCCAGGCAGAAGAAGGACAGAGCTGGGGGAGGAGAGACTGAAGAGGAGAGATATAGGCTCAGGGTTGGGATAAGGAGGTAGGAGTCAGAATACTGCGGAGCATGCTGCCTCCAGAGGGAGGGGTGGGTGGTGGGGTGGGGCAGGGGCTGGACACCACGTTGTAGGGGAGGGACATGTTCCAGTCAAGTCCTGGTGAGCTGATATATGCTGGCCTGACCTATGAAGGAAGAGAGGGAGAGTTGGGAAAGGAACAAACTAGGTGTTGCCTGCTTCACATCCTCTCTCTGGGCTGGGAGCTGACTAGAGTCTGAGGATCAAAGCTGGACCCCACAACTGAAAAGGGGAATGTGGGATTTGGCAAGGGCCCTAAGGGGACATGTGGAGGTGATGAAGGGCAGGAAAATAGGGCCCAGGGGGCACCGGGGGCTTAGGCATGCTGGCTGAAGGGCGCAGCAGAAATCAATGTGCTGATTGGAAATAGGGGGTGGCGGAGGTAGATGGGAGGAAGAACTTGCCAAGTTGCTTGAGGAGGACCAGGGTTGCAATTTGGAAATAAGAACATGGTGAACCATAGATCAGAGGGGGAGGGAACAGTTCTGGTCCTCAATACCTCTCGCCTTGATGGACCCTGGGTCACCTCCTTGCAGGAGGAAAAAACAGTATGATCCTGGATGGCCCCAATGGGGGGGGGGAGAGAACGAACAGAGAGCAACAGAGAGCGAGGGTGGTGGACACATCAGCAGGCAGTGGTAGGGTTAAGGGTCCGGGAGAGGCAGCACGACTGAGGTGGGGGTCAGAACCCAAGCATCCTGCTTGTCAGTCACCCAAGATCGAAGGGCTGAAAAAAGAGGAGGGAATCAAAGGTAGGGGCCCTGGCAGCTGGAAGAGGACCCTGGTGAGTGAGAAGCAAGGTCAGCGGCATCCAGGCCCTCCTCTTCCCAAACTAACGCGCCCCCAGCTAGCCCCCGGCAGGGGGCCTTCCACGCTGGAGTTTGTCCAGGCCCTTGTCGCAGGCCCCCTCCTCCCCACCCCCCCCCTTCTCATGTGGTTGCCGGCAGCTGCCTGCGGTCGCCCCAACCCCTGCGCTCAAGGCACGGGGACTTTCCAACAGGGGAAAAAATGACTTAATGAGAGTGGGAGCCGGGGGCGGGAGGGACAGGTCCCTGTAATCACCGCTCCACTGTGGGGCCTGCGCGCCTCCGGGGCCCTTCCCGGCTTCCTGCTGCCAGCGCCCCCCTTAGGCTCTGCTGGGGGAGGGGGCGGGCTGGGGACAGGGGGATCCCTTTCCAGGTTCCAGGCTATCTGGGTCCTCCTGCCGCCTTTGCCCTCTAGGCTTGCTGTGCGTGGAAGCTGGAACTCCCCATGATCCCTCTCTGGACTTTGTCCTTGAAGTTGCGCGGGGGTGGAGGGTGGGCGGCAGTCTCTCTTAGGAGCCAGGGTCCTCTGCTGGTGGATTAGAGGGGTGAAGGATCAAGAGGAGTGCCCTGTGCCACTTTGCGGCTGCGCACTTCGAAACGCCCCCGGTTACTGCGGCAACCAGGGCAGTCGAGGTGTGTCCGCGGGGCTGGGAGGCGCCCACTCCCCCTTTTTTCGCCGCCCTCCGGGCCAGGCCGGGCCGCTGCGGTGCGCGGGGGTGGGGGTGTGCCGTTACCATGGCAAGGGTGCGCTAGGAGGGCACATTCTTCCCCAGGGTGGGAGCGCCCTGGGGATACGAGAAGGGGGGTGACGGGGGCGGCAGAAAGGGGAGCGGGGGATGGTGGTGGAGGGAGGGTCAGAACGAGGGAGGAGTCTCGGACAAGATGAACCAGGGCTCCTTGGCGTTGGGGTGGGGAGTTTGGAATCTGCCCCCCTCCTCCTAGCTCTCTGGAGACGTCCCACACCTCCCCCCCTCCCCGCACACTCGCTAGGGTTCAAGCCCCTCAATCCCCAGTTTCCGGGGTGGGGATCCCCGACTGCCGACTCGGAGGTCTTTCGCTTCCTCTGAGGCCAGGCTCTCCGAGCTTAGTGTCTGTCCCTTTCCCCCCAAGCGGAGCTGCAGCCCAGACTGCGACCCGAAGCCCTGCAATTAAGCCCCTCGCCCGCCCCTGCGCCGCCCGCCGGCTCTCTGCCAGACAGGGCCTGCACCGTCAATTACAGCCGCGCGCAGCAGCTGATTACTCCGGAGTCAGGGAAGCGGCCGGGGTGGGGACAGCAGGCAGGCCAAGGGGGCGGGGTCCCTAGGGTTGTCCCTAGCCCGGGATCCTTAATTGGAACTTCGGACTGCCGCCTTCTAGCCCAACTCTTCTCCGCTCCAGACAATGTGGGGAGGACGGGTCTACTCGGTGCTCGGTTTTGCTGTGCCTCAGTTGCTCTCTTCTTGAATGCACACCGCACCCAGGGCAGAAAGAGCGCAGGGAGGTTGTGTGTGGTGTGGTGTGGGGTGTGTGTGTGTGTGTGTGTGTGTGTGTGTGTGTTGGAACGTCTGGATTCGAGGGCTGGGTACTCAAGAAGCTCAAAGCCCTCAAGGCCGGCTCTCTTTCCCGCCGCAGACAGTCGCGTGGGTCTCCCCTGGCCCGGAGCCCCACCCAGTTGACCTGGCTCTGTCTTGCTGAGCCAGCCCCAGGGTTGCTGCCTGCCCCTACCTCACTTTTGTGGGAATCAGAAAACGGAGCCCCCTCTGGGCAGGAGGCTCCCCCCCGCCTTCTGCCCCACAAGGAAGGCAATCTGAGGCCCTGCCGAGCAGCGATGGGGTATTCTGCCATCACCCTTGCCTCTGAATCCCATTTTCGCTCTTCCCCTGCCTGCGGGCCTGCAGGGGCTGGGTAGCGCTTGCGTCTCCCGCGGTCCAGCTGCCCACATCTGGCCGGCAGCTGGGACCCGCCCACTGTAAACTGCTGTGGCCCCAGCGCCCTCTGTTGGTGAGGATCGGCGGTGCACCAGCTTTCGAGCCTGTACGTCCCGCAGCAGCCGCGGCTAAGGCCGCAGCCGCCGGCGGCCTCGGGTCTCGCTTCGTTTCCGTGGGTTTCGGAGTCCACTCCTTCCGCGCGCCTTGTCCTGAGGCACATCCTGACTCTTTCGGTCCTTTGCTTTCCGCCGGCCGTGGCTTCGATGACCTTTCCTCGGTGCCTGTGTACTTAAAACCTTGTTCGGTGACCCAGCTTCCCCCATCTTCTCTAGTCGTCCGTGCTTGGTGGGCAAGTTCTGCGGCGCGATCTCTCTGCGCCCAATGTGAAAGTCCGCAAATAGGAACATGATTACATAAATCATCGTCCATCTGCTCAATGGAATTCTTCGCAGCGTCCTTAAAAATGAGGTGGTTGAAGCATATTTAGTGACTGAGAACGTGTTTGCTCTGTATGGGGGTGGGAGTGTGCAAGATACAAAATAACATAGGGCAGGATCCCTTCTTTAGTGCAACAAAAATTTATAGACGTGATTTGCATTTTAAAAGTCTAAAATAAGCAGCAAATTGCTAACGGAAATTATTTTGGGATGATGGGATTATAGGTGGTTTAAAATTTGTTCTCTTTTTTATCTACATTTTTCATTAGTTTATAATGAGCATGTATTATTTGGGCACAATAATAATTCCATATCCAGAATATTTTTGGCCCAAAATGTGAGCAGTGAATTGTATCATTGGAATATACTAAATTTAAGAAAGAACCCTTCTAAAACTAGGAATTCTGGAGACCGGGCCTCCTGACAAGAGCTAATATGACTATGTCATTGGGATTTTCTTCTCCAAGTAGTGATGATTTGTAGTGAAAGCAGGTTTCCAACCTCTGAATCCCAAGGCCCAGGGAAGCCAAGAAGTTGTTAGAAATCCATATGCACGTTCAGTATTCTCATGATAAATAACCAATTTACATTCCATTGTACTGCATATGTAAACAGATTTTGCTATGATTGACAACATGGACAAAATTTGTAAGTCTAAGACATTTATCTCAGTCTTGTCCTCTGCCATCTCTTGGCAACACTGCACCTCATCAACTGTCCTCTCCTTAGGAATACTCCATCCACCATTTGGTGCACTGGCTGATCCTCCTGTCACTCTCCAACGTCTCAGGGACTTCATCCATTCTTGCCTTTTTCTTTTTATTTGATGTAACAGAAAAATTACAATATACAAAGAGCTTTCCCCTTCCTCGAACCACTTGAGAGTAAGTTGTCTACACGATGCCCCATCGCTCCTTGTACTTGAGGGTAAATTTCTTTAAAAAAAGGACATTCTCCTACATAACAATACAATGCTCCAGATTAGGAAATTAACATCGATACATTCATACCATCTAACGCCCAGACCTTACTGGACTTTCATTCCCTGGCCTAATGATTAAAGGATCCAGTCCAGAATTATTCATTACATTTGGTTATCCTGTCTTTCCAGTGTCCTTCAGTCTGACACAGTGCCAAGGCTTTGTTTACTTTCATGACCAGGACAACTGAAAAGACTACAGACTGATTATATTGCAGAATGTCCTTCAATTGGAGTTTATCTGTTGTTTCCTCATGGTTCAATTTGGGCTATGCATCTTTGGCAACATTATTATAGATGTGGGTGTTTTACTTGTTGCATCATTATTTATTTTGATGCTCAAAAATTTCCCAGATTTGGCCAGCTGCCAAGCTGGTTTCTATCACCATGATTCTTTGAGCACTTCCTTATTTTCTGGCACAAGATGTACTGGGCTCATCTTGTACTTTCTCTGTTCCAGCCCTGCAACCAGCCATTTCTCTGAAGGCACCTTTGTTCTTTTAATGGAGAATGAGATTTAGAAATCAAGATCTGGGTGCTGGGTGTGTGCATTGTTCTTGGGGTGTCACTGCTTTTGGGCCTCTCAATGGACAGTGCTAGGAAATATATGTATAATTATATACACACATTCCTATCTATCGATTGATCGATCAATCAATCTCTCAATCTCCCTATGTAGAAAACCAAGAGTGCACACCGTACCTTCAATTCCAATCCAACACCACAAGATTTATGCTAATTTTCCCCCTTTCTATTTCTGTGACTTCCTTCTCTCTTCCAGTTGGAAGGGTTATTTAATCCCCTCTGTAAATAACCTATTCCCTGCCATTGCTACTGCCCCCTCCACTTCCCTTGCAGACCTCACCTTCTCCCATCTTGGCCCTGACAACCTATGCTAGCCAAATATCTTTCTTCCGCCCCCACATGGGTGCTTTACCTTGGTCCCCCCATCATGGCTTTGGAGCCAAATTATTCAGAAGGCAGGCAGGTGGGAAGGCTGGTGACAGTTTTACTCTTTCCTGAAGCTCTAGCTGTAATTCTCAATCCTCTCTGTTCAGTAAGTGGCAACTGCTCTTCTAGTGATACCTATTAAAAGCTCTGGAGTCATTGGACTCCTTTATTTCTCTGACACCTCACATCCAATCTATCAGCAGATTCCTGTTTGTTCTCCTTCTGTTTATTTCTAGAATCTGATCGCATTCCCCTCCTCCATCATTACCAGCCTGCTCCATGCCACCATGGTCTCTTGCCTTGAATGACTGTAGCTGTCTCCTAGTTGGTCTTCCTGCTTCTGCCCTCACACACCCCCAGTCTATTCTATACAGAGAAGCCAGAATAATCCCTTTAAAGTGTTAGTCATGTAGTGTGCTTCCTCTGCTCAAAATGCTCCAAAGTCTTTCTATCTCATTCAGAACGAGAGCCAAAGTACTTGCAATGACTTGCAAGGCCCTACAAGATCTGGCTCCCACCTCCTCTCCCACGTTCACCTGTTCTCCTCCTCCTCCTGTCCTCATCCACTTAGTTTAGCCACACTGATCTCCTGGCAGTTCTTTGAAGAAACCGAATTGTCCTGCCTCAGGGCCTTTGCACTTATTATCCTCTCTGCCTGATATAGGTTTCTCATAGTAACCACGTGGATGTTGCCTCTCTTCATTCGGGACTTGACTCAAGTATCTCCTTACAAGAGGGGTCTTTGCTTAGAACGGCCTGTCTAAAATAGCAAACTTCCTCTTGCTTTTCCCTTGTTTTATTTTTCTTCATAGTACACATCATGTATCTGACATATTTGTGTATTTGTTTACTGTCTGTCTCTTACTCTATAATGGAAACTCCACGAGAGCTGAGAACTTCTTTTATTTCTTTGCTGTATTTCTACGGCAAGAATGGTACTGAGTACATAGTAGGTACTCGATAAATGTAAGTGAATGAATGAGTGAATGAATGTCTGTGGGAATGATGGCCAATTCATCTTAGGTCCGGCCTTGCTTCCTAGGATTTTTCTTGAAGTCCTGCTGCCAGTTAGACATGTTTCGCTGTGTGCCTTGTGGTGCCACAAACGGAAGCTTTATTAAAGCAGTTTCCTTCTCTCATGTATGTATTTGTTCATTTAGGACTGAGACTTTGTTTTGCTCCCTGCTGTCTTCTCAATGCCTAGAACAGTGCCTGGCATACAGCAGGCAATTAATATTTGTTGAATAAATGAATGAAGATTTCCCCTTCCAAACGAGTTCTCCCTGACTTACTTGTTTCTCTCTGTGACATTATTTTCCTAGTTGCTAAGACTAAAAACTCTGTCGACATGGACTTTCCCTCTCTTCTTTTTTCCATATTCACTCAGTGGCCAAAAGCTGCTATTTCTCCCACTTCTTGGCACTGGTAATATTGTAGCTCACCATACACCCCAAACATCACAACAGCCTCCCAACCAGCCTCTCTCATTCCTGTTGCTCTCTCTTCAATCTGTCGTTATCAGATTTTTCTATTTTTCTCTTCCATAAAGTGCTCTGGTCATGTCATTTCCTCTGGCTGAAGATTTCAATGGGTCTTTGTGCCTATTAGGGTTCTTAATTGCAAACAACAGAAATGGACTCTGGTTCACTTAAGTAGAAGAGGAATTTACTGGAATGATGTCAGGAAACTCACAAAATTGACATGAAGCCTCCAGAATCAGTCTCAGGAAGTAGGCAGGAACCAGGAGGAGCCACGCAGCCAGAACCTCAGTCAGGGCTTGCCTTAGGAGCAGCCTGATTAGGGGGCTCTTGCCCCTGGGCTCTGGGGGTCCTCTCTTGAATAGCCACTACCTGAGAACTGGCTGTGGCTGCCGCTAGGATGAATTATAAACAGTCCTCTGCTTCCTCGGGTCACTTACTGATCGGAGTCCCAAGTGGGATCATGGATTTGTCACACTTTCGAGGTCACAGTTCTGTGACCTTCCTCTCAGGAGTCAAGGGTGGGAATCCTGACCTCCCACTAATACCTTCACTAAGGAGGATCCTCCAACAAAGGAAGGAGGCTCAGATGCTGGGCAGCTAAAGACCCCAGAAGGTACCCACTTACAGGTTCCTGAGCATGTCACTGAACCGCTCCACAGTATGCCACAAGCCATCACTTCCAGTCTTGCTCCTTTGCACACCATGTTCCACTGAAACAGGAAAATGTGCAGTTCCTGAGTTGATCCTGCCTTAGCCCCCTGTAGTAGCTGATCTCCAAAGATGGCCCCCACTGAACCATGCATGCTTCTTGATATCCACACCTATGAATTGTCCCCTCCCCTTGAATCTGGGCCGGCCCTCTGATTCATTTTCACTCATAGCATGTTGTGGAAGTGATGCTGCGTGAATTCCAAAGACAGGTCATAAGAAGTCTTGCAGCTGCTGCCTCAGTCTGTTGGAATGTTCACTGCGGGGAAAGTCAGCTACCACGTGTGGGATTTGAATACCCGAGATCACCATCTACAAGGAAACCTAAGCAAGCCACATGGAAAGACTATCTGGAGAGAGAGGACTGCCTGGCCAGTCCCCATCTGGTCCAGCCAGTTGAGATGAGGTGCCAGACTTGTGTTTAAAAAGCCATCTTGGGGGGGCGCCTGGGTAGCGCAGTCGTTAAGCGTCTGCCTTCAGCTCAGGGCGTGATCCCGGCGTTCCGGGATCGAGTCCCACATCGGGCTCCTCCGCTGGGAGCCTGCTTCTTCCTCTCCCACTCCCCTGCTGTGTTCTCTCTCTTGCTAGCTGTCTCTCTGTCACATAAATAAAAATAAAATTAAAAAAAAAAAGCCATCTTGGACATCCAGCCCAGATGAGCCTTCAGATGACTCCAGCCCCATCCTCCCATCTGATTGCAATGGCATGACAGACCCCCAGTGAGAACTGCCTAGCTGAGTGGAGTCAACCCATAGGACTGTGAAAGATAAAAATAAATTGCTATTTTAAGCCACTAAATTGTGTGTGTGGGGGTGGTTTGTTACACATTAATAGAGAAGCAAAACTGTCCCTTTGTGGTACGTGTTTTGCTCTCTCTGGAATGCTTTCCCACCGTCCTATCTTTTTTTTTTAGGTTTTTATGTAAATTCCAGCTAGTTACCATACAGTGTAATATTAGTTCCAGGTGTGCAATATACTGATTCAGCCCTTCCATGCAACACCCGGCGCTCATCACGACAAGTGCACCCCTTAATCCCCATCACCTATTACACCCAACCCCCCCCCTTCCCTCTGGTAACCAGCAGTTTGTTCTCTATGGTTAAAGAATCTGTTTCTTGGTTCGCCTCTCTCTCTTTTTTCCCCTTTGCTCATTTGTTTTGTTTCTTAAATTCCACATATGAGTGAAATCATATGGTGTTTGTCTTTCTCTGACTGACTTATTTCTCTTAGCATTATACTTTTTAGCTCCATCCATGAAGATTTCCTTCTTCTTTCTGGCTGAGTAATTTTCCAGTGTGTGTGTGCATGTGTGTGTATCACATTCTTTATCCATCATCAGGTGATGGACCCTGGGCTGTTTCCATAATTCGGCTATCGTAGATAATGCTGCTGTAAACATCAGGGTGCATGTATCCGTTTGAATTAGTATTTTTGTATCCTTTCCCCACCGTCCTATCTTATCCATGTACCCACTCATATCTGCACTTGCCAGAATCCCTTTGATGAGTGTGGCAGAGCACAGAGGAAAGAGCCAGGCTTTAGGGTCAGTCTGTGGGATGGGAGGGGCTGGATTTTAGTTTAGTCTCTATCCCTGTGATCTTGGGCAGAATAATTAATTTCTCTGGACCTCAATTTCTGTATCTGCCATATGGAAACTTAAAAAAAACCTTTCTCCTCGAGTTGTTTGAGGACTAGATGTGAAATATGTAAAATATCCACGTGTCTCATTTTAGTTTCATTGAATGGTGGCCTTTAACAGATACCAAGCCTTCTAGACCTGCATCAAACAGCACTCCTGAGGTCACCTTATCATCACTTATGAACTCTATGGTTTTGGACAAATCGCTTAAACTTCTCTGAGCCTTACCCTCCTCATATGTAACACGGGTTTGATAATAATATCTGTGTAATGGGGCTTCTTGACTGGGCTAAGGACTGGGCTGTCTTGTGGTGTTAGGCGACACTGCCCCCTCGAGGCAGAACGCCCAGAACCCATAAACCACATCCCTTAATCTGCATGGCATCAGGAATCCTTTGTAAGAGGACAAAACCCATGCCTTCAGTTGGGGGTTGGGAATGAACAAACATGTCTAGTGGGCTGAGGGAATGTGGCAGATGCTAGATGGCAGGGAGGAACAGCAGAGACCTCGAGAGCTCATACCCCTGAGCGAGAAACAGTTTTTGATGGAGGGGGGAGGGGCACACTGAACAAAGCAGAGGGAGCAGTATTACTTGGAATGCTGTGAAGCTGGGCATGACCTCCTTTTGGCTCAGCACATCTCCATTCTCCACTCTCCCACGGCCTTCCTGGAGGAGGAGGAAAGATCTGGGGTATAACGGCAAAGACAGGGGTCACTAGGGACACACACATCTCCACCATGGGAACCCTTACGAAAGAGTTGAGAAGCAGCAGAAGATGCTTTGTTACCTCAGAAAGGGAGAGGTATGCCAGGAGTCCATGGCACAGGGATCCTTGGGCCAGTGAGCAGGTAGAGAGGCTAGCCATGATGCTGAGATAGTTGGCTTCAGGCAGTTGCCCTGACTACATGGAAGTCAACCCCATTGGGCTTCTTCTTGGACTCCCGCTGGAAGCGAGGAGACATGGAAGTCTGGGAGTTAAAGATTAGCACATGTTATCTGATTCCAGTTGCAACTTGTGTAAAAACAAGCAAACCTAATGTCTGCTGGTAGAAGGCAAGGCAGTGGTTACCCCGGAGGGGGTATAGGCCTAGAAGGAAACATGAAGGGCATTCTGGGGTCTGGTAATGTTTTGCTTCTTCATCAGGGGGCTGGTTATTCCAGTGTGTTCATTTTATAAGATCTTAAGTGCACTTAAGATGTGTGCATTTTTCTGTATGCTACTTTAATAACAAGTGAACATACACACAACTACTTGGGAAAAGGAGGATGAACAGTCATTTCCCACTTCAAGCCCTTTGAGGTGTAATCATATCAGGGACCTGAGTAAGAGATTAGTGGACTGGAGGTAGAGATCACCTGGTGTCTGTCCAGACTTATTCATTTCTCCCTCCATTCATTCACTCATTCATTTATGGCTTATTAAGCATCTCCTACACACTGAACACTGCACAACATGTAAGGGGATAAAAATATTATTAATAACAATAGCTTCAATTTATTGAGTGCTTATTTTGGAGTAGGCACTGAATATACATCCGATCCTCATAATCCCATGAGGTATTATTATCCCCATCACTTGAGTCTCAGAAAGGTTGAGTGAGTTGCTCAAGGTCACACAGCATAGAACGTGTCTGGATCTTTATATGAACATAAGTCGGTGTGAACCCAAAGGTGGAACACGTTTCACGGAGCTACACTGTCCTCTAGGAATCGAGGGGTCAGCAGAATCTGCTGACAAATTGCTTTACCAAGTAATGAGCCCTTACTGTCAGACTGTCCGGTCACCGGTCACATCCTTTCCCGTGACTCTCGGCATCCTTCCGCTTTTGAGTCTGTTTCCCCATCTCTATAGCGAGGGTAAAAACCATGCCTTTCTCTCGGGGTTATCGTGGGGATTAAATGAGATGACGTGCGTAGAGCCCAGTGTCCGGCAGTCACTCATATTTTTGAGTTCTTATCACCCATACGCGCAGAACCAGACCAGGGTCAGGTTGAAGGCGGACCCCCGCCCCTCCGCCCCTGATCTGAACCTTGGGCCTGATGGACTTAACTGCGCCTTAATAGCCTGGTCGGTGCTGCTAGAAAACGTGCCTGGCGACGAGCCCTGATCCCAAGCCCCAGCCGGAAAATTCACCACCAGGAGACCTGCGGACGGTGCTCTCCGGGGTTAGCTCGGGGAGGCGAGAAGCTGCGATATCGCGAGACCCGGTGAGACCAAAGGGTTTCCAGGCCGGAAGTGAGGGGCGGGCCCGAGGGAGGGCGCTCCTTTTGAAACCGGAGGCGGAGACCTGTGGAGTGGAAAGGTGGGCTGGAGGGAGCCGACACTTGTGGGCCTCGAGTGGGGGCTGCAGGTGGAGGCGGGAGCAGGTGGGTCAGCTGGGACCTCTGCGTGACGTTTGGCTGGCAGTGGCCACAGATTCATTCACTGGGGCGCTGCCGTGGCCGGCCACGAGCTTGAGCCAGGCTGGCGGGGCCGCTGTGCTTCCCTCCAAACGTGAGTAATATTCCCTGCTCTGGCTCAGCCTTTTAAACAGTCTTTGTGGCCACCGAGGTGATTTGCCCCAACGCTAACGCAACTTCACTTTCTGGACCCTCACTCGCCCAGGCCCCCTCTATGGCCATGGAAGAAGAGGTCGTGTTTTTATAAAATTAGCAGAACTAGGATATTTGATTTTTTTAAAAAAAGATTTTATTTATTTATTTATTTGAGTGAGTGAGCGAGACAGAGACAGAACACAAGTAGGGAGGAGGGCAGAGGAAGAGAGAGAAGCAGACCCCCTCGTTAGCAGGGAGCCCCCATGCAGGCCGATTCCAGGATCCTGGGGGCATGACCTGAGCCCAAGGCAGAGGCTTAACTGACTGAGCCACCCAGGCGCCCCAAAACTAGGATATTTTAGCCCACGTCTTTTAAGATCACTAGTGGTCTCTTTTCACTGCGACTTCCTTATCTGGGGACACTGAAGCAGCCACGAACATTTGTAAGCATTTTGGAGTAGGGAATACCCCTAATTTGAGTTAAGTGGGATACATATATTTGGTTCATGTATATAGTTAAGTTATTGCTGCCTTCCATGTGTAGGAATGGCTTCTAGATTACTCTTAACTCCCACTGTGCTGAATTATAAGCATGGCGATCTGAAGGCACCAGAGGTCCTTTGGTCCTGGCGTGTCCAGCACCAGAAGAATGAGGAGATATAAAAGATTAATCGCTGCACAAGAAAATGTGGAATTCCTTGAAATCTTATAGCTCATAAAGAAAAGAAGCTTGTTAGAGAGTTCCCCAAATTTGAGAACCATTGTAAAATAATGAGTTGGGACACTGCAAATATCTTTTTTGAACTGGCAATAATAACAAATTTTGATCAACCATGAGAGAGGAAGACTGAATTATCTTCCTGTTCTCTCCATAGGAAACATTACAAAATTGTTCTCTTTGAGGAAACCATTAGAGAATATGTAGCCAAAAAATGTAATGGAAAGAAAATGGATAGTAGTATGCCAGGCAATTAATTTAACAAATATGTGATTGTTTAAAAAAGATTTTATTTATTTATTTGAGAGAGAGAGAGAGCGCGCGCGTGCGTGTGGAGAGGGGCAGAGGGGGAGGGTGAGGGAAAGGGAGAGAACCTGAAACAGACTCTGCGCTGAAAATCAGCCCAGCCCGATGCAGGCTCAACCTTATGGACCCTGAGATCGTGACCTGAGCTGAAACCAAGAGTCGGGTGCTCAACCGAATGAGCCACCCAGGTGCCCGAATAAACATGTGATTTAAAAAAATGTTTTGATTTTCTTTTTGTATTATCTTTTTAAAATTTATAGTTTGATATAATTTCTCATCGTAAACATATATTCACATCCGTTAATTTTGTTTTTATAATTTTATATTCTTTTTCTTAAAGGGGTCCTATAAAATGATATAAACCTCAGGCCCCACAAACTCTGGGGATGCCCTTACACGGTTGTTATCTCCTAACCACTCTGAGCATGGCAGGGCGTGTGTTTATTCTCTTCATTTTTGAGCTGAGCAGATGGAAGCCCGGAGAGGTTAAGTTGCTTGCCCAAGGATTTGCTACCGTGACTGACAGAATGAGAACTAGCACCCAGCCTTTTTGGTTCTCAGTTCAGACATCTGGTCACACTACGGACCTAAGTACCCTATTCCAAAAGCTTTCACTTTTAGTCTTCAGTGTGTAGGGCTTGAGTGTGTCTGCTTGGCTTGTCCTTGGGTTCCGTGTTGTACATAGCTCAGGTGAGAGGCTCAGTGATGCTAAAAGGGGACAAGTTATGTTTCTAAAGTGTCCCCAAGTCTCAGATGATGACATCCTTCTCTGAGGACTTCCATCCACCACTCCCAGCAATGAAAGGCCACATCTGTTGGGAGAGAATGCAGAACTGTGGCCATGGGTCCTCCCTCTGTGTCAGGGTGAGAAGTGTGGAATCCTTGAACAGAAACAGAATCAGCTGGTGAACCGGCTGTGTGTGAATATTCATGTGAACATGTCTTTTGTTATTTCCCAAGCCAAGTGTATTTTTGGTCGGTTTCCTTGGAGACTTGTGAATATGGAGAGGTCTCACCAAGTGTAGTATAATTTTGCCGGCTCTACTTCCTTTCCAGTTCCCAAAATTAGTCACCCCGTCTCTCTACCTGGACTGATATTGTCCAAGGTCACCAACAACTTCTTTGTTGCTAAATCCAACTTTTCAGTCCTTATCTTAATGGACTCTCCCCTGCTACTGGTGGGGTCTTTTAAAATGTAAATCTGTTCCACCTCCACTTAAAATCCTTCAGTGGCTTCCCATTGCTTCTAGGATTAAGATCCAAATCTCTGACCTACGTGGTCCACCCGTCCTCTTCAGCATCATCCCGGTCACACTGATATTTTTCTCCAGAGGCCAGTGCTTTTTTCCAGATACAGGGCTTTTTATTTTTTAAAGTAAACTCTACCCCCAGCATGGGGCTTGAACTCATGACCCCAAGATCAAGAGTCACATGCTTTACCGACTGAGCCAGCCACAAGACTTTTGCACGTTACTATATTCTACATTCTACTGTATGCTATAAATATGTGTGTATACACACACTATACCTACTATTTACCAGACATTGTTTTGGTACTGGGAGTACAGGAGTGAACAAAACTGGCAAAAATTGCTGCCATTCCGGAACTCACCTTCTGGCGATTGTTTTTTGCTGGAATGTTCTTCCTCTTTCCTCCTTTTCTTTCATGGTAAGGAGTTTATTTATTCCTATTTGTTATTTTTTAATAACAGCTTCCTTAAGATACAATTCACATACTGTAAAATTCACCCATTGAACATATACAGTTAAACTTTGTGTATTCGTAGTTATGCAACCATCACCACAATCAATTTTAGAACATTTTCGTTACCCCAGAAAGAAACCTTGTACCCATTAATAGTCACTTCCCCCTACCTTCCACAAATTCCCCAGCCCTGGGCAACCAATCTACTTTGTGCCTCTGCAAATTTGCCAATTCAGGACATTTCTTATAAGGAATCATACGTTATGTGGTGTCCTACGACTGGCGTCTTTCACTTAGCATAACGTTTTCAAGGTTCATCCATGCTGTCATGCTGACTCATGTGTCAGTACCTCATTTAATTTTTTTTTTGAGATATAATTGACATATAATACTGTGTCAGTTTAAGTACTTCATTTATTTTATTGCCAAATAATATTCTGTGGTGTGATAATACTACATTTTGTTTATCCATTCATCAGTTGAAGGACATTTGGACTGTTTCCACTTTTTGGCTTTCATGAGTTATGCTGCTATGAATATTTGTATATAATTTTTTGTATGGACATATGTTTTCATTTTCTTGGATATGTACCTAGGAGTGGAATTGCTAGATCATATGGTAACTCTATGTTTAACATGTTGAGAAGCTGCCAGACTGTTTTTCAAAGTGGCTGCACCATTTTACATTCCCAAAAGCACTGTATGAGGGTTTCAATTTCTCCACAGCCTTGCTGTTATGGGTTGAACTATGTCCCTCCAAAATTCATATGTTGAAGTCCTAATCCCGGGTCCCTCATAATGTGAACTTCTTTGGAAATAGGGTCATTGCGTATGTAATTAGTTAAGATGAGGTCAAATTGGACTCCTAATCCACTATGACAGGGGTCTTTTATTAAAAGGAGAAATCTGAACACAAAGACTCACACATAAGGAGTATGCCGTGTGAAGACTGACATCAGGCTGTCACAAACCAAGCAACTACCAGAAACTGGGCGAGAGGCCTGGGACAGATCCTTCCTTAGCCCCTTTGGAGGGAGCATGGCCCTGCTGACCCCTTCATCTTGGACTTCTAGCCTCTGTTAAAAACAAGATAACAGACCCACAGTGGAGTCACTTATACTGCACCCCACGTCACCAAACTGAGGCTTAACCTAATTACAGTTTCAGCTCTCCCAGAAATGGAATCTTAAACCAGTCAATCAGGAATCACCTGATCAGCACTAGGTAGACCTCTGCCATCCCCTAAAGGAAAATAATCTTGCAACAACCAATCTGCTGTTTGCTGCTGTAACTTCCTTATTCCCACTGCCTTCTGTCTATGAAAGTCTCATTTTGTACAGCGACTCAGAGGTCCTTTCTATCTGCTAGATTGGATGCTGCCTGATTGAAGTCAGTCTTTGCTCAAATAAACTTAAGATTTTTAACGTGCCTTATTTTATCTTTTAACATCTACAGCTGTGAGATAGTAAAATTTTGTTGTTTAAGCCACTCAGTTTATGGTATTGTGTTATGGCTTAGCTAACTAATAGGATTCACCAACGCTTGTTATTTTCCACTTTAAAGGTTATCATTATGACCATCTTTTCGGGTGTGAGGCTGTATCTCATTATGGTTTTGATTTGCATTTCCTTAGTGCAAATGATTTGGAGCATACTTTCACATGCTTATTAGCCATTTGTATAACTTTGGATAAATGTCTATTCAAATCCTCTGCTCACTTTTAAATTGGGTTGTTTGTCCTTTTATTATTGAGTTTTAGGAATTCTTAATATATTCTGGGGGTGTCTGGGTGGTTCAGTCGGTTAAACATCTGACTGTTGATTTTGGCTCAGGTTATGATCTCACGGTCCTGGGATCAGAGCCCTGCATCTGGCTCTGCACTCAGCACGGAGTCTGTTTGAGATGCTCTCCCTCTTCCTCTGCTGCTTCCCCCACTCATGCATGCATGTGTGCATGCATACTGTCTCTCAAATAATAAAATCTTTAAAATAATTTTAAAAATTAATATATTCTAGATAGAAATCCCTTTTCAGATACATGTTTTGCAAACGTTTTCTCCTGTGCTCAGGGTGTGTTTTCACTTTCTTGATGGTGTCCTTTGAAGCACAGAAATTTTTAATTTTGATGAAGTCCAGTTTACTTATTTTTTCTTTGGTTGCTTGTGCTTTTGGTGTTTTATCTAGGACCTGCCTGTCTTGATCTCACTCAAATGTTACTTCTTCAGGAAGACTGCATTCCTTTGATATATACTCTCACAAAACCACCTTGGTAATTACAAATTTGTCGGTGGATTTATTTGATTGACTTCCCCACTAGACTGTGAACTCCAGGACAGTAGGGTCTAAGTCTTCTTTCTCTCTTCCCATTGTGTCCCCAGCACAGTGCCTGCTAGGTAGCAGGTGCTCAGAATTGTTGAATGAATAAATGCAGACTTGATTCTATGGGCCGGTCCCTGCATGAAACACTCCTCAGTGGTCTTGATTAACCTCACTCTGCTACTTCTACGCCCTGGCTACTCCTCAGGTTGCTCTGCTGATTCCTCTTCCTTCACTCATCCTCTCTTCTCACCCTCCATACTCTGCCTCCACTCTCAAGGCTTCGATTACCATCTTAACGCTAATGACTTTCAAGTCTCTTTCCTACCTGGATGGCTCTTCTAAGCTGCAGACCTGCATATCTGACTGAAAAGAATGTGTATGTTGCTGTTGTTGAGTGGAGTGTTCTATAAATGTCACTTAGGTTAAGGGGGTTGATAGTGTTGCTTATACCTTTTATATCCTTATGACCTTTTGTCTATTTGTTTATCCATTATTGACAGAGGGATATTGAAATCTCTGAATAGAATCCTGGATTACTCTGTGCAGTCCTGTTAGTTTTTGCATTCTGAATCTTGGAGCTTTGCCTTCAGGTACATAAACACTCAGGCTTCTCATGTTCTTTTGATGAATTGACCCCTTTGTCATTATATAATGACCTTCTTTATTCTTGATTATATTTTTTCTCAGAAATCTACTTTGTCTGGTATTAATATAGTCATCTTGGCTTTCTTTTACTGATAGCATGACATGTCCTTTTCTTTCCTTTTACTTTTTATCTAAATACCTGTGTCTTTATATTTGAAGTGTGTTTCTTTTAGGAGACACATAGTTGGGTCTTTTTTAAAAAATCCAAACTGACAATCTCTGCCATTTAATAAATTCAGCTACATTTAATGTGATTTTTTATATATGTTTAGATTGGTTATTACCTTGCTGTTTGTTTTCTATTTGTCCTATCTCTTCTTTGCTCCCCTTTCCTCCTCTTTTGCCTTCTTTTGGATTGAGTACTTTTTATTATTCTACTCTTTGCTTCATTGGAATATTAGCTATATAACTCTGTGTTTGTTATTTTAGTGGCTACTTTAGGGTTTACAGTATACATCTTAAATTTATCACAGCCTGTATCTTCAAGTTCACTAGTCTTTTCTTTTGTAATATCTAATTTGTTGCTAATCCCTTTCAGTCTCATAATTGTAGTTTCATCTGTAGATGGTTGATTTCGTTCTTTTAAAAACTTTCTTCCATGTGTTCATTTAACCATTGAACATATGTAATGCAGTTACAATAGACTTTGTTTGCTGATCCTAAAATCTATATCAATTTTGGGTTGGTTTTGATTAATTTTTCTTCTTCCTTTTAGGTGATATTTCTCTGCTTCTTTGTAAGCTAAGTAATCTTTGATTGGGTGCCAAACATTGTGAATTTTACTTTATTGGGTGTTGGGTTATTTTCTATTCCTTTAGAATATTCTTGTGTTTGAGCTCTGTTCTGGGATGCAGTTAAGTTACCTGGTAACAGTTTGATACTTTTGAGTCTTGTTTTTAAGCTGGGCCATAACGGAAATCTCTGCATATTTTATAGGATTAAAATCTGACAAGTAAGCTGGAAATCAGTTATAATAAAATATAAGACTTCCAGTTTCTGGGCTTAGAAGTCACCACTGTGTCCTAACAACAAATAAAAAGCTAAACAAACTGAAAATTCAACAACTCTTCTTCAATTTGTAAGAGAATTGAAGTCATTAGGGCAAACTGTTACCCCTCGCCCCCACATTGAAGAGAACAGCAAGCAAATGGAGTGAATCAGAGCTGACAGTAGCAAGAACCCAATGAGCTAAAACCTCTGTAGGAATCAGTGCTGGGGTATGGAAACATGAAGTGTATTTTATGAATTGGTGGGAGCTCAATATGTATTCTGAGAGTTAAAAACTCCAGGGAACCCAGTCATCCGGAGACCCCCACACTTTTGTGAGTTTTACCTTCTGTAGTTCTACCTGGATCTCACAGTGAATAAATGGAAAAATTTCCACTTGCTTCTGACAAGGGGAGGAGGAAAAGGAACCACTTTGAAATACACTAGAGCATTTGTCTTAGCAAGGTCTGCTTCCAGAGAAACTATTTTACTGGAGGCTAACTTGCTGGGATTTCTCAGACCCTAACTGACCTGGGGTGAGGGAAATACCCACCAGCTCCCTCTGGCCATCCTGTCCCACCTAAGCGGGGTAGGAGGGACTGAGAAGTACATGTGAATTTCTCAGTCTAGAGGTACAGGCTCAGAGACCTAATCATAGGACTATAGAATGCTTCCTCTCCCCCTACAACTTAACACACTACTAAAGACTATTTATAACAATTCCTTTTAGCCAGTACATCATGCCTGGCCAAAAAAAAAAAAAAAAAAAAAGACATATTAAAAAGAAAACACAGTTGGAAAACAGAGCACACGTCAGAACCAGACTCAGATATGGCATGTTGGAATTATTAGATTGGGAATTAAAAACGATTATGATTAATATGCTAAGATCTCTAATGGATAAAACAGACAGCATGAAAGAACAGAGGGACAATGTAAACAGATGGGAATTCATAGAAAGAACCAAAAAGAAATACTAGAGATTAAAAAAAAACCCATTGTAATAGAATAAATAATGACATGTTAGTTATACTTAAGTAAATTATACTTCAATTAAAAAAAGAATTTTAAGGGGCGCCTGGGTAGTGCAGTCGTTAGGCATCTGCCTTCGGCTCAGGGCGTGATCCCGGCATTCCGGGATCGAGTCCCACATCAGGCTCCTCCGCTGGGAGCCTGCTTCTTCCTTTCCCACTCCCCCTGCTTGTGTTCCCTCTCTCGCTGGCTGTCTATCTCTGTCAAAATAAATAAATAAATAATCTAAAAAAAAAAAAAGAATTTTAAGAAAGAAATGAAGAATGCCTTTTGTTTTTAAAAGATTTTTATTTATTTATTTGACAGAGAGAGAGAGAGAGACAGCCAGCGAGAGAGGGAACACAAGCAGAAGGAGTGGGAGAGGATGAAGCAGGAGCAGGGAGCCCGATGTGAGGCTCGATCCCAGGACCCTGGGATCAGGTCCTGAGCCGGAGGCAGATGCTTAACGACTGAGCCACCCAGGTGCCCCTGAAGAATGTCTTCGATGGGCTTATAGGTAGACTGGACATGGTTGAGGAAAGAATCTCTGAGCTAGAGAATATTTTAATGGCAGCCTCCAAAACTGAAAAGCAAACAGAAAAAGACCGAAAAAGCCAGAACAGACTATCCAAAACTGTAGGACAACTACAGGAGGTGTAATATACACATAATCGGAAAACCAGAAGAAAAAAAAGAGGAACAGAAGAGATATTTGAAGAAATAATGACTGGGAATTTCCCCCAAAATAGTGTCAGACACCAAACCATAGATCGAGGAAGCTCACAGAACACCAAGCAGGATAAATACCAAAGAAAACTACACTTAAGCATATTATATTCCAACTACAGAAAATCAAAGATAAAGAAAAAAATTCTGAAAAAAAGGACAATACCTTATCTATAGAGAAGCAAAGATAAGAATTACATCCAGTTTTTCCATGCAAGCATGGAAACCATGCAAGCAAGAAGAGAGTAGAGTGAAATATTTAAAGTGTTAAGAAAGAGAGAGAAAATCCCTACCAACCTACCATTCTGTACCCTGTGAAATTATCCTTCAAAAGTTCAGCGGAAAGAAAGAGTTTTTCAGACAAAGTTAAGGAATTTGTTGCCAATAGACTTATTTTGCAAGAAATGTTAAAAGAATTTCTATAAAGAGAAGGAAAATGATAATGGATAAGGAACTTGTATCTACATGAAGAAAGGAAGAGCATTAGAGAAGGAAAAAGTATAGGCAAAATAAAAACTTTTCTTTTGCTTAATCTAAAAAATAAAAATATGTTTGAAATAATGGCAACAATATATTTGATTATGTATGCTATGTATTATATGTATACACACATATGTATAAATGAAATGAATGACATTAATGATACAGGGATGGGATGGAGTATTAGGATTCTTTTGTTATTGTAAGGTACTTGCACTATCTGTGAAGTGGTGTAGTATTGTTTGAAAGTGGACTTGGAGTAGCTATAAATATGGCAAACTCCAGGGCAGCCACTAAAAAAAAGTAAAATAAATAAATACAAGAAGTATAAATGATAAACTAAGAAAGCAGAGAAAATGGAATCATAAAATGCTCAATTAAAACCACAAAGGCAGAAAATAGGAATGGAGAACACAGGTAACATATGAAATGGTAACATATGATAGACATTAATCCAACTATATCAATAATCACTTTGAATATTAATGGTCTAAATGTACCAATTAAAACAGATTATCAGAATGGATCAAGAAACAAGACTCAATCATGTTGTCTATAAGAAACATGCTTTAAATATAAAGATACATATAAATTGAAAGTAAATGGATGGAGAAAGATGCACCATTGCTAACAATAATCAAACAGAAACAAGGGTAGCTATATTAATTTCAGGTAGAGCAGAGCAGACTTCAGAGCAAAGAAAGTCATCAGGAACAAAAAGGGGCATTACATAATGCGTTACATAATGATAAGTGGATCAATTCTCTAAGAAGATGTAACAGTCCTTAATATGTGTGTACCTAACAAAAGAGTGTCAAGCAGACAAAAACTGATAGAACTGCAAAGAGAAATAGATGAATTTACTATTATAGTTGGAGACTTCAACACTCTTCTATTGGAAATGGACACATCCAGCAGACAGAAAATCAGTAAGGATATAGTTGAACTCAACCACACCATCAATAAGCTGGATATAATGGATATCTATAGACTTCTTCCTCTAACAATAGCAGAATATACATTCTTCTCAACCTCACATGGAAGATTCATCAAGATAGACCACATTCTGCACCTAAAATACACTTTAACAAATTTAAAAGAAGAGAAATAATACAGTGTCTGCTCTTAGACCATGATAGAATTAAGTTAGAAATCAATAACAGAAGGATAGTTGAGAAATTTTAAAATATTTTGAACTAAATGAAAATGAAAACACATTTTTATTTTGTAGGATGGAGTGAAAGCAGTGCTTAGAGGGAAGTTTATAAGTATTGATTGCATATATTAGAAAAAAAGAAAAGATCTAAAAATCAACCATCTAAGCTTCCACCTTAAGAAACTAGAAAAAGAACAAATTAAATCCAAAGGAAACAGGGAAAAAGAAAAAATAAAAATTAGAGCAGAAAACAATGAAATTGAAAAAAAGATAATAGAGAAAATAAACAAAACCAAAAGCTGTTTCTTTGAAAAGATTAATAAGATCAGTAAGCCTCTACATCATACCTAATGGTAAGAAACTCAGATCTTTCCCACTAACATCAGGAACAAGACAAGAATGTGCTCTCTCACCATTGCTTTCAACATTGTACTGAAAGTTGTAGCTAATGCAATAAGAAAAGGAAATACAAGATATACAGGTTGGGAAGGAAGAAGTAAAATGTTTGTCTGTAGGGGCGCCTGGGTAGCGCAGTGGTTAAGCGTCTGCCTTCAGCTCAGGGCATGATCCCAGCGTTCTGGGTTCGAGCCCCACATCAGGCTCCTCCACTAAGAGCCTGCTTCTTCCTCTCCCACTCCCCCTGCTTGTGTTCCCTTTCTCGCTGGCTGTCTCTCTCTCTCTCAAATAAATAAATAAACTCTTAAAAAAAAAAGTTTGTAGATAGCATGATGTTTATGTAGAAAATTTGAAAATCAACAACAAAAATTCCTGCATTGAATAAGCAATTATAGCAAGGTTACATGACACACGGTAAATATGCAAAACTCAGTCACTTTATTTTATACTAGCAATGAACAAGTGGAATTTGAAATTAAAAACACAATAGCATTTACATTAACTCTCTCTGAATTGAAGCACTTAGGTATAAATCTAACAAAATATGTACAAGATTTATATAAAGAAAACTATAAAACTTTGATGAAGAAGAACTAAATGGAGAGATTTATTTCATCTTTGTGGATGGGAAGATTCCATATTGTCAAGATGTCGTTCTTCCTAACTTGGTCTATAGATTCAAAGCAATCCCAATCAAAATCCCAGCAAATTGTTCTGTGGATGTTGACAAACTGATTCTAAAGTTTATATAGAGGTAAAAGCCAACACAAGATTGAAGGAGATTCTGAAGTTTATATAGAGGCATAGCCAGCACAATATTGAAGGGGAACAGTAGTTCTGATACTGACACTACCCAACTTCAAGACTTAAACTGTAAAGCTACTATAATCCAAACAGTATGGTATGTCACAATGGACAAATACATCAGTGAAATAGAATAGAGAGCCCAGATATAGACCCACATAGACATAGTTGGCTAATCTTCGACAAAAGACCAAAGGCAATACTTCAATAGAGAAAAAATAGTCTTTCAACAAATGGTGCTGGAATAACTGGACAATCCATGTGCAAAAAATGAATCTAGACACAGACCTTATACCCTTCACAATAATTAACTCAAAGTGGATCACAGACTACCTTTTGTTTTTTATCCCTTTCTTGCTTTCTTTTGGATTAACCAGTATTTTTATTTACTCTTTTTCTGTTATCTATTTTCATTATTTTGTTACCCTAGATATAGCATACATCCATAACTTAGTAAAGTCTCCTTTAAATTAATACCTTTACCCCTTTCTAGTCTTTACAGCACTTTAATTCTATTTAGCACTTTGTTTTCATGCAATTGTTGTCATGTATCTAAATATAAACCTCAAAATAGATCACTTTTGTTCTAAACAGTTATTATTCAATGAAATTTACCTACAAACGTACTTTTCTGCTGCTTTTCATTCTTTCTGCATTTTCCTTCTTTCTGGAAACTTGGTGCTCCATGTCCTGGCTGCCTTTGTTGTTCTTCAATGTCATCAAACAACTATGATTTGTATTGTATCTAGCGTATATTTGTTTTCAGTAGGAGAATTCTTCTGATACTTCATCATAGCCTAAAGCAGAGTTTCTTTCCTGGGTGTTTAATTCTTCCCCCACTTCTGGCTCTTTCTGCTCAGCATAAGAAGTCATACATTTACAGTTCCCTAAACACAACCAACCACTTCAGACTTCTGTACCTTTGTTTATGCTGTTCCTTCTGCCTGTTTCCAGCATCCTCCTTATTTTTGTGGCTACGGGAACCCTTAAATTTCAGCTCATATTGACTCTAAGAAGTTTTGTGGGACTCTAATTCCACTCTTGCATCTTGGGTGAACCTCTGTTGTATCAGGTATCACTTTGTACTATAACCGTTTTATACCAGTTATACCAGACTTACAGAGGATACATTAGGGATTGCCACACCTAGTACAGTACAAGAGGGGTTTTTTTGAATGAGCAAATGACAAGCATATCCTTCAGATCATCCTTCTCAAATCTGTGTTAGGCTCCCCTGATTGCAAGTGTTGGAGACCTCCCCCCCATAGGTTTATTCGACACTTTATTCTAAGACTACACATGGCAAGAAGATGAGTGAACATTTCATAAGAAACCAAGAACAGCTAATCCTTGTGTAGCCTAGGACATAATTTGAGAACTATAAGGTGACTTAGGATCTTTTTTTTTTTTTAAGATTTTTATTATTTATTTATTTATTTATTTACATCACAAGCGGGAGGAAGGAGCAGTGGGAGAGAGAAACTCAAGTAGACTGCACTGAGTGCAGAGCCCCATGTCAGGCTTGATCTCACCATCTTGAGACCATGACCTGAACCAAAATCAAGAGTTGGAGGCTCAACCGACTGAGCCACCCAGGCACCCCATGGTGACAGGACCTTAAGTAAAATTTGTGGCAGGGTTATCATTGTCATGCCATCAACACCAGAAAGGCTTCAATTCCTTGCCATTATGGAAACTCACCTTGTTTTTTTTGATTCTCCTACTCCTGCTGGCAGCCAACCCTTTCAAACTCTTCTCTGAATATTGTTCGTTTGTTCTTGGTTTTGCCTGCTCATGACTTCTGCTTCTTCGTGGCTTCAAAACCACTGACCTGCTACCTCTTTGTGAGTTAACTCAGTTTCTCAACCTGTCATCAACTTCCAACTTCTGCATGTCAGTTTCAGCTCCACAGGAGAATGAATCTGATTGATTCAGTTCAGACACAGTTGATTCTCTTGGGCAAAGTTCTTGTGCCAGGCTATATCATAGTCATCCATTCATTTGTTTATTTAACAAAAATACACAGCCCACCTCTAGATTGTCTATCTATAAGGTGGTGCCCAATCCTGATCTAATAGCTCTGTTTGCATAGAGTGAGGACAAGGTCATAGAGTGGTAACAGCATGGAGATCTGTATTTAAGAAACTATGGGCTATTGACGTACCGTGAATTCTATCCCTTGGCCACTTCAGGGGGAAAAATAATTTGTTTCAGCAAGGCTTTTGATAGAAATGGTTGAAAGTGATTTAAAATTAAGAACCCTAGGGGCGCCTGGGTGGCACAGCGGTTAAGTGTCTGCCTTCGGCTCAGGGCGTGATCCCGGTGTTATGGGATCGAGCCCCACATCAGGCTCCTCTGCTGTGAGCCTGCTTCTTCCTCTCCCACTCCCCCTGCTTGTGTTCCCTCTCTCACTGGCTGTCTCTATCTCTCTGTCAAATAAATAAATAAAATCTTTAAAAAAATAAAATAAATAAAATAAAATTAAGAACCCTAGTATTGTGGGGTGCTTGAGTGGCTCAGTTGGTTAAGCATTGCCTTTGGCTCAGGTCATGATCATGGGGTCCTGGGATCGAGCCCACATGGGGCTTCCTGCTCAGTGGGGAGCCTGCTTCTCCCTTTCCCTCTGCTGCTTCCCCACTTGTACTCTCTCTCTCTCTTCCTCTCAAATAAATAAATAAAATCTTAAAAGAACCCTAGTGTTGAGAAAATGATATTTTGTATTACTTGTCAACAAGAGTTTCTTTTGCTTGAGATAGGTATAGAAGGTGATAGTTAACTTGAGGGGAGAAGGGGAGCAGAGTTAATTTTAAGGTGAAAACTAAAGAGTTGATTTCTGTATGGTCGTCCCACCCTTGCTGCAGGAGCAGCTATAATGTGAAAATTCTGTAGGAAATTCTGTCCCCTAAAACCATGGCATAGATAATTTTAGCGTGGAAGATATTCTGAGGAAAGAAGCTTAGAATGTTTGATTTTGAGCATGAATTAATGCATAGTTCATAAATTAAATAAACTGATCCACTGAGTAATTGTTGAGATTATCCTCCTAGATGCTGAATCATGTTAGCCAAAAATGGGAATTTGACATTGGCATGCTCTTTCCTATTAACAGATCCAGTTTCCTCCCCCTCTTCTCCCTTCCTTCCTTCCCTCTTTCTTCCTTTCTCTTTTATAGTGGTTTTGTTTTTTTTAAATGAAATGCATCATGCCCACTTAAGCATATTACATGAATATGTACAGTTTAAAGATTAATAGCCCAATGTGTATCCATGTATCCACTACTCAAGAAACTGAATATTATGAGGGTCTCATATGCTCCCTGTGGGCCCTTCTGCAGGCATATCCCCCTCCCTCCACAGAGACAACCTCTACCTGTTGTCTGTTAGTTATCTTCTAGTATCTACAATTATCTTTATAATTTTAACACCTCTATATTCCTCTGTGATACATTGTTTTGTTTCATAAAAGTGAGTTACATGCACAAAAATGGATCAGTAAGGAGTCCCAAGTTGCCTTTTTTTTTGTAGTTGCTACTTCAGATAAAGGTCCCCAGAAGAAGCTTACAGGACAAAGTCACAAGTGAGTCTATGAAAATTCAGACTTAACAGAATTGGGGCACCTAGCACTGTCAACCAAATACTGGCCAATGGGCAGGGATATGGTCAGAGAGAGTGGGCAACCGTATTTTTCTGATTCACAGTTCCCACAGCCTACTTTCTTTTTTTTTTTTTTTTTTTAATGATTTTTTATTATATTATGTTAGTCACCATACAGTACATCCCCGGTTTCCGATGTAAGGCTCGATGATTCATTAGTTGTGTATAACACCCAGTGCACCATGCAATACGTGCCCTCCTTACTACCCATCACCAGTCTATCCCATTCCCCCACCCCCCTCCCCTCTGAAGTCCTCAGTTTGTTTCTCATAGTCCATAGTCTCTCATGTTTCATTCCCCCTCTGATTACCCCCCCTTTCTTTATCCCTTTCTTCCCCTACCGATCATCCTAGTTCTTATGTTCCATAGATGAGAGAAATCATATGATAGTTGTCTTTCTCTGCTTGACTTATTTCACTTAGCATTATCTCCTCCAGTGCTGTCCATGTTGTAGCAAATGTTGAGAACTCGTTCTTTCTGATAGCTGAGTAATATTCCATTGTATATATGGACCACAACTTCTTAATCCAGTCGTCTGTTGAAGGGCATCTCGGCTCCTTCCACAGTTTAGCTATTGTGGACATTGCTGCTATGAACATTGGGGTGCATATGGCCCTTCTCTTCACTACGTTCCCACAGCCTACTTTCAGCTCTCAGGAATGGGTCAGAGGAAAACATTTTTATGGGAATGAAATAGATATATTCAGGCGGGAGGGCATCAAGGGAAGAGCAGGAGCTTCATCCACACATGGTCAAAACAAGCCTCCTGGTGATGCTCCCAACTCCAGACCCAGCTAAAGGTTTCCAATCAACCAGAAGAGCTATGGGAATGAGTCCCCCCGGAAAGAAGAGATGCAAGTCTGCGATACTAAGGAGGGGGAGGATGACAGTTGAGTGCTTACTCCAAGCCCCACATGGAGCTCGGCGGTGTCCATGACTATCATGTTACTCCTCCTAACAACCCAAGAGGTAGATATTAATATAATGCTTATTGTCCAAATGAAGAAACTGAGCCTCTGAGAGATTAAGTAACTGGTCCAAGGTCACACAGCTGGTGACTTGACGCCCGTGCATTTAATGGAGTGTTTTCCAGGGACCGAGGCCAAGTTATCTGCTGGGACAGACATGAAGGGACAAGCACAGGGGGGTGAGCTGATGGGAGCATGCTTGGGCTAGTGAGAAGAATAATAAAAATCATAGCCAACGCTTACTGCATGTGTACTAAGTACCTGCCCCCGTTTTAAGCCCCCTTACATGCATTCACCTGACATGAAACAGACTCCAAATACTCAACTGGCACATGAGGGGCCAAGATTTGAGGCTTTGGGAAAGACTTAGCAGTAACTTCTGGCCACATTGAACAGGCACAAAAGTCTCAGCTGCACAATAGATGTTCCTTCTGATCAGAGATAACCATTCCTTCACAACTTATTTATGAAAGGCCTGTTTTCTCACAAGCACTGTTCCAGCCGCTGAGGACATAGCAGAGAACAGAACAGATTCCAGAAGAAGGAGGAAATCCAGAAACATACATAAATAAATACTCAGAAACATCCATATTTTTACCCTGTCATCAGGATTATCAGAAAAGGAAAAAGACAAATACTGTTGTATTTGCCACCAGGTACTCCCCCTCTGTGTCCTCGCAGAATTTCATTTCAGTGGACCTCTGCTGTGGACCACTTACATGCCAGGCACTGTGTGGGGAGGCACTGGTTGAAAGATGATGGTGAAGTTTCTATCCTTGAGCATAGTGTGGGAGACAGGTAAACGGATGATTATAGGTGATTCGTGCTATGCTTGAGGTGTGAACAAAATTCTGTAGGAGCAGAGAAGGGTGACTAATTCTGCCTGGAGGTGTCACATAATGTTTAATGGAGGAGAGGACTAGGACATGGCCAGGTGGAGCCAAGGAGAAAAGAACCAGGGAAGAGTCATTTGTGGATAGAATGGCCAAGTTTAGGGCTAAGTTCTGAAATGGGGACTGCACAGGGACAGCCTGACCTGGACAGACAATGGGAGTTGGGGACATCCATAAGAATTAATGATTTATTGGAAAGGAGGATCAAGGCTTATGTTGCTGCCAGTTAAATAGACTGAGTTGATAAGCAACCTACCTACTGTTTCTTTATGCAGAAACCATTCAGACGTCTACCATAGTCTAAGTTCCGATGTTGGAAAGATTTCAAGCCCTGCTGTACACATTAGGGGAGGGGGCTATAAATTGGTACAGCCTGTATGGAAGGCAGATTGGCAGCATATATCAAAATTACAAATGCTACGTATATCTTGTGACCCAGCAATTTCACTTCTAGGAATTTATCTTCAGATGCATTTACTCACACAAGAAATAACTTATACACAAGTATGATCACATCATTGTAATAGGAAAAGACTGGAAACAAATGTTCATCAAGAGGGGATTGGTTAAATAAATTATGATATCTCTTTAAAATAAGTTACTGTTCATTCTAAAAAAAATAAAGTAGATGTTTATGTACTGTTTGGAATGACAATGAAAAAAGCAAGGGGGCAGAACCATTCATATATAATGGGAATGGAAAGAATTTGAGGCCTCTGTGGAGTGTTCCAATGATTAAGGAAACCTGGACTTGCCTGCCTCCAGACTTCTTGTGGTATGTGATGAGAAACTCTTTACTGTTGAAGCCAGCCAAGAAGGAGCGTTCTGCAACTTATAGCCAAAAGCATCCAGACACGTAAATCCGAGGTCTGCGGAGGTCTTTATTCCAGAGGACATGGAATAATGCAGAAGAGGGAGTTAAATCTGTGACTTGCAGATATTTTATTTTAACTTCATTTTAACTTCATTGGGAACTCCCAAGTGCTTCCTCCCTCTGGGTATTCTGAACTCTGGACCTCGGAGCAGCCAGTCATTCACATGATAAAGCTGTGAGGATTTCTATGGGGACTGCATCTGGCAGTATTCAACCTGCCTGGTTTCTTTTTTAATACAACCTGACCAAAGCAAAAAAGTTAAAAGCCTGATAGAATCTACTTGCAGTCAGGGGGCAAGGGGGCAATGTACCGAATACTAAAATCAAACCTTATACCACGGAATTCGAACAACTATTCTCTGCCCACAGGAGGACCCAGATAACCCAGACTTGCTGTCGTGACTGTAGAGGTGATAAGTCTGGATCGAGCCATGTGATCTGAGGACTTGTCCACACAGCTGAAATGGTCCTGTCAGTATCATTCAGACAATTTTAAGGACTCACTGTAACTCATTTGTCGATTTTCTTTTCAAGAAAAACAAATATTTTCCCCTGTACCTCTGCTAGGTGCTAGGGATACAATGGTTAGCAAAATTGAAATGTCCTTGCCCTTATTGATTTATAGTCTAGAGGAGGGGGTGGCAATTAGTTGAATAATTATCAAATAGGTATATAATTACAACTGAGCTGAGTATTATAGAGGAAGAGTTCATGGTAGGTAAGAGTGTATTAGAGTGGGATCAGGGAAGGCCTGCCTGAGGAAGTGACATTTGAGCTAACATCTGAAGAATGAGTGGGAGTTAACTAGGTGATGTGGGAGAAGGGCGTTCCAGGCAGAAGGAACAGTTCCTGCAAAGGCCCAGGGTGCTGGCAGGGAGCAGAACACTCAAGCATTAGAAAAAGGTCAGTGTGGTTGGAGGGCAGAGAGTGACAGGGGTGTGTTGGGAGGTGAGACTAGAGACTGGCAAGGCAAAGTCAAGAGACATGTAAAGTATTTTTATAAGATCAGTGGAAAACCATATGTGTCATAGAGTCTTAGTTTTCCCCCAATATCCATTTTCCCTCTATTCTTTTGGAATTTGAACCCCAAAGTTTTGGGTTGGCACATGCCAATTAAAGACCATTTCCCCGATTTCTTTGCATATAGATTTACCCGTGTGACCATGTCTGACTAACGGGTTGTGATCAGAAGGGCAGGCTTCCATTTTCTCCTATTTTCTTCTCTCTGTCTAGAGTATAGACTTATGGTTGGGGCTGGAGAAGCTATCCTAGACCATGAGATGGACACCATATGCTGAGGACAGCAAAGCAACAAGATAGAGGGAAACTGTATCCCCATCACCATGGAGCAGCCATAGTCCTGGACTGTTAGACTATATGTGACAAATTGATAAACTTCTAACTTGTTTTAACTATAGCTTTTTGGTCTTTATCATAGAAGTTATACCTATATTCTTAGTGACTGTTAAGGTCTGAATGTTTTTATCTTCCCAAAATTCATATGTTGAAACCCTAACCCCTAATGGTATTAGGAGGCAGGGCCTTTGGGAAGTGATTAGTAAGTCATGAGGGTATAGCCCTCAGGAATGGCAGTGGTGCCCTAACAAAAGAGACTCTAGTGAGCTCTCTTACCCTGTCTGCCATGTGAAGACAGAACACTGTCATCTATGAACAAGGAAATGGGCTCTCACCAGACACCAAATCTGCCAGCGCTTGATCTTGGACTTCTCACCCTCCAGAACTGTGAGAAATAACACGTTTGTTGTTTAAGCCACTAGTCTATGGTATTTTTCTGTAGCAACCCAGATGGACTAAGACAGTGGCACACTGCTGAAGTGTTCTAGATGATGGAATCAGATTTCAATCTTGAAATAATCACTCTGGCAGCTGTGTGGAAAGCAAAAGCCATGAGAACATTCAGAAGCCATTGCAGTTCCTTATGGAGGAGGATGGTGTCTTGGACCTGCAAAGTAGCAGAGAATATGGGACCAGACTCCATTAGAACACCTTTTGTCTGGTATAGTGAAAAGACCATGGACTCTGGCCTTAAAGAGAGCTAAGTTCTACTTCTGAATCCACTACTCTAGCTACTATCTTGGGCAAGTTACTTAGCTTCTCAGTCTCATCTATAAGTTCATATTAAGGTTCTTTTTAGGGGGTGTTTGGTTAATTTTAAGACAGCCTTCAGACTTGAAGTGCAACATTGGCTCTTGTCTGGGTGTCCAGCCTGCTGGTCTACCCTGGAGACTTTGGACTTGCCACCTCCATAATCACTCTTTTCTTAAGATAAATGAGCAGTTCCTTAAGATAAATGTCCCCATTTTTCTCTCCCTCTTTCTCTATCTGTATATGTATATCATATGTATATATGCATATATACATCTATGGCATATGTGTATATACACACAAATCCTATTATCTTTGTTTCTCTGGAGAGCCCTAATACGTGGTAGACTTTCTATGGATATATAATATACATATAGCTTAGTACACAAATATGAAGGGTACAGTTCAGTGAATTTTTATGAAGATAATATGTTGAACCACTATCCACAAGAAGATATAAAACATTGGGATTCTGTGAAGATAGCTGTAGCAGAGGCATAGTGTTTTACTCTAAATCCCTACCAAAAAAAAAATTAGATAGTAGAACTAAAAACCCCAATGGATAGTATTTACAACAAAATTAGGTAGCAGGATATCCCCACACCGCCCAAAATGCAGGTAGGTGGAAACAAGGCAACAAGACTTGCATGGAATTGTCATCTATGCAAAAGAAGGCAGAGGGAAGTAGTGGGCTTCTGATGGAACTGAGAACAAGAGGACACCAAAATAAGCATGAGGTCAATTTGAGAAAGTACCAGAGATTGGGAGGGGTTTGGCCTAACTCATTGGTAGGTGAGTACAAGCAGTCTGGGACAAGGACTGAAATAATTGGGGCACTATAGCCCATGTTAACTCTCAAGACTGGCCATCAGGGCTCTCTGCCAGGACAGGATCCCACATTGAGAAGAAACTGATGGGGGAAGAATCAACATTGAGCAGGTTAGGGACAACAAAAATAAAGACAGGCAAGGCTCAGAAGATAATAGGGAGGGGAGCAGAGCCAAGAAATCTTAGAAAGTATTCTACTGTGTTCTTTATTTCTACATGAAAATAATTACTACAGAAAAGGGAACTCTGCGAAGTTAGAAGAGTTATTCTGACAAACACGACCCTAAAAGTTCAGGAAAATTTATTTCACATAGAAATACACAACAGGAAAGTATTGAGGCCAAGTCAATTATAGTTATAAGAAAATAAGAAGCAGAACCACAATACTACCTACAGGCAAAGAAAGCATGCCAGAAAGGCCCAAAGAGCAGAGAAAACCTGTAACTATTTAGAAAGGAGATAAAAGACATTAAAAATAATACAAGATGTAAAAGAGCATAAGTCAAAGTTAGAGACAATCTGAAGTGAGGTGACAGAACTCAGAAGAGAATTAGAAATGAAAGAAAAGGTAATTTCAGAAGAAAAGTCTACACTGGAAAAATGCTTGAGTGAACTAACAGAGTACATAGGGCCCAAAGAGAAATAGACGGCGAAAAGAAAGAAAACATTAAAAATTGAAATGAAATTTGAGAAGAGATGAAAAGGATTCAAAGAAGGAAAATTACAAATATTGAAAATAGGCAAGTAAGACTCAATGCACAGCAAATAGAAATCTCTGAGGAGGAAAATCAAGCAAGGACCTGAAGAGATACGATGGGGAGCTCCTCCCCCCACAGTGAGGCCTCAGAGCAACCCCTCAAGGAACTGAGGCCTCCTGCCAACAGCTACTTATTGAGCTTGGCTCTGGGTCTTCCAGCCCTATGCAAGTCTCCAAAGGACCTCAGTTCCCTCTTTGTAACCTCCATTGTAACCTCGGAAGAGACCCTAACTCAGAACCATCCAGCTAAGCCACTCCCAAATTCCTGATCTCAGACGCTGAGAGAGAATAAATGCTTATCATTTTAAGACACTAAGTTTTAGGGTGGCTCAGTCCTTAAGCCTCTGCCTTCGGCTCAGGGCGTGATCCTGGATCCCTGGGATGGAGCCCTGCATCAGGCTCCTCCGCTGGGAGCCTGCTTCTTCCTCTCTCACTCCCCCTGCTTGTGTTCCCTCTCGCTGGCTGTCTTTCTCTCTGTCAAATAAATTAAAAAAAAAAAAAAGACACTAAGTTTTAGAGTGGGTTTTTATTCAGCAATAGATAACTAATATAATGGCATTAGGGTATCTTCCAATATGGGGCTATTTCAGTATCCTTACTAAGCCTAATATATGTCTTATCATGAATATATGTGCATTTCCTGGGTGTAATCCTAGGAGTAAAAATGCCAGTATCTTATTTAAAGGGGCAAGGGTAGATTTTTGTGGGGCCTAAAGATTATATAATCTCGAAGCCCCTCTTAAGGAAAAGATGATAAGGGGCGCCTGGGTGGGTGGCTCAGTCGTTAAGCGTCTGCCTTAGGTTCAGGGCATGATCCCAGAGTCCTGGGATCGAGCCCCACATCAGGCTCCTCCACTGGGAGCCTGCTGCTTCCTCTCCCACTCCCCCTGCCTGTGTTCCCTCTCTTGCTGGCTGTCTCTCTCTCTGTCAAATAAATAAATAAAATCTTAAAAAAAAAAAAAAGATAATAAGGGGTGCCTGGGTGGCTCAGTCGGTTAAGTGTCTGCCTTCAGCTTGGTCATGATCCCAGGGTCCTGGGTTGGAGCCCCACATCAGGCTCAGCGGGGTGTCTGCTTCTCCCTCTGCCCCTCCATCTGCTTGTGCTCTGTTTCTCTCTCTTTCTTGCACATAAATAAATAAAATCTTTTTTTAAAAAAAGAAAAAGATGATAAAATTATGAGTATAACATTAGGCCGGAAAGTGAATATTTATTTAGAATGAGAAGCAAAATCATAAATTCTAAATTCTAAAAAGCTGATACAAATATCACAAAATCTGAAAAAATTAAAAAAATTTTAAAATATCCTATAATACTTTTGTACTACATTTCTTGGCTGGATACTCTGTGATCACATCTGTATATGACAACAATTTTATAATATCAGTGTCTGAGAAAGAATGGAAAGATGATTTAGTCTTTCCTCTGGCATGGGTGATCAAAACAATTTTTTTAGCTTTAATGAGTTTGCTTTGGCTTCAAAACTGATTGATATTGTCATGTCAATTTTTAAGAGTGTTGTCTAGTTTGGAAAAACTGCTATGAGTTTGAATGAGCTATGTGATTTCAGGGCATAATCAAATATATTCCTGACAAGAGAGAAGTTCCATTTTTGTGTCTATGAGAACTGAATTCTCTATTTACAATTTTACAAACCTGATGATTGGAAGAATCTTCCATAGAAAAACTTCTGGCTCCCCACATTCAAACCTTGTTTGTCTTCCTTACTCATACACTTCTGGTACTAGGTATTGTAGGGTGTGTCCATTTTGCAGTGTAAGCTCTGATCTCACATACGCATCTGTTGGCGTAGTGAATGGGCCCTAGTCATCATTCTGGAAGACAGTCTCACACCTGAATGAGTTAATAATGAACCGTACGTAGTAATGCCTGCAGATTCCACAACTATAGCCCACTACATAGGTTGAATGGTGCTCCCCCACCAAAAGATATGTCCATATCAAAACGTCCAGAACCTATAAATGTGATTTGACTTAGTAAAAGAGTTTTTGTGGATGTAATTAAGTTAAGGATCTTGGGATGAGATCATGCTGGATTTTGCACGGGCCCCCAGTCCAGTATCAGGCATCCTTTACAAGAGAAAGGAGGAGACTCGAGAGCCAGAGGAGAAGGGTGGTACAAAGACAGAGGCAGAGATGAGAGTGAAGTGTCTACAAACCACGGAATGCTAATTATTGTCAGCAACTACTAGAAGCCAGCAAAGAGGCATGGAACAGATTCTCCCTCAGAGTCTCCAGAGGGAACCAAACCTGCTAACACATTGTGTCCGACTGTAAGAGAGAAATACATGTTGTTTTAAGCCAGCAAGTCACAGGAAATTACTACAGCCACTGAACCCAGATTAAATATCCCAATTTGAGCTTGATCCCAGAAACCCCCATAGAGTCTCAATACCGTCTGCATAAGGGATGTGTAATGGGAAACTGGAGCAGGAAGAGACAGCAGTCTTAGCTAATTTGGGTTCAAATATCATTTTTTCAAATTTTAGAAAAAGTATGTAGCTCTGACTGCACTATTGGGCCCCTCCCAGGAGATTAGAAGGTTCTAGGGAGTGAGAGTCCCTGAGGCTGACATTTAATAAGTTTTACAGGAGAGCTACCTCTGTGTAGGAGGCCGTGTGGTGTTATAAAGACAAGCACAAGAACCAGATGGCCTGGGTTCAAATCCCAATTTTGTGACTATCTAGTTGTTAACTTCAGACAAATTACTTAACCTTTCTGTTCCCCAGTTTTTCTGTCTGTAAAATATGAATGATAAAAGTAATATCTGCCCCATAGGGTTGTTGACCCGGTTAAATAACATGATACATATAAAATCCATGATACATGTGACACACATAGAATAGTACATGTGCCCCCATGGTAAGAACTCAATATATATTAGCCATTTTATGATTTACTAGGCAAGGCATTGTACTAGGTAGGCATTGGGGTACAAAGGCAAATGAAAAACTGTCCTTGTCTTTAAGAAGTTCACCATCTGTAGAGGAAATCTATGTACAAGATGATAATACAACGCTTTAAATGCAATGAGATGGATGCTTCGTATCCCAGGTGTTATAGGAGCACAGAGGAGGATCCTCAACCTAGCTTGGCAGGGAGTAGGGGTCATTCAAGGAAGGCTTCCTGAAGAGGGTGACATCTGACTTGAGTCTCTCATTATGTTGGTATAACAGGATGATTACTGAGCTATATTAATTTTTGTAGTTTTCCTGAGTTTATTGATTCAAATATTTATAGAATGGTTACTATTCTATAATTGGCGCTGTTCTAGGTGCTGGGAATACTTAATGAACAAACCTATCAAAGAGCCCTGACCTTACTTATTTTGAAATGTGTTTAACAAAATTAAGTTGGATAGAGGAATAGAGATGTGATAAAGCAAATATAGTAGAAGATTAATTATAGACTGTAGATGGTAAATATAGGGATTTTCACTGTATGGTTCTTCCATTCTGTATTATTAGAAAATTTTCATAAAAGAAATGTTGGTAAAACAAATATCTGCATTATTGAACACTAAACACCCATTAAGAGTATTTGGGCAGAAGATTTATTCTAATAGAAAGATGAATATTGTCTGTTATAAACAAAACATCCAAAACAGTAGCTACAGTTTGATCTAGCTTTATTTATGTGTATGCAGAAGAATTAACACTGGGAATAGCACATGCAAAGGTCCTGGGCAGAAAAGCTTTTTCTGGAGGGTTTGAGGAACTGCAAGGAGGCAACTAGGACCAGAGGGGAGTAAGGAAGCAGAAAGGTAGTAGATGCAGCCATAGTAGTCATGGCCAGGGGCAAGGTTAGTTAGGCTCTTTTGGTTATCTATTTCTACATAAGAAATGATCTCAGGGACACCTGGGTGGCTCAGTCATTAGGCGTCAGGCTTTGGGCTCAGGGCGTGATCCCAGAGTTCTGGGATGGAGCCCCACATCAGGCTCTTCTGCTGGGAGCCTGCTTCTTCCTCTTCCACTCCCCGTGCTGTGTTCCCTCTCTTGCTGGCTGTCTCTCTCTCTGTAAAATAAATAAATAAAATCTTAAAAAAAGAAATGATCTCAAATTTGGTGGCTTAAAACAGCAACCATTTTTTTAATATTTCACAACTTGTGGGGCAGGAATTTGGACAGGACTCAACTGGGTGATTTTTCTGCTTCATGTGGCATCAACTGAGGTCCCTCAGCAGTGTTCAGCTGGCAGATGCGTTGGTCTGTACAATCTAAAGTGGCTTCACTGTTATGTCTGCTGCCTTGGTGGGGATGACTGGAAGCCAGGCCTCTGTACCTCTCCATGTAGTCTTAGGGTTTTTTCATGTGGTCTGTCCAGCAGAGTAGCTGGATTTCCTACGTAGTGGCTCACAGTTCCAAGAGCAAGTGTTTTGAGAGGTAGGAAATAGCAGTTGCTAGTCTTTTAAAGGCCTGGCCCCAGAAATGGGCACAGTGGCACTACTGCCATATTCTAGTGGTCAGAGTCGTAATGGAGCCCACGTAGATTCAAGGGGTCGGGAGTGGGTCCCAGTGCACCTCTCAGTGAAAGGAGCGTCAAAGACTTTGTGGCCATCTTTAATCTACCACATAGCCCCTTAGAGGTCATAGCAAGGATTTTGGCCTTTACTGTGAACAAGCAGGGAACCACTGGAGGGTTTGAAGGAGAGAAGTAACATGATCTGGCTTCCATTTAACAGAACTACTCTAGCTGTCATTTTGAGAATAAATTATAGGGAAGGAAGAAGTAGAAAGACCAGATAGGAGTCTGTTGTGATAAACCAAGCATGAGAGGATGGTGGCTTGGGCCAAGATGGAGACCGAGGGGTCATGAGATATGGTGGCATTCTGGATACTTTCAAGACAGAACTATCAAGATTTGCTGACGGATTACATATGGGTGTGAAATAAAAAGAGGAGTCAAGGATAACTCCAAAGCTTTTGTTCTAACAAATGAGTAGACTAGAATGGCTGTTAACAGAGATGGAGATGACAGCAGGAGTAGTTTGGGGGGCGGTATCTATCAGGAGCTGGTTTTTGACACATCAGGATGCTGTACATCCAAGTGGGGATCTCAACGAGGCAGTGTGTGTGTGTGTGTGTGTGTGTGTGTGTGCGTGTGTGTCTTTTCCATGGGATGAAGTTCTATAAGATGAGGATTTTGTCTATTTTGTTCACTACCTGGCATGTGGTGCTACTTCATTAATATTTATTTGTTGAATACATAAAATTCATATATTACTATGAGTTAGTTCACATAATCTGACAGTATCACATGTGGATGAGCATGTGGAGCGGTAGGAACTTCCATTGCTGATGGGGGCTGTGAACTAGTGCAGCTCCTTGAGAGAACAATCGAGCAATATCTAGCAAACGTGAAAATGTGCATGCCCAATACCCCAGCAATTTCACTACGGGTGTATTCCTAGAGAAATGACTGCACAGGTACACCGGAGCTATATAAAATAGATTATAACAACATTGTGGGCGATCATAAACCATTGAAAACAACCTAAATATCAGTCACCAGGAGAACACATAAATACAATTTACTCACACAGCAAAATGTTATGCAGTTGCAAAGACCAACATCAACAAGGATACATCTTACAAACTTGATGGAAAGCAAAAAACAAGTTTTGGATTAATATAGCATGGTTTCACTTATATAAAGCTAAAATATGGACACCTCGAAAGATAGAAAACTACATAGATACATAGATGATAGATAGATAGATAGATAGATAGATAGATAGATAGATAGATAGAGGATTCAAAGATGCCTCCATGTTCCCCCTTCTCCACGTTACTCCCATGATTATGCTACATTATATGGCACAGGGGATTTTTGCAGATGTAACTGAAGTTACTCATCAGTTGACCTTAAAATAGGCAGCCTATCCAGGTGAGCCTAACTAACCTAATCATATGAACCCTTTAGAAGCAGGAAGTTTTCTCCAGCTGGTCAAAAAGTGGAAAGAAGAGACATTTCAAGTGTGGTAAGGATTCAATGCACGATTTTCTGACTTGTGGGCAGTCTCCAGGAGCTGAGACCAGCCTCCAGCTAACAGCCCGCAAGGAAATGAGGACTTCAGTCCTGTAACTGCCAAGAACTGCCAACAACCTAAATGAGCCTAGAAGCCGACTCTTGCCCAGAGCCTCCAGATACCCCCTTGTTGGCCTTATAAAATTTTAAGTAGAGAACCAAGCCAGGCCTGCCTGGACCTCCGTCCTACAGATGCAAGTTAATGAATAGATGTTGTTTTAAGCCTCTAAAGGTTTAAGTTCATGGTAATTGTTATACAGCAATGACACACACAGACACACACATTTGCTTAATCAGGATCTATATATGTAGTAAGAGAATAAAGAAATATATGTAAAAGACAAACGCCAAATCCAGAATGTTGTTTATTCTCTTGGGTGGTTGGTGATAGGGAAGGGGTTGTTGGGGAGGAGAAGATAAGACGATTAAACTGTAGGCAGTATTTTATTTGAACTAGGAGGTGGATATGTTATTTTATATATTTTTTGTGTCTCACATATTGTATAACCATTTTAAAGATTCCTGAACCTCAGTCATAGCCTAGAAACAGTAGAGATGACAGATTTTGAGGTGCCCTTTGGGCTTGGACAATGAGTTCCCCCAAAGGACTGTGCTAGACACCTTTTGTTCTCTGGAAATACCTTGTCATCTTTGGAAGGAGGATGGAGTTCCCCGTAACAACTAGGATTGAATTTCCCTTCACCCAATGGGAGTGTGGTAGAAGTTGGATTTGATTTACCAAAAGAAAAAAGAAAAAAAATTTCTGCACACTCAAATTTGTGTTGAATGAATGAATGAATGAATGGAAAGATGAATTATGAATGGATGCCCAAGTCCCATAGAATCGCCATCAAGATTGTATATTTAGGGGCGCCTGGGTGGCTCAGTTAAGTGTCTGACTTCGGTTCAGGCCACAGTCTCAGGGTCCTGGCATTGAGCCCCACATCGGGCTCCCTGCTCAGCAGGGAGTCTACTTGTCCCTCTGATTCTCCCCCTGATGCTCATACTCTCTCTCAAATAAATAAAATCTTAAAAAAAAAAAAAGATTGTGTTTGGACCACAGAGAGGGATAGGAAAATATTGTCCCATTGAAGAATAATCCACAAACAATCTGAAAATAAATAACCTTGGAGTTAAAAAAAAAAAAGGACAGATATGAACCATGTGGTAACTGAAAATTTTGGTTTGTCTGGTGCCCTAACCCGTCCCCCTCCCCCCCCCCCG
>NW_024423343.1:18479743-18498689 GCF_017311325.1 Ursus maritimus | reverse complement strand
CCCCCCCGCAGCCCCCCGAAAGCTTCTCTGAGGCAGGCCAGACAAGGAGTTCTGGAGTCCTGGACAAGAATCCTGGGGCAGCTTAAAGCTCAAAGCCACCCCTACCCCAGCCCCCCAGAGACACCGTGCTAATGGCCCTGATGATAACAAATGATTCTGTTTTGGCCACAACTGGCTCTTACACTGGTTGGATGCAAACTTGATTCAGAAGCATGATGGAGGGTGAAGCATCGGATTTCTTATCTGAGCAGAAAGCTGATACCTAAGGAATGCAACCTGGCAGCAGTCCAGAAAGAAGGCTTGACGATTGTGTAGGCTGTAGGGAAATGGCTTTCCTGTCCCAAGGCTTTTGCTTTGAGGAAGGGCCACTGAGACATGACGAAGAACTCCAATCACCAGCTATGGTTTGGACAGCGAGGTCTGAGGAATCTAGTAGGAAATAGGCCTTGGGGTCAGAATCCAGGCCGGGTCAACAGTGTCTCTTCCAGGTTCAGTCCTTCACTGACAACCGGATGTCAGACACTACCCTCCTCAGCCATTAAGACCAAACATGTACTTCTCCGAAGTTACTAACAAATTTCCAGAGGGAAGTTCATTAGGCAGGATTGTTTTGCTGGCAAATATTAGATTTGCAACTCACATTACCTTAAAATTAGGAAAAAAGTCGGGAGGAGAGGCATTTACTGGATTATAGACCTGTGTCAGGCCCAAGTGGATCCAACAGCTAGAATCACATCAGGAACGTCTCCCTCCATCATCTATTGACTCTTTCCCTGTGCTTTCATTCAGATGACCTCGCTCCATGTGGGGGCCAGCATCTCAAGGCTTTCATCCCACCAGCTGAGCAACTTCAGAGGGGAAAAAAAGCGCCTCATTCCCAGTAGTTCTAGAAGAACTTCAAGAATGGAGTCTCATTGGACTGGTTTGGGTCACCAGCCTGTCCCTGACCCACTGTGACCAGGACAGCAGCTGGTCAGGTCTGTCTTGAATCTAGGCAGGTAAAAACCACATGGATTGGGAGAGTGGGAGAAGAGATTTCCCAAAGGTAAATAAGGGTTGTTGTTGTTTTTTTTTAAATCAGCGATGCTTGGCCAGCAGCAACCATAGTGAGGCTAAACAGAACAGGTGCGATCTAGCCATCTGCCAGAATTTTCTTCTCCCTGTTAATAATTTCTGATATTGATGCCACCTTAAGAGACCACCTGAAGAAAGTATGATTCCATCGGCCTGAGGTAGAGTCCAGAAATTGTATTTCCACGAAGTTTCCCCAGGTGGTTCTGCTGAGCAGAGTAGTTTAGGAACTAGTAATTAATCTAGTGGACAACCTTCTTACTCTGCTCACCACTCAAAATCAAAAGTGAGTATATGTGGGGTTCTAGCTTATAACGATCAACTGCCTTTTTACTCAGAGGAGGTAAAAATAAAGGATTATCTTTACATTTTGAGATCAGGGAGATGAAAGTGTAAATTAATGAACCTATTTCAAAGCCCATCCCCCACCTGCCCCTAATCCGGGACAAATAGGAGATCAACGGAAGTGGCTCCTAAGATGTTGGGCTGGTTAGCAGGCCCATCGCGGCTCTTCACCTCTTCACCTCTTCACTCACACAGTAACTGATTAACTCTCCTGCTCCGAGGGTGGGAGTCTGTCACTGCCAGCAGCGAGCTGCTGAGGCCAGCTCTGCCTTGCAAAAGGTGCTCATCATCGTCCCAGCCTGGGGTCAGACAGGGAAAGCCACGGACTGGAGAGAACCCAACCCGAGGCAGAGGAACTGGACCTTAGTTAACTTGATATTGACTCCCTGCCAGTAGTTGCTTACCCTTGAGAATTCAGGACAAGCTGGAGGTGGATTAGCTACAATGGTGGAAGGTGGAGGGGGGATGGGCGGGATTAGCCGAATGGTCCAATCCCATCCTCCGTAGCGGCTTGTAGAACACTGATCAATTTACTAGTATTATTGCTCATGTCTCTATCATCTCTGTTGTATGCTCTTTGAAGGCTGAAGCCCCACCTCACATTTTCTCCTGGTCTCAGCACCTAGCCCGTTATCTCATAGGCTACAATTTCTCAAGCAGTATTTGCTAATGCGGATTTTCTAACTTCGCAGAACACTTTCTCAAAGCCCTCGAAACCTGGAACTGACCCTACATAGAGTCTCTAGAGCTTTGGAGAGACAGCAGGGTATAGAATGAGTAGGCAGAGCATGCCCCCTGAAAAGCACAGTCAGAACGTGGGGCCAGGGTGGCACCTGGCACATCACTGGTACACAGAGGCTCACACACACACAAAATTTTTTTAAGATTTTATTTATTTATTTCAGAGAGAGAGCAAGCGTGAATGAAAGAGAGAGCAGGAGCAGAGAGGGAGTGGGAGAAGCAGGGTCCCTGCTCAGTGGGGAGCCCGATGCAGGGCTTGATCCCAGGACCCCAGAATCATGATCTAGGCTGAAGGCAGACACTTAACCGACTGAGCCACCCAGGAGTTCTGAGGCTCACAAAATTAATGAGGCCCACATTGGACCAGAGAAGAGGACCAGCTCCTGTATGCCGTCAGATCCTCGTGACCTCAGGAATCAAATCAAGCCAACCCCCCAGGGGACAGTCTGAGTATGATAGCTGCCAGTACAATAGCCAAAAGAAAGGATGGTGTCAGTTTAGGTCTCAACCAAACCAAAAGAAATGATGGTACTGTCCTGGCTTTAATGAATGTTCTTATGAGGAAAAGCCAAAAGAAAATGTGGTAATGGAACAGGTCAAGCAAACCTCTCCTGCTCTGTGAAAATAATGGTGACAATGTAATTTGTAATAACCCACATTTTATGAACACCAAGCACCATGCCCATGGAATATACAAGCATTGTGAAGCATTGTGAAATTCAATAAAATCTTTTTTTGTTTTTTTTTTTAAGATTTTATTTGAGAGAGAGCATGAGAGAGAGAGAAAGAGATCACGAGCAGGGGGGAGGGGCAGAGGGAGAAGCAGACTCCCCACTGAGCAGGGAGCCCTATGCGGGCCTTGATCCCAGTGTCCTGGGATCATGACCGGAGCCGAAGCCAGATGCTTAACCAAATGAGCCATCCAGGCAGCCAGACTCAGTACAATCTTACAACAACCCTGTGATGGTCTACCTTTATAGACTTCAAAAGAATTAAGAAATTGTTCCAAGTCTCCCAGCTCATTAGAGGATGGGCTGTATTCGAACTCAGACCTGCATGACTCTAGAACCCACATAGGAACCCCTACACTGTCTGTCTCCTTTAAGGTGACAAATATATTCTGTGTTGTTCATGAACGAGTCAGATCTCTTCTTGGCTCCTCCCTCTGCTAACGAATCTGGCCAGTGAGCACCTTCTTCATTCCCGAAGGAGGCCTGGATCCCAGGGCTCTGACTCTCTCAAGAGACAACTCCTAAAACTCCAGGGCCCCTAAATGATTCCTGTATTTGCAATAAGAAAGGCTCTCGTGGTCATGACTAGAGTCTATGAACCAAGTACCAAGCGGGGGTTGCTGGGACAGAAGAAAGCCCACCTTGGGGCAGAGATGTGAAGGCTATGTGCAGATCCAGGGAACATCTGAGCTCGAGTTCTCAAAGGCCCTTCTTTTCCCTGAAGAGTCTCCAAGAGCGGGGTTTTAAGACCTCACTGGAGCTAGGTCAGGGTGGAGGGAAGGTCCTACCTCAGGGCGCAGAGATCTGTGCTCACAGGAATTGAGACATAGGAGGATAAGGAAAGGGACCTGGAATGAGATGAAGACCCTGTCACAGTGGCAGCTTCCCTGCAGCCACCTGCCTGGTTGAGATGGAAACACTGATTCCAGCTCCAGCCCCCAGACAGGCTAAGAATATCCCAGAAAAGCAACAGCCACCACCCCCGCCCTTCTTGATCTGCTCCTACATCTGGAGTGCTATGCTGGGTGCCAGCAGGGGCAGGGAGGAGACAAAGTGGGGGGTGAGGCTTCGGGTGGGCACAAGAGGGAGGAGAGGGAAAAGGGCTTGGTGGGGGCAGAACAAGGTGAACTGAGAAATAAAGCTACTGAAGGGAGCTGGAAGGATTGGAAAGAGAGAGCTGTGCTCAGGGGATGACAAAGGAGGTAAAGGCAGGAGCCCGGGAACTGGGGAGAGAAGATGCAGGGGTGAGGATGAGGAGGGCTGGCATTGGTAACCTGAAAGGGAGACCAAGGCTTTATTAAGGACGGAGGCACAGCCTATGGAAGGAAAAGGAGTCCCCAGCTCACCCTCATCCTGCCCTGATCCCTAATCCTGGGCCTCCAGCATCTCAGCGTCAGTCCCCTCTCTCCCTGCCCCAGGGCGCTTCTTCCTCATCTATGCTTTCCACCCCCATTCTCTGCTTTAAAAAAAAACTCTATTTGGCCTCCTCGGTGAAGTCCTTCTAGCAAGGGGCCTGCTGAAATGGGAAGGATGGGTGAAGGTGGAGTCTCCGTCCTGACCTTGGGTAGCATCTCCTTTGTCAGGTTCATCTCTTCTCTCTGCTCATCCCCTTTCCCTACTCCCCACTGAGGAAGGCTTCTCCCTCGACTGCCTCTTGTGGCCTTGCCCCCCTCCACCCCAGCTCTCCTGGGCTAAGGTCTTTGGGAGAGGGAAGGAAGGCTGGGTAGGTGTCTATCCTCCCCCTTTGTGCCCCTCAGGAGCTGAGACCCTGGGGTGAGGATACTGGACCGGTGAAGGGGTGGGGGCAGCAGAATCCAGGCATTCGGATGTCCAGGCTAAGTCTCCACCCTGGCTGTTCTAAGAACCTTCATTGTCATCAGCCTCTCTGTAGGGGCCCCTTGGAGACATAGAATGCAATGACTTTAGGTTCTGGGGCCTTCAGCCTTAATGTTTACTGGGGAGACCCTGGACCACCTTGGCATCCTGTCCTTTGTCTCAGAACTTTTCAGGGACCCCACTATAGCCTGGAGGGACCTCGGGAGATTTGCATGACTGTGAGCCTGAGCACCCTCCCCTTCGTCTCTGTCTCCCCGGCTGAACTGCAGAAATGCAGGCCTCATGGTCGCCATGCACACAAAGCCTGAGCCCATCAGGCAGAAACAGACTAGGGAGAGCCAGACAGGGCTGGAGCTAGAAAATGAAACAGATTCATAGCCCGGGTTTTATTTAGAGTCAGAATTGTAGAATTGGAAGAGGCTTTAGGAATCATTTTTTTAAGTCCAGTCCCCAAGATGTTATCTGATGTCTTTAATATTCATTTGTCCAATAATGAAAGTAACATATATAGAATCCCTGCATTTTAATATGAAGAAAAGGAGGCCCAGAGAGCTGAAATGACTAGAACCCCTACCTCCTGCTTCCTAGACTATGGCCTCTCCAAGAAGAAGATAAAAACAGCCAAAGGGCAGGGGAGTCTGAACAGTGTTGCCTGGAAATGTCCCCTTAAAGATGGGGCTCATCTTCCCAGGGTGGATCAGTGAAGGGCTCATCTCTAAGGTGGAGTTGGTGGTAATTCTCATCAATAAGGCTGCATTCCTACACAGGCTAATACCCTGGTCTAAGCCTTCCAATTCTTGGTCGAGGCCTACAGTTCTTGCCTTAAAGAGCCTTCAGGAATAACCATTTAACTGGACAGGGTACTGTTCTAGGTAATCTACCAAGTGCTGGAGATAGACAAGGAGCCTGGCCTGGGAGGGAGGCAGTTCTCAGGGAAGGGGAGTCTAATACAGCCAGCGCTGTCCCAGAGGAGCACGCACATTCATGAGAAATGGAGAGATGAGAAGTGACATACAGATCTATTTTTTTTATGGATCTGTTTTGACTATTTTGTCTGCTTCCTTTAAAAATTCCATCCATATTCATTTTGTACATCTTTGACTCAGGACTCAGAGCCCAGCCCGTAAACAAGTTGTTATGTAGTAGCTGCTGTCGGGGAAAGAGGTTAGAAAGACTGATGTCAGGAAGAGCACTAGGTCCCTCACAATCAGTCCAAAACGGCTTCTTGGAGGAGGTGGATTTTCAAGAGTTTGACAGAAGAAGGCAAGGTAGTGGTTTGAGGAAGGGTTCTGGCGTAGTGGTAGGAACTCAGAGATTCAAGAGGGATAACCAAAGTAGGAGGGTGGAGAGTGTGAGCCAGAGAGAGGGTCTGATGTGGGACAAGGTGAAGAATGAGAAGGGGAGTAAGACCTTTTAAGGCACCTGTTTTGGGGACCCTAAAGCAGGGAAGAGAATTCTTGATTCTGACCCAGAGGACACTAGGTCACAACTGAGCCTGGAGTGGGGGTGCCATGGTGGTGACATCTGTGGGTGCTGCATAAATAGAAGATCTTGTCCTACGTGACACCAGTAATAGGCCGTATGTCAATGAAGGACTCCTGGGAGTAGAGCTGGGAGGACCCACGTGCCATTCAGATCCACATGTTTCTGCTAGGGCAACTCAGTGTCTAAGGGACCTGTCCTTAACTACTGGTGAGCCTACTGTTCCTTGGGTGTCAGATGAAGGCTGACTCAGAAGGCCTTGTAGGAGGAAGTGGGACCAAGTACAGGAGCTGAAAAAAGGGAACTTTTTTTTTTTTTCAACTAGGAGGAGAACGAGAGGTTGCATAGGTCAGCTCAGGCTGCAAGGTAATAATGATCAGATCTTAGGGGAGCAAGAGACACCCTGCTGAGAAGTGCACACTGGGTGCTGAGTCAGGAAGCGGGTACAAGTCTGTGTGTGAGAGGTGGTAAAGAGATAGGGAATCAAGACAACCAGACCATAAGCCTCCAGGAAGGTGTGAGTGAGCAGAGGCTGTGGGAGAGCTGAGAAAAGCTGGTGCCTCTGGTGGCAGAAGGGGGTTCTGGAACAGCCTATATGGAAGGAACCACACCCACACGTGTGCATATACACAAAGCGACAGTAGTGGTCCTTGGAAGTCATTTCGGTGGCATGTGAAGAACATGGAGGTGACTCCAGGGATAATTCTAAGGGTTTTGCTGAATCCATAGCAGGGCCTGCTCTCCCCCTCATACCCACTTCCAAGGCCCACTTAAAAAGTTGGAAGACTTCTGTGTTGGGGAGCTACAGGGAGCAAGCTGGAGAAGGGTGGACACTGTCCTATAAGGCGGGTAGAACAGCCCCAGAACCAGCTGGGCTCAGGACCTGCAGGTAAGGCCCAGAGGACAAAGACCTTGTGGGTGCTGAGGAGGGAACAGAGAGGAATGGGCAGGATGTAGCCTAATAGCTTGCAGCTGGGAGTGGGGACAGCTGGGACCTGAATGGCAGAAAGAACTTAATGAAAACTCACCTCAACCTGGACCCAGGGCTAAGCTGGAGGTTGGGTCAATCCTCTTGGGCCTCCCTCTGCGCAGGAGATCCCCTCTCCTGTCTGAGCCTGGGGAGACCAACCCATCCAATTTCCAGCACTTCCCCAGGAACCAATCATTCATCACCCACCCGAGTGTGGGATCAGGGTGTGTTGGTGGGGAAGAGGAGCACGAGAGGAACCATAAAGGGACCAGAGGCTAGGGCCTCTCCACACAGACTCAGCTGCAGAGAATCAGGCTGGCAAACGGCAGACTCAGGCATGTATCTGATGGTCTGGCCGCCCGCAGAACGAAGGCCCCCAAGGAGGGGGTTTGTGACCTGCAGGAAGGTCCCCATCACAGGTAGAGCAAGAAGATACCTACTGCACTCCCCCACAAGCATCACCACGGTGGCCTCATGGGATGAAGGGAGGAGAGGAGAGCTAAGAGGTAATCGACCTATGACCAGATTGGAGAAGCCACTGCCCACACTGCCCCCAGCAGCTAATCAAAAGAGGGGAGAGGCTGTTCCCATGGCTTCTCTGCTACCGCGATCCAGTTCATCAAAACAAGCTGACCCAGGGCCTTAGGACTTGGGGGGTGTGTGTGTGTGTGTGTGTGTGTGTGTGTGAGGGAGAGTGGGAGCCGCCAGACCCCTCTCCCCAGCTCTGACCCTGAGGAGGCCCTTCGAACTAGGGCCACCTCCTCCTCCTTTCCCCTTTCTGGTGTAGGGAAAGGACCAGAGACAGAGGGTGGGGGTGGGGCGGGACTTGATATTGGTATGTGAGCTTCTATTGGTTAGAGGAGCTGCCGGTCAGGAGGGCAACTCGGGCGAAGATTGGCTGCGCGAGCGGGGCGCGGCGCGGCTAAAGACGGGGTCCAAGGGGTGGGGCTGACGCTGCAGCTGGCGCAGCTCAGACTCCGAGCAACCGCCGCGGAGCAGCCAAGCAACCACCTTCCCCTGCCCGTTCCCGCGCCCGGGCCGGGGCTAGGCCCCCCACCGCCGGGTCTCCGGGGGCTGCAGCAGCGGCGGCGGCGACAGCGGCGCCGCCCGCGGTTCCCACCGGGGCCCGGGCGCCGGCCCCGCTCTGCAGGATGGGCACGGTGCTGTCTCTTTCCCCCGCCTCTTCGGCCAAGGGCCGGAGGCCCGGCGGGCTGCCCGAAGAGAAGAAGAAAGCGCCGCCCGCGGGGGACGAGGCGCTGGGGGGCTACGGGGCGCCGCCAGCAGGCAAGGGCGGCAAAGGCGAGAGCCGACTCAAGCGGCCGTCCGTGCTCATCTCGGCGCTTACCTGGAAGCGCCTGGTAGCCGCGTCTGCCAAGAAGAAGAAAGGCAGCAAGAAGGTGACGCCCAAGCCGGCGTCCACTGGCCCCGACCCTCTGGTCCAGCAACGCAACCGCGAGAACCTTCTGCGCAAGGGCCGGGACCCCCCAGACGGCGGCGGCGCCACCAAGCCACTGGCGGTGCCGGTGCCTACCGTGCCCGCGGCCGCCGCCACCTGCGAGCCGCCGTCGGGGGGCAGCGCGGCCGCCCCGCCGCCGGGTTCGGGCGGGGGAAAGCCGCCGCCGCCGCCACCCCCAGCCCCGCAGGCGGCGCCGCCGGTGCCTGGCGGCTCGCCGCGGCGGGTCATCGTGCAGGCGTCCACCGGCGAGCTGCTGCGCTGCCTGGGCGATTTTGTGTGCCGACGCTGCTACCGCCTCAAGGAGCTGAGCCCGGGCGAGCTGGTGGGCTGGTTCCGCGGAGTGGACCGCTCGCTGCTGCTGCAGGGCTGGCAAGACCAGGCCTTCATTACACCCGCCAATCTGGTGTTCGTGTACCTGCTGTGCCGTGAGTCGCTGCGCGGGGATGAGCTGGCGTCGGCCGCCGAGCTGCAGGCCGCCTTCCTCACCTGCCTCTACCTCGCCTACTCCTACATGGGCAACGAGATCTCATACCCACTCAAGCCCTTCCTCGTGGAGCCCGACAAGGAGCGCTTCTGGCAACGCTGCCTGCGCCTCATCCAGCGGCTCAGCCCCCAGATGCTGCGGCTTAATGCCGACCCCCACTTCTTCACGCAGGTCTTTCAAGACCTCAAGAACGAGGGCGAGGCCGCCGCGGGCGCCGGGGGTCCACCCAACGGGGGCGCGCCCGCTGCCCCCGCCTCCTCCTCGGCCGCCAGGGACAGCTGCGCGACCGGAGCCAAGCACTGGACTATGAATCTGGACCGCTAGGGATTCCCGAGGGTCGCGCCCGCCCCCCACCCCAGCCCCTGACACGCACTCGGAGCTCCCGGGACCATCAAGCCGCCGCCGCTGTTACCGCCGCTCCGTGCCGTGGCCGGAGGAGGAGCCGCCCCTGTCCCGCAGGGGAAGGTGGAGGCCAGGACGCCAGAGGCCGCGGCTCTGGATTTGCTGGGCATAGGGTGGGGGTGGGGGATGAGCGCGGGAGGGGGACCCCCAACCTCACCCTTTCTGTCTGCCTGTGCCCCCATCTCTACAATTCTACCCGGGTCTCCACCTTCCCTTCCGTGTGTGTCTGTAAATCCATCTCCCTCAGTTTTGACTATTTCCTCCCCTCCTTCCTGTACCTTCATCTTTCCTCCTGTCTGCCTTCCCATCTCTCTCTCTGCCTTTCCATTTTCCGTACCTTGGGTGTGTATTTCCGTCTCCATCTTACCCCCTACCTATCTTTGGCCCCCCTTCTCTTTCTGCACCTGTGTCCCCATCTCCCCTTCTCGTTCTCTTTTCCTTGCTCCTGGCATGTGTCACCATCTTCCCTCCAGTCTGCTTACCACCCCCCCCCGTCCGCCTATGTCAGCTTGCATTTCTTCCCCCTACTGAGCCCCCCCATATCCCCTTTCCCAGACCAAAGGGAATATTAATTCTTGATTTGGACTGACTTCGGTGCGGCGAGAAACTGCAGCCCCAGGAGCCCAGACAACCACCAGGATGGTCCTTCGCCCCACCCCCACCTCCTCTCCCTACCTTTTCCAACGTGTTGCATGCCGGGAGTTGGGGGGGGGAGGGAGACTCCGGCTTCAGGAGGCTGAGGTTTGGGAGCAAAATCAACCTAGGAGGCCACCCCGGCGGCGGCAGCGCCTCAACGGAAGGGCGGGAGGAGACAGAAACTCTTCTTACTCTGGGGGAGGGGTACCGCCCTTCCGTATCCTTAGGTGTTTTGTTCCTCCCCTTTTAATTTATTTGTTTTTTTCCAGAGGGAGGGGGGAGGGGTGGGTATTGGGCCGGGAGCTGTCTGAGGTGCTGATTTGAGGCCGGACCGGAATCCTCCCGGGAGGGTACCAGGGACTGGGTTGGGCCTGGTGCCGTGTCCAAGGTGCCAATGATGCGGGCCGACGGCGCGGGCTGCACTGTCTGTCTGTCCGTCTGTCCCGGAGAGAACTATAAAGCGCAGGAAGCGCCTGCAGATGGTTTTGCGCCGGCCTTTCTTTGGGCCCCGGGAGGGAGGGAGGGAGTGGGATCAGGAGTGAAACAGTCACAGATAGGGCAGGAGGGCCCCCATGGGCCTAGTGGGGAAAATGGGTCCCTGAGAACTGCTACTCTTTCCGTCACCCCGCCCCCACATTGGCTTCCATTTTACAGAGAGTAAAGTAGACAGAGGTTGAGGCCTGGTGATAAAGCTGAATCCCCTCACACACTATGCCTCCATCTTGTCTCACTTAGCTCTTCATTAATGCCCAGGCCATTCAGGGATTAAATGGTGAGGAGAGCAAAAGTTGTACCCTTTACAAAGTAGTCCATTGAGGTAGAACTAGCTAGTTATGATTGCTGCTTTTCTCTTCCTCCTCCATCTCTCCCCACTATATATACTGTCTAGAGTCTAGTTAGGCCTGACTAAGCCTGTGCTCACCACTCTCAGGTGGGGCCTGACTGTCACACTCAGCTCCACACCCCTCCTCCAACCCTCTGGGTTGTTTCAAGGCCATTTCAGTCACACACCCACCCAGGATAGCCTTGGGAAGTCCATCCCTGCTTAATATTCAGACCTGGCCCTTTATCTCCAAGGGAGGCTAGGACACAGGCAGCCTGGGAGGCAGGAGCCATTCTTAGGGGTTGAAAGAAGAGAAATAAGCAATTTAGCCTGAGATTCCTGTCCTGTTGCCTTCTTAGCCACGTGACTGAGCTCCCCGTTCAGTTTCAATGGCCCAAGAAAGCCTGGCTCCAGTAGAGCGCTGGCGTCTCTGACCGTAGTCGCCTCCCAGACCTCGAGGATCAGGAGTCAGAGCCCTTCGAAGTCCAAAACACTAGGCCCAGGTTCGCTGTCCGTGGTACTGACCGGCGCGCTCGGGCAGGGTGGGGGCTTGTAGGGGCAGGAGGAGTTGGAGATTCGGGCTTCAACTAGATTTTCTGAATAATCTGGGAGTAGGTTGTGATCTTTTCTGGTAGCGAGTTAGAGTCTGGCCCAAGAACCTAAGAATGCCGGCTTCCATTTGCCCTCCTAAGAGGACAGATCGCGACTCTACCCCGGCCTCGGCCCAGCGCCCTTGCACCCGGCCTGGAGCCTTTGGCGCAGTCAGCGCGGTGCCGTCATCTTTCTGGGTTTGGGAGGAGGGAGGGAGAAGCACTTGGGTCACCCCGCGGCTGTCGCCATAGTAACCAGACTGAGCGGGCGGGGCCACCTTTCCACTCTCCCCACTCTAGCGGAGGAAACAATCCTAGGCTGCCTTATTTGGAACTAGTTAGCAAGACTGCTTGATTGGAACTTCTGCGTTTGAACAGTCTAAAGTGGGTGGGAAAGAGAGACCAGAGAGCCTACCGAGACCCCCAAACATCCTGCTCTTGGCGGGATCACTGGGTACTGCCCCTGAACCCGTAGACACAGCATCCTCCCTTTACTACACACACACACACACACACACACACACACGCACACACACACCCTCCAGGAACTTGTGGTCTGGCACTTGGAGACTTAGAATGAGAAAAAAGCCTCAATGCGTGGTGTCAAATTAAATCTCACTTTCCTTGCCATGCCCCAAGGCATGAGACACTGCCATAATCCGATTAGGGGGTAAGCGACTGGAGGAGGATCAACATGAATACATGGAAGAATTAGCCTCCTGGGTCAAACCTCGTCAGACTTCTGTTTTCTAAGGGAGGGGTGGTCACACGGAGAAAGGCTCAGTCTTCTGAGAAGGCAAGGTGAGAAGGGAGAAAGTGCAAAAACAGAACAAGGTGCCTTCTCCTTACTGCCCAGAAGTGAACCTCAGGAAAGTGAGTCCAGGCTGAGGAGGGTAGTGATGAAGAGGGCTCAGAGCTTTAGAAAGAGCCCAGCCTGGATGAGGGGCCGACTGAGGAAAGAATGGAGATGGAGAATAGGAGACAGAAACCTAGCTGGAGCCATGACTCAGCACTTCCCCTGCCAAAGGACTGGGGCGACTCTCCCAGCACAGGAGCAGCAGAGAGTGGAGGGGAGCAGGAAAGCAAATGTGTGGATAAACAGTGATCTGATCATTTGTTGCATGGATATACAATCAAAGGCATACATTTTTTTACCCAGAAAGCAGATACATATACATTTATACTTATGAAGCCTTCAGAATATCACATGTACACATCTCCACTGCCTACTTCCCTGCCCCTCTTCCTGGATCAGAGGACATTCTGTCCTGAGAGCTATGCTTGCCTGGAATACCTTGGTACTTAATGGGAAAGGAGAAATGAAAAAAAAAAAAAAAATCCGCAGACGTGGGGGCGGGGGTGTTGGTTGTCATGGTAACTGCTTTGCCTGCCAGACAGAGTGCCCAGCAACCAGAGCATCTGGCAATATCCAAGGGGACATCCTGTGGCCTCTACCTATGGGGACTCTGCCTCAGGCCCCCAGACGGGGATCTCTGGAAGATTTTGACAACAGAGGCTTCCACAGCAACCCCTTCAGCCATGCCACCATGACCAAAGACAGCCAGGTATGGAGGGCTGACCATCTTCACACACCCCACTTAAGTGGTAGTCTTGATCCCTTTATACATGATAAACAACATTTGCTGCCAGTGACATCAAGACAGCAGGTGTTAACACTTTAAGGACCTTCATTAAGACCATTACCTTCCCTCTCAGCACCTTGCTAAACGCCCTACAAGAAGGTCATCTATACCCACACAGGCTAGGTGTGAAAATGGAGGGCAGAAAAATTGTTTTAGTTCAGTGATGAAAGATTGGGTGCAAAACAGGTAAATTGCAGCGGAGAGTCTCAGGATTCAATACATCAGTTGACCTTAGTTTAATACATTGATGACATTTAGAGTCAGTCTCTCTATTGCACTTACAGGCTGGATGGCTAACTTTTCACTCCAGCAACCCCACCCCTATTTTTCGTTTTTCTTTCCTCTATCTTAAGTTTAACCTCTTAGTTTCTGGATTAAGATTCCCCCAGTCTAGCTTGAGCTTTCATGGGTTCCCCCCCCCCCACCCCGGGGTTTTCCCACTATTTCTTTAATAATTAGCTGCTCCTAAGGTCTCTTTCTATTTGGAGACATTGCCCACAGTAGTTACTCCCCTTTCTTAAGACTTACCCCGCCCCATTTCTTTACACCCTTTGGTCATAGTCTCCTGTCATTGATATTTAGCTTCAAGTCCATAAAACATAAAATTAGTTTCTCTGTGTGCATTTTTACATATGACTACCTAAAAGGAAGGAGGGGTTATCATCCATTCCATTATAATCTTTCAACAATTTACTCCTTAAAAAAAATAATTTACATATGATCCCAGAAAAACACAGAATACCAAGAAAAGCATAAGAAAAAAGAGTAATGATGGAGGGCTTGCCCTACCAGATACTTAAATGTATTATAGAACTAAGGCAGTTAAAATATATGGCACTGACTTAGGAATAGACAATAGAACAGAATAGATATTCCAAAGCTAAACTCTGGCATACATGGGAATTTAATATATGATAAAGGCACCATTTCAAATCCATTGCAAAAGATGGATTAGTCAACATATGGTTTTATACAACGGTAGTCATTCATATGAAGAAAAAAGATGAATTATTCCTCATTCTTTACCCCAAAATAAATTCCAGATTTTTTTTTAATGTAAAGAAAAAAGCTATAAAATCCTTAGAAGAGGGGCGCCTGTGTGGCACAGCGGTTGAGCGTCTGCCTTCGGCTCGGGGCATGATCCCGGCGTTATGGGATCGAGCCCCACATCAGGCTCCTCCGCTATGAGCCTGCTTCTTCCTCTCCCACTCCCCCTGCTTGTGTTCCCTCTCTCGCTGGCTGTCTCTCTCTCTGTCGAATAAATAAATAAAATCTTTAAAAAAAAATCCTTTGAAGAGGAGACAGTTTATTTTTTTTAATTTTATTTATTTATTTGAGAGAGAGAGAGAGCGCGCATGTGCATAACCAGGGGAGTGGGGGCAGAGGGAGAAGCAGGCTTCCCGCTGAGCAAGGAGCCCAATGCAAGATTCGATCCCAACGGGACTCCCTGGGATCATGACCCCAGCTGAAAGCAGTTGCTTAACTGCCTGAGCCACCCAGGCTCCCCAAAGAAGAGGAGAAAGTTTAAAAGTACCTACTAAAAATTTAAATGCACGTACCTTTCTATTCAGGAATTCTGATTTCTAGTATTCACCATGGAGAAATACTTGAATATGTGCACATAGAGACATGATAAAGATATTTTTATTGTGTTATTGTTTGGAGAAAGATAAATTAGAATCGATGTAAATATTCACCAGTATGTTAGGGGTTAAATAAACTTTGATACAGCCAAATTACTGAATACTATTCAGTTAAAAAGAATGGATTAGACTATATGTACTGATGAAAGATCTACAAAACATGTAGTAGCATTAAAAGTTACATAACAATATATACAGTACAATATAATTTATGCAAAAGCAAAACAAAACTAAACCTTAATTTGTGTGTGTATGTGTGTGTGTAATAGAAGCTTGAGAAAGATATATATCACTCTTAATAAATGGCTTATTGGGAGAACTGGGATTGATTTTGTCTAGAGGACATGCACCTTATCTGTGGACTTTAATTTTTTTTTTAAGATTTTATTTTTATTATTTATTCGACAGAGATAGAGACAACCAGCGAGAGAGGGAACACAAGCAGGGGGAGTGGGAGAGGAAGAAGCAGGCTCATAGCGGAAGAGCCTGATGTGGGGCTCGATCCCAGATCGCCGGGATCACGCCCTGAGCCGAAGGCAGACGCTTAACCGCTTAACCGCTGTGCCACCCAGGCGCCCCTGTGGACTTTAATTTTTACAATAAAAATATATTAGTATATTGTTTGCATAATTAGAAAGTAGTAGTTAATATATGGCAATAGTCAAATATTAAATAAAAATACTTAGAGAAAACAAAGATTATTTTTTTAAAAGATTTTATTTATTTATTTGACAGAGAGAGAGAGACAGCCAGCGAGAGAGGGAACACAAGCAGGGGGAGTGGAAGAGGAAGAAGCAGGCTTCCAGTGGAGGAGCCTGATGTGGGGCTTGATCCTAGAACGCTGGGATCACGCCCTGAGCCGAAGGCAGACGCTTAACGACTGCGCTACCCAGGTGCCCCAACAAGGATTATTTATTAGTATTGTTACTAGAGCATCTTGGGATGGGTGGTGAACATTTTTTTTTTTGGCATAGACCTTGAAGGAAAAAATTGGTTCATCTGACTCCATTTCAGCTTTTGAATGTTAGAGAAATAGGGAGAGAAAGAACAACCACAAATAAGATAGAAAGACAAGTAACAAGCTGAGAGAACATATTTGCAGCAAAATATATTTTCAGTAAAAAATTAATCAGAACTGTGAAGACGTTATTCAAGCCACAAATGTAAATAATCAATAAACACATAGAAAGAGATTTCGCCATTGACCAGGAAATTCAAGTCAAAACAGTAATGGGAGATTCCATGTCTTATACTGACAAAAATTATAAAAATGGAAAATGCCAATGATGATAAAAACATGAGGAGATGTGCGCTTTCTCATATTGGGATATATATATATATATATACATATATATATATATACACACACACACACACATATATATGTATATATATATGTACATACACACACTATATATATATGGATATATATATCCATATGTATGTATGTATATATATATATATATATATATATCCCTTGGCTAGGGATCAAAATGTGAAAGGCAGAGTGCTCTTTGACCCAGCTTCACATTTCCAGAAATTTGCCCTAAGGAAATAAGTGGGAAAGGACATAAGGACACTTATCATAACATTGTTTATAATAATAAGAAAATTGGATGTAAGAATAGGAGATTAAGTAAATTGTGATAAATCAATATTTGTTGGGATATTATGGACCATTAAAAATGATACATCAATTTATATTTATTGACATGAAAAATGACCATGATAAAGTGAAAATATCTGGCTAAAAACAATGTAATATGGTTCTATTTGTGTAAGAGAGAGAGAGAGAGATCTTTAAATAGCTGTCCTCTTCATGTCATTCAGATCTTGGCTTAATAGCCACCTCTTCCTGATGAATTCATCTCAGCCTGCCCGAAAGTCATCTTCCTTCACATACCCCAATTATTTTTTGTGGCTTATTTATTTTGTATCCTCTCAATAAAATGCCTGTCTTGTTCACTACTAGATTCCCTGCACCTGGCATAGTGCTGGGCACACAGTAGGCAGTCAATAGATCTACACTGAATGATCCTGGTGTGTGTATGTGTGTGTGCATGTGTGCAGCCATAGACACTTTTAAGAGGTTTACTAAAATATTAATGTTGCTCTCCCTAAGTGGTGGGATTTTAAATGATCAGTTTTACTCTCGTCTTAGTATTTTTCTGAGTTTCCTAGTTTGTTACAATGAGCATTATTATTATTACCTTAAAAAGGAAGGAAAATCATGATGAAAGAAAGAGACAGAGAGAGAAATAAGGAAGGGAGGGAGAGGGGGAGGGAGGGAGGAAGGAAGGAAGGAAAGAAGGAAGGAAGGAAGGAAGGAAGGAAGGAAGGAAGGAAGGAAGGAAGGAAGGAAGGAAGGAAGGAAGGAAGGAAGAAAAAAGTGAGGCTGGGCAGTGTCTGACCACCAGCCCTGCCTCCCTCCTCTCATACATCTCCAAAGTCTCTTCACTTCCTTCCCTCTCCTCAAGCTCTTTCCAAATCCCAAGAATTTAAGAATGTACTTCCTGGACAAGTAATGTTAGATACCTATCTAGCACAGCAAACTGTTAGATACCCACCTAGCACTGTGGGCATACATGCAGCCTATTTGGTGAATGAACACACACAGAACATGATACATGCATACACACTCTCACAAGGATCCCTCAAAGACTATTTAAAGAACACTCCTCTATCTTTGGCATAAATGCCATGGAACACCCGTTATCCCTTATTCAAATAACAAACCTAGGGGAAATTTTTCTCTTCACATGAACTTATTCATAACCTTTCTTTAAACATTGAGGACTAGCACAGTGCCTGGCATTTAGTAGGGTCTCAATAAATGTGAAATAGTGACAGTTTCCACGTTTGTCTCTGGTTGCCAGTAAGTATACAACTATACTTTCATTCTTTAATCTATTTTGGAATTTATTTCTATATGTAGTGAGAAGTAGAGATATAACTGTGTTTTCCCAAATGAATAACAAGTTGTGCCAACCTTTGAACAGTCTTTCTTTCCCTATAATGAATGTGATCTTTATCTTTTATGAAATTCCCACATATACATGGGTCTGTTTCAAGGCTCTACTCAGTTCTGTTGGTCTATTCAACTATTTCTACGCCAAACCACACTTTTAATAACTGTAGCTTTGCAGTATGCTCATTGTTCTTTTGCTGAAATTGTCTAGGCCATTCTTTTTTTTTTTTTTAAAGATTTTATTTATTTATGTGACAGAGAGACAGCCAGCCAGAGAGGGAACACAGCAGGGGGAGTGGGAGAGGAAGAAGCAGGCTCACAGCGGAGGAGCCCGATGTGGGACTCGATCCCGGTACGCCAGGATCACGCCCTGAGCCGAAGGCAGACGCTTTAACGACTGCACTACCCAGGCGCCCCTTGTCTAGGCCATTCTTAAACATAGTCCAGAAGAACTTTAGAACCAAGCCTGTCAGGGATTGTATTAGTTTTATAGACCAATTTGGACAGATTTGACATTTTGCCATGTTGAGTCATTCTACCCAGGAACATGCTAAGTGTTCCATTTATTCAGGTCCTCTTTTATGTTCCTTCATGGAGATTTGTCATTTTCCTCATTTAGATGTTTCCATGTTTTTCATTAGTTTATCTAGGAGCATATTTTTATTATTGTTGTACATCTATTATTCCCAATTATTTCCCTTATTTTTATAGAGTTATAGAATAACTGTAAATTTTTGTATGTCAATTTTGTATGTTACTGGATATACTAGTTTCATTAGTTTTAATTGTGTTCCAGCTGGATCTGTTGGATTTTCTAGGTAGGCAGCCATACTGTCTGCAAACAAGGACATTTTAATATCTTCTTTTCCAATATTTGCATATAGAATATATCTTTTCTTGTCTTATTGCATTGTTTAGGACCTTTAGTAGAATGTTCAGTGGTGGCAGTGATAAGGTTAGAAGGGATAAAACAGATTTGCCTTGTCCTTGACTTACGGGAATGCTTCACATATTTCTTGAACTCCTTTTTTATTTGTCTTTTAAAACTGAATATTCCATTTTGTGCCTATTGCTATATAGTAAGTCATCTCAAATAATGTTTTGGAAGTTGATAAAACCTTAATC
>NW_024423343.1:18459536-18479733 GCF_017311325.1 Ursus maritimus | reverse complement strand
GAAGGAAGGAAGGAAGGAAGGAAGGAAGGAAGGAAGGAAGGAAGGAAGAAAAAAGTGAGGCTGGGCAGTGTCTGACCACCAGCCCTGCCTCCCTCCTCTCATACATCTCCAAAGTCTCTTCACTTCCTTCCCTCTCCTCAAGCTCTTTCCAAATCCCAAGAATTTAAGAATGTACTTCCTGGACAAGTAATGTTAGATACCTATCTAGCACAGCAAACTGTTAGATACCCACCTAGCACTGTGGGCATACATGCAGCCTATTTGGTGAATGAACACACACAGAACATGATACATGCATACACACTCTCACAAGGATCCCTCAAAGACTATTTAAAGAACACTCCTCTATCTTTGGCATAAATGCCATGGAACACCCGTTATCCCTTATTCAAATAACAAACCTAGGGGAAATTTTTCTCTTCACATGAACTTATTCATAACCTTTCTTTAAACATTGAGGACTAGCACAGTGCCTGGCATTTAGTAGGGTCTCAATAAATGTGAAATAGTGACAGTTTCCACGTTTGTCTCTGGTTGCCAGTAAGTATACAACTATACTTTCATTCTTTAATCTATTTTGGAATTTATTTCTATATGTAGTGAGAAGTAGAGATATAACTGTGTTTTCCCAAATGAATAACAAGTTGTGCCAACCTTTGAACAGTCTTTCTTTCCCTATAATGAATGTGATCTTTATCTTTTATGAAATTCCCACATATACATGGGTCTGTTTCAAGGCTCTACTCAGTTCTGTTGGTCTATTCAACTATTTCTACGCCAAACCACACTTTTAATAACTGTAGCTTTGCAGTATGCTCATTGTTCTTTTGCTGAAATTGTCTAGGCCATTCTTTTTTTTTTTTTTTAAAGATTTTATTTATTTATGTGACAGAGAGACAGCCAGCCAGAGAGGGAACACAGCAGGGGGAGTGGGAGAGGAAGAAGCAGGCTCACAGCGGAGGAGCCCGATGTGGGACTCGATCCCGGTACGCCAGGATCACGCCCTGAGCCGAAGGCAGACGCTTTAACGACTGCACTACCCAGGCGCCCCTTGTCTAGGCCATTCTTAAACATAGTCCAGAAGAACTTTAGAACCAAGCCTGTCAGGGATTGTATTAGTTTTATAGACCAATTTGGACAGATTTGACATTTTGCCATGTTGAGTCATTCTACCCAGGAACATGCTAAGTGTTCCATTTATTCAGGTCCTCTTTTATGTTCCTTCATGGAGATTTGTCATTTTCCTCATTTAGATGTTTCCATGTTTTTCATTAGTTTATCTAGGAGCATATTTTTATTATTGTTGTACATCTATTATTCCCAATTATTTCCCTTATTTTTATAGAGTTATAGAATAACTGTAAATTTTTGTATGTCAATTTTGTATGTTACTGGATATACTAGTTTCATTAGTTTTAATTGTGTTCCAGCTGGATCTGTTGGATTTTCTAGGTAGGCAGCCATACTGTCTGCAAACAAGGACATTTTAATATCTTCTTTTCCAATATTTGCATATAGAATATATCTTTTCTTGTCTTATTGCATTGTTTAGGACCTTTAGTAGAATGTTCAGTGGTGGCAGTGATAAGGTTAGAAGGGATAAAACAGATTTGCCTTGTCCTTGACTTACGGGAATGCTTCACATATTTCTTGAACTCCTTTTTTATTTGTCTTTTAAAACTGAATATTCCATTTTGTGCCTATTGCTATATAGTAAGTCATCTCAAATAATGTTTTGGAAGTTGATAAAACCTTAATCAAAATAACTTTTCAAATTGCCTCTTCTGAGGCATGTTGGCCTACATGGTCATGGGCATGTGCAGTTTGGGGATAAAGGATGGAGTGACTGAATGTTCTCTTGCAACTCCTCCTCCCCCACTCTGCCCAAACATTTAACAGCAGTGTGATGGATTCACAGAACAAAATTCCAGGAATCAGAGGTTTGAGTCCCTATTCGATCATTAACTAACTAATTGATCTAAGTTATTCAACCTCTCTGAAATTCAGTTTTCTCATCTATCAGATGGAAACAAGGATTTCAGATGTGTTGTGGCTTAACAGGGATGACAATATTACTGTTGTTGGGGTAACAACCATTGCTATGGTACTCAGCACTATTAACAAACATTGACAGAGGGAATAAGGGACCAAGACAGAGTCCGGAATGGAGCCCCAGGGCTGCCCTGACCAGCTCTGCTGGCCCCTGAGGCAGTGGGGAGCTCTGGAGACCTCGACCTCCCATGAGCTATCTATGACCTTGGTGACATGTGTTTACTCCTTGCTGCAGGCAAAGGTCCAGTGGGACCCACGTGCATCTCTCTGGAATGCCAGCCAGGGGACTTGCTTCAGCTGCTGGTATGTAGACACTTATGCCAACCAGGCCCAGCCCAGCAGCATTCCTGAGTTGAGGCCTTTGGGCCAGCAGGCCAGGTCCCTCGTGGAATTCCACACTTCAGGATCCCCTGGCCCCAGGCTGGCTCTTGCCTGCAGGGAAGAACAGCTGGACCTTGCCTCTATATTGCACATGCTTTGTGACCAGGGGTGGGGATAGGTGCATTTGGGAGCATCTTAGGACACTAGGCATGAAGAACCTTCAAAGTGTGAGGTTATGGAATTGCATGCACACATGTGTGTGCCAATGCCTGTACTAACATCCATGCTTCAACATGTAGTGGAATTATACTGAGATTTGCAGCATAACTGTGGGACCTTGAGACTTCTTCCCCTGTCATACAGGAATTAAAGAAACTGTTGTAAGTATCAGGTGAAATCATGTCTATGGATGTGCTTTGTAAACTGTAAAGTGCTGTACTCATAAGGCGGTCTTGAGTTTTAGATGCACGGTCACAGATGTGGTCATCCACACATGTGTGTGCAAGATGGATCCAGAAATTGTCTCTCCGTCTCTGTGTGTCAAAGGTAGAAAACCAAGGGAAAAGGGTAAGGGTATTGGAAAGGTGATAGATCATAGGAAAGGAGGATGAGGCCCAGGGGTTGCCGTCAGATCTCAGACCCTTCCCCACTTTTCCCATTCATCTCCCCATCTAGTGTCACCTCAGATATCTCCATACTGCAGAATAAAAAAGACAGCACTGCCCAAAGCCTCCCTGACAACTTCCTGCTGTGTTGCTAAGCAACTGGTCCTCCTCTTCCAGAAAAAGGAACCTGATGCTCATGTTCAGGGTCTGGCCTTCCAGCCTCCTTTAACTGCTCTGAGAGATCTTAAAGACATGCTGAAAAAAAGATGAAGGCCAGAAAGGCAGAAGGGTCTGAGAAAAGTACAGCACAGAAGCCCATTTCAATGTCTACCGATGGTCCCCTGAGCTAACATGTGCCGCTGTGACTGTGCAGGTATCGGGCCGCGTGAACACACGACCTCACGCCACTAGCTGGGCTAGCTGGGCTTCCGAGTCCATCTGCAAGAGCAGCTTGGGACATGACACACACGTTACTGCAGGAGACACAGGTGTGTGTAATCCTGGCCGGGGGTGGGAGGGATCTGACAAAGGAGGTGATCAAGGGCCACGTGGGACAATGGAGAAACCACTCAGCACTAGGAAAAGACTTGGGACAGAAACCTGAAGACACAGGTCCTAGAACAAACCTGAGACTTTAGCCAAGTCTCTTAATCTCTTGGGCCTTGGTTTATTTATCCCTCTAGTGGGTAAAGCAATCCCTGCCTTGTCTTCCTCCCTGACCAATAAAACAATGGATGCGGAAGTGTTTTATAAACCCTGTAACAGAAGCATATGGTACTGGAGGGAGGGTGGGGGGGAGGTAGGAAGTGAGTCCTATTTTCACCAGCGACATGAATGAGGAGATGGAGAAAAGGCTCAGGACTTCCAGGAATGCAAGAGGGGCTGGCCCTTGGAATGGGAGAGGGAAGCAATGGTGGGATCAGTACCCTGGAAGGCCAAGCAAGAATCAAGGGGTTAAGGGTCCATGAGGACAGACCTGGATCATCAGGAAGCTGAGTGTATTAAGAGTGTGGCTTCTCTGGGGCTTGGGTGGGAGTAGAGTCATGCCAAGACCACAGAAACTCAGGGCTTGGAAACATCACCGAGGCAGGGATATAGCCAGAGCCAAGATGGTTTGGAAAAGAGAACACCCATCTGTGGGATGCTGGGGCTGGACACAACCTTAGAAATCACCTTGGACAGACATTTTCCAACTTTTTTTTTTTGAACAGAGAGAACCCGGGTGACCTCTGAGGTCCCACAAAGTATAATTCTCAAATCCCTGGTTGAGCCTCATTATTTTAAGGAGATACAGTGGAATCCCAGAGCAGAGATGTGATTGTCCGAAGGTGACACAGCAAGGGGGTTGCTACCCTACTTGCCATGCAGGTTTCATGATTCCCAATCCTGTGTCTTAGCTTCCAAACTGGCTCTGCATGGAGGAAAAGACAGAGGGGCAGGGTAGGCTTTAAGGATGTGATTTCATAGGTACGAAGATCCTCTAATCTAAGGACACCTCCCCTCAGCTGCCCAACAGCGCCTGAAATCCTGCCTTTACCAACTCACTCACAGGACTTCAAGAGTCTCAAGGTTCGAGAAGTTACCTTGTCCCCCCCTTCCCCCAGCCCCCCAAGGAAGGGGCTGCTGAGTACTGACAAAGGGGCTTCATTAGATCAAACTGACGTATCTGTCTTCCTGTAGCTTCCTACCACGCGTCCCAATACTGCCCTTTGTCACACACATCCAGGTCCTCTGCCACAGGCCAGCTCTAGTGTCCCTTTCCCCAGTGTGATTTCCAGACTACATCTCTCATTGTCATTGGTTCTCCAGCTTTCTCTCTTTTCACTGCCTGAGCCCACTACTCTGCATGTTCTCCATTTGGTGTTCTCTTGGAAGTGCTCCCTAACACTGTCCAGTGTGCTGGGGGCACGCTCACTAGAGCAAGTGTGTCATTCCCCTCATCTTCGGGGCCATACCTCCATCAAAGCATCCTCAGATCCCAATGATTTTTCTGTATGTCACCCTGCAGGCTCCCATTTAATATTGTGCTGACTAAGAAGCCGCTAATTTATACACAGGCTCTCCTGAGCCACTTCCTTGCCACGCTTCACACTCTGACTCCTGTCCTTTCATTGAAAGATCTAAGAGCAGGGCCTCACACTCCTTGCCAGAAAATTTCACCTTGTTACATTTAGCCCACAATTCTTAGTAGCCCAGATCTTTTTGGAGCCTGGTTCTGTCTCTCCGGTGAATCCATTCTCCCTCTCAGCTTCCTGCCCCTGCGAAGAGGTCCTTTGTACCTCCCTCCAAGTCACTGAGGCCCTCGCAATGTGGGACACGTCCCCTGGCTCATCTGCCCCATGGAATACGTGAGCCCGCCCTTCTACCTCATGAGGTCTGTGGGGCATAATGAGTGGAACATGCTCATGCCAGAATATTAGGTGACTAAAGTAGGGTACCAATAAATTCTAAAAGGCATAGTGAAAAGGAAAGAGATTATGTCAAAGAAATATGAATAGTGGTCTCTGTGTAATGGGCCTGTAGGTGATTTCCCCCCATGCTTCATTACACTCTTCATCTAACTCATATTTAATGTAGGCCTTCTGTGTGTCTCTTCCAGATTTTCTATGCCAAGTATGTGTTATTTGGAAAACCAGGAAAAAATTAAGTGAAAATAAAATGAAAAAGAATAAAGCCTCTTTCCCTAGGTGGACCTTGATGACTTCATCAGCACTCCTTAGGGAAAAGTATGCCAGTCCTGCCTGCACCAAATTGTGCCGACTTCCACCTGCATGTCCCCTTCCCACCCACAGGGCATGGGAAAATCTCTTCAGCCTCTTGCAGGAGCCCAGAGTGTTCTCCCCGCAACCCGCAGGAACCTGGGAAAGAAGCACCAAGACCATGGGGAAGGGGAGCGAGGGGCTTGCCTTGGTGTGCAGTCCAAGATCATGGCAATCACTTCAGGCACCTGCCAGGTGTTGTTTCATCTAAGGGAACGGGTTTAAAGCAGTTTTCCTGCCAACAGTTTTTGTAAAAGGCACGGAGAGAGCATAAAGGTCATAGTTCCAGTGGGTGCAGGATTCAGAGGGCCTCCAGGTGGTGAGGAAAAGGGCCCAGCCAGGAAGCGTCTGCCTTCGGCTCGGGTCATTTTTCCCAGGGTCCTGGGATGGAGACTGCTTGTCCCTCTCCCTCTGCCCCCCACCCCTTGCTTTCACTCTCTCTCAAATAAATAAAATCTTTAAAAGGAGGGGGCAGCCAGAATGACCCCCTTGAGCCATTTCCAGGACTTCCTGAGGGAGGCAGGGTTGCGGTTCCCCTTTGCCCTCCTCTCTTAAGACCAAAGGAAGCCTAGAAGCATCGCCGTCCTCCCGGCCTCTGGTGGGTGAGACACCTTGAGGTTCCACCAGGTTAAGTCCGGGCTTAGCTGCAAAACCCGGCCCTGGCTTACCCTCCTCCGACCAGCAGAGGGCGCGCGCCACCCGCGAGAAGGAGGTTGCCGCTGTAAGCCACGGCTGGGAGCGGCGGGTGCCGGAATGAAGAGGCAGGGGATCTTTCTGAAAATCAGGAGGCAGATCCCCAGAAGAGATAGCGTTGGAGATAGAGGGGCAGGGGGGCGTTTTGTGAATGAGGGTGACCCAGAAGAGATAGCGTTGGAGATAGAGGGGCAGGGGGGCGTTTTGTGAATGAGGGTGACAGAAAGTCAAAGTGAGGGTAGGCTGGGGAGGGGAAGTGGAGAAGGAGACCAACTGGAGACAGGAAAGGTTGAGATGGTGTGCCCACGAGACAGGCTGGGGTGGAGGGTGGGATGGGGTGAGGTGGAGGGGCAGGTGGAAGGCAGGGTGAGGCAGTTTGGGGTGGACTGACCGGCGGTCAGTCGGGTGGGGCTGCTGCAGCCGGGCGGTCTCCCTCTTGGGCTGAGCCCGCCCACCAGAGGCTCCTCTGTCCCCTCCGGTAGCACCTAAGTTGGCTTTGCCCTCATTTTCTCCAACTCTTCCTTGTAAGGCCTTTCTGCTCAGGCCCGAGTGGGGCATCTCCTTTCCCCCTGAAAAAAGATTCTGGTGCATCAAAGAACACAGAGAGGAGGCAGTAGGGAGCTTGGGAGCTTTAATGGGTCTGGAAGGGAATAGAAACACACCAGGCCATCCTGAGAGAGAGAGAGAGAGAGAGAGAGAGGAGAGAGAGAGAGAGAGGCAGAGGCGGGAGGAAGGGGGGCAAGAAGCTACCTAGATGAGTCACAGGGGCAGGGGCCCTCACCAAGTCCGGTGAAGCCTGGGTGGTCAAGGAGCAGGGGGACTGTGTGAGGCCTCTATCGTTCTAGATGGGGCAGCTTGGTGGGGGAAAGAACAAACGAGAAAAGATTTGGAATTTGAAAAAGGGGGGTGTTAATGGAAGGGGCTTCCAGGAGCCAGGCGGAAGTACTGGCGGAAGGCAGAAAAAGACAGGGGAGGTCTGGGAACCCCCTTCAGGGCTCTGGGGCCTAGAGGATGGAAGTGAAAGAAAGCGGGGGGGGGGGGCACAGTCTCTCTTCCCTGGGGCCTGAGGGTATAAGGTGGGAGGGGGGCGGGGGGTGGAAAATCCAGTGTTAAAAGAAGACTGAGGAGGCTTCAGGACCTTCCCCCCCTTCCCCCGGGGCTGAGTGCTACGGTGGAGTAAAATCATAGATCAAAGGAACCGTGGGGGAGGCTCCGGGCCCCTTCCCCGGGTGTGGATGGGACCGAGCGAGGCTCCGGGCGCCTGGGGGAGACCACGCGGCACCCGGCCGCCCCGTCTAGTGGTAGTGGCCCCCCAAGTGCGAGGCGGCGGCCACCGCGCCGAAGGGCCCGGGCGGGGGCTGCAAGCCGGGGCTGGGATAGAGTGCGGCGGTGGCGGCGGCGGTGGCGGCGGGGCCCGGGCCCGGCCAGTAGGAGAAGCCGGCGGGCGCGACGCCGGCCGAGGCGGCCATAAGGTTGAGTTTGGACAGGCCGGGGAAGGGCAGCGGGGCGAGGCCGGCCGGCAGCTTGTAGAGCGCGCCGTCCTGGGCTGCGGCGGCTGCTGCGGCTGCGGCGGCGGCGGCGTGGGCGTGCGCGGGCGGCGGTTGGCAGGCCTGGGCCAGACCCTGGAAGTCGAAGCGGTAGGCGTAGCGCTTGCCGTGCACCTTGCTCATGATGTTCTTGTCGTAGTAGTAGCGCAGCGCGCGGCTCAGCTTGTCGTAGTTCATGTTGGGCTTGCTCTTGCGCTCGCCCCAGCGCCGCGCCACCTCGTCTGGGTCCGTGAGCTTGAACTCGCCGTGGCCGCCCTCCCACGCGATGCAGCCGGCGTTGGCGCGGTCAGCCAGGAGCTCCAGCAGAAACTGCCACAGTTGGATCTGCCCGCTGCCTGTGGGGACGGGGCGGTCAGCCACGGGCGGGACGAGGGAGGCAGGAGGTAGGGGAAGAGGTGAGGCGGCAGAGCGAGCCGGCCCGGGTGGGAACCGGCGTCGGGGAGGGGAAGGGCCCGTCCGCAGGGGAGCTGAGCGCCGCTGCAGCGGCTGGCCACGGAGGGGCTGATCGGCCAAGCGGTCCTTAGCCTTTCCCGTGCTTTTGCACAACGGAAACACCGCTCCCTCTTAGGAGGACGCAGCCCCGCGGGCTCCTGGCTTTGTGAGAATTGGGGAGGAGGGCGAAGGGCAGCCTCCTCCGCGTGGAGGCAGCAGTGCACCAGGGCACGCGGCTCCGGGAAGCCCCCAAAAGCCGAATACCTGCCCCCTACTGCCGCCTCGGCCCTGCGCCCTTATTCGGAGTAGAGAGGCGCCTACATGACCGCACGGGGTAGTCTGCGCAGGTGCTTAGACTGCCACATCCCAGCTGGACCATGTCCGCAAGTCCAAAGGGAAGAGGAAGGGGTGCGGCGGGACCACCCCCGCCACTAGACAAGGCGTAGCCCTCAAAGGCATACAGTTGGACCGGCCCCGCCTGCGGTGGAGAAGAGGTGGAGGCTGGCTTTCTTGCGCTACCAGTCAGGAATGCGAGCAGTGGCCTCTGAAGCGTGCGGGGACCGTCAGACTCTGAAGGCTCCCCACCCTCCCCAGGGTCGGGGGTGCAGAGCGCTGCGCTGGCGCTACTCGGGTTCCGCCCGGTTTTTCGGAGCAGCCGGGATTCCCGGCATGGGAAGGTGTCATACTTGGGGGCGCGATGCACAGCTCTGAGGAAAGGAGGTGAGACGGGACGCCGCTGGGCTTGGCTCCCTGCCTCCTCCCGTCTTTCGCCATCTCTGGGCTCTTGGGGCCGGGCAGTCCCTATTCGGGATTGCTGGAAGCGAGCAAGTAGGATTTTCACGGATATTCCAGTGATGAGAGAGAGGGCTGCCCGAGAATTCTCACTCCCCTGGTTTGGAGCCTCAGTCAAACCAGGGGAGAAAAATCTTGATACAATGACTTCCTCTCACTCTCTTTTAGGGGAGAGGAAAAAAGGATTTTCCTCGAGGTAGTCTAATTATTGATTCAAATGAATAGACTGGTGGAGCCTCTCTTCCTTTCTCAATCCTCGCTCTGAACCTAGACACTTCCCTTCATCATCCTTTCTACCCCAATCCCTCCACACCAGCTCAGCGAGTAGCCCCCTGACTCCAGGTCAGGAGCTTCAAAGGGTCAGGAACAAGGGAAGATTCAGGGAAGATTTGGGTTAAAATGTGCAGCTGGTACCCACGCAGACTGACATCAGGGGCTTGGAAACCCATTCTTGTTGAGAGTCATGTAACCTTTTGGATCAGGCAGTTGGCAACGTTTGTCATTGTGGTTACTGTAACTTGGTGAGATCTAGGGTACTGAGGGGGGTGGGGGGAGGCTGTGGGGAGGCTTTGCCTTGAGGGCCAGCCAGGCTCTGAGACCAACAAGGCAATGCCAAGAGTAATTTAGAGACTAGCGGAGTCCAGGTGTGGGAACCTGAGAATCAACATCAATGGCCCAGCGAACTTGGCCCCCGGAGTCCTGCAGGCCTGGGCCAGTAAGGCAGGCAGGTGCTGGCCCAGTGCTAGTGGTGAGAAGGACTGGAGTGGCCAGGGTGTAATAACCCCAGTCCCCTTTGCCCAGAGGTGCCTCGGCCTTGTGCTCCTGAGGCCAAGAGGGAAAGGACACCAAGCACCTGGGTCCTGGACCCTCAATGTAAAAAGGCCAAAGGCCAGGATCCTCTCCCTCTGTCCTAGTCTTCAGGTCCAGCTCTGGGACTCAGAATATACTGAGTGGAGCCAAACACCAAGTGAATGCCCCCTCCCCTCAGCCTCCCCACAGACATGCCTAGACCCTCCCTTTCCAGAGTCCCGAAGTGCACATCTCTTCCACCCTCCCGTGGCGGTGTCGCCCGTCCTTCTGGGGTGGGTGCCATGGCCTCCATCCACGTCCTCCCCCAGCCCCCACCCCGTCCGCGGGCCAGCTCACCTTTTTGTACCGCCGGGCTCAGCGGCCCCCACCCCGGGCTCTTCCCTTCCTTGAAGAGACCGTCTCCGACGGGATCTGTAGCAGCAGGAAAAAACAGTCAGGAGGACCCGGGCGGAGGTTGTGGGCTTGACCGAAAGGGCTCCGGGCCAAGGCCCGGGGGTGGGGGGTTGGGGGTTGGTTCCTAGGTGCGAGGCTGGGGGCTCGAGCCGCCAGCTCCTCCTCCCCGAGCCTGGCCCGGGCGCGCGCGGCGCGGAGCCCCTCCATAACGCCCAAGTCAGGAAACGCGTCCAGGAAAAAGGAAATCCGCTTTCCGAACGGGTCGGCGGGAGCCTTATAAAGCCGAGCAGGGAGTGCGCCAGCCGAGCGGGAGCGCCCGGAGCCCATCGGAGAAGAGAGGAGGGAGCCTGGAAGGTTGGGCTGTTGGGAACGCTCGGAGCACGGAGGTGAGGAGCCACGAGGGCGCAGGGGCGACGCTCAGCTGACCACAGCTTCCCAACGCTGAACGCACACTACGTCAGTCCCCTGCCACACCGAAGACCCCTGCTCCCCCTACCAGGCTCCCTCAGCCGCTGAGCTTGCGCCCTCGGCCTCCTAGGTTCCCAATCTGCTTAGTCCTTAGACCTCACACTAAAACCCCAAAGCTCTCCATCTGCCTTTAAGGTCCCCCAGTGCCCTAGATTGCTCAGTCCTCCCAGCAATCCTAGTCTCTGGACCGCGTCCCGTTCCCTTGGACCCCAGCAACCCCTTCCCATGCCCGAACCCAAACTTCCGGCCCCAGGTCCTGGTGCCTCCAGCCCCCGGCTGGTCCCTGGTACCTGGCAGGTACATGTTGATCAGCAGGGGCTGGGAGGCGCCGCTCTGTCTCATCGCCGCCAGGGACTGGGTGGTGGGAGGTGTGTGGGGGGGATGAGAAAGGGAGGACGCGTCAGGCTTTGCGCTCCGGGGCACCGATCCCCGCCCGAGGCAACCGCGGGTGACAGGGAGAAGACGGCGCGGGTCCGGCAGGGCCTGGCGGGAGGGGGCTGCCCGGGTGTGGCGGGGGATGGAGGGGGTCCTGGAGCGATGCTCCCAGCTACCAGGCTGCCTGGAACCCTCCGGCCCCCAGCGCGGGCAGGGGCCGCAATTTCCGTTTTAATTAAAGCGCTGCTGCCTCGGCCCCCCGGACCCCGCCCCCGCCCCTCTTATCGCCCCATCGCAATAAAGTCTCCAACGCGCCGCGCCGCAGCCAAGCGCACCCAGCAGCCCCCAGCGCCCCGCAACCCGGGAGACGCGCGGGGGATGGGCCTGGGCCTCCCGCCCTGATAGGGGTCGGGAGCGCATTTCTTTTCCGCCTCCGTGACTCTCAGCAAACAGCGATGGGGCAGGGTACCCGGCCCCACCTCGGACCCCCGGGGCCATAGCCCCTCCTTCCGCCCATTCCAGCCCCCATCACGGCTCCACTCTCCTCCCCCTTCCTCCCCCCACCCCCACCCGGGTTCCCGTCTCCAGGCTGCGTTATCTGCATCTTCACTTTTAAATTTCCGCTTCCCTCCCTCTCGCCTGTCGCTCCGCTCCCGGCCGGGCAGCAGTTGCTCCCTTTATCTTCGCCCCCTCCTCCTCCCTGCGCCTTCTCCCTCCTCCTCTTCTCCCACTCTCTGCTCTTCCCTAGAGACCCGATCTCCTTCCCTGTCTCCCTCTTGCTTTGGCCCGCTTCTTGCCTTTCCAGGGCTCCCCGGCCTCTGTGCCAGCAGCAGGTCCTTCCCCTACAACTTCAAGCGGGTTGTCCCTCCCCCCCCCTTCCAGGTCTCACCTTCTCCCTCATCTAGCCTCTTCGATGCCATCCCCCTTCCTGACTCTATTCTCTCTCTTTCTCTGTCCTACCGCTCTCCTTCCCCTCCTTTTTTCATTCTTTTGTTCCGGACTGATTAGTGTCATGCAGGAGGATCCCGAGCCCCCTTCCATTCCCCCCCCCAAAGTATTGCTCTTCCACCCTTCCCCATCCCCTCTCATCCCAAGCTACCATCCACCCTCTCAACTACTCCCACCCTGGTTATCCCTGAACCAGGCTGCAGCTGGCGCTTTGCTCTAGCAGGAGTAGAAAGGTTGAAAGAGGGTTGTGTGCTGCAAAAGGCCTCCAACCCAGGGGAGGTGTGGAGGCTGAAATCCCTTCCAAAGACACTGATTGTGTATTAGCAAAGCTGATGTGGTTCCCAGGTGGCCCGGAGTCTCTGAGTACCTGCGGGGCTTCCTGGCTCAAGAGAGGCTAGCTAAGGAGGAATGCTAACTGAAGAGGCTCTGGGCTTAGGAGCCTACCCACAGCCATACAGCATCTGGTGGCTTCTGTCAGAATTGGTAATCTCAAGGCCTTTCTCTCCCACTGCTTGAGCCCAGGAGGTGAGGAGCTTGGGACTCCAGGGCACACAGATTGGAGTGGGGAAGTTTCCTGCAGGATCCATGATCCTGGAGTGCCGACTGACGGTGGCTGGAAAGTCCAACTTGGGGCGTTCTGCAGGGCTTCATTCCTCACTTGCTATAACTGCTAGAGTGTTCACCTTTGCTGATGGAGGGTGCAAAATCAGAAGGAACAAAAGGAGTGAGGGAGGCAGAATCCAGGTGGAACTGGGGGATCCCAGGACCCCAGGATCCTAAAGGAAGATGTAGATGAGGAATCTGGGGAGAGCTAAGAGGAGAGATTAGGATGTTCCCTGGAGACCCAACCCAGGGCTTCATAGGAGGGGAAGGCCTTGGAGGTGTGGTTGAGGTCTCAATCTCTTTCCTTCATGCATTCTTATTTACTTCCCAAATAAAAAATGAAGAGCAGGAGGTCAGAGCTGAGAGAGTGGGGAGGCAGTGGGGTTCACTCAATGTTCTCAGCAGAAGGCTAAGACAGAAAGAAGGGAGAGGTGCGCAGAGTTGGAGCTCTGTGTCTCTGGAGCTCTGTGTCTCTGCCTCACTGAAGACTCAAGTGCTGAAGGGGTAAGTGAGCTCTGGAAAGAGCTGGAAAGAGTTTGAGAGGTGCTCCCCACCTCCACTGCCACTGGGTCTTGGGTGCACCAGAAAGGAGATGGCCTCTTTCGTCCCCTTTGGTCTTGGCTGAGCACAACCAATGGATGAATCCCAGGCAGCTTCTCCTCCATCCTCCTCCCACCTGGCTGGGTCCCAGACCCACAGGGTTCTGCTTGCCATCAACCTGCCTAGAATGCGAGGAGGCTGGAAAGGTGAAAACACTCCCAGCCTGGCCTCTGAGCCCCCCACTCCTTAGGGGCCAGTGTGGGAAGCAGAATTGGACTCCTTGGTCCAGGAAAACCTAGAAGGTTCGTGTTGACAAGGGCTGCAGCAAATACTAGCTCTCTCAACTCCCTAGTTGTACAGATGGGGACACTAAGACCTAGAGACAGGGAGTGTCCTATTCAGGTTCCCACTGCCATTCCTGCAGCCGTCTTGCTGACTCTTCCCAGCAGCCACAGACCCTCCTAGAGGGAGAGCAGCTTAGCTGATGGTGGATACTGGATCTGCTTTTGCCCACTGCCTAACCCTGCAAAGCAGGAAGAGGGGAGAAGGGCTGCTGGCCTCTGAGGCTAGTTTGTCTGGGTTCTGGGCTCAACTCTGGTTCCCCCTTTTCCTAATTATATGATTTTGGGGGAAGTTAGTGTCTTCATCTGTAAAATGGGGATTACATTACCTGCCATACAGAATTATGAGGCTTATATAACACGTGCTGTATTCAGGCTCTATACATTTAGCTATTGTTACTCTTACCATCCTCCAAGGAGCTAGTTAGGAGCCTGTGACCAGGCAGGAACTCCAGACTCTTTGGGGGCCCACAGAGGTTTGGGGATCTGCTGAAGCTTGAGGCTTTTAGCCACGGTTCAGGTCAGCATCCCCTTAATAGCCTGAATTTGGGGCAGGAGCCCTGTGTTCAAGTCCTGATTTTGTCACCAGTAAAAGTGGATGACCTCATCAAGGCTTCTCCCTCTCAGACAGCCCAGCTTCTTTCTTCATTGGTGAAATGGATGAAGTATGGAAAGTGTTAGGCGCACTAAATGCAACAGGGGCATGGACTCTAGAACCCATCCCATTAGAAAGCAGGATTCATACCCTGCCCAGAATTCTGTCCCTTGCTCCCCTGACCCTACCCTGGGATCCATGGAGGGGGGGGCAGTGCAAGGGAATGAGGGCCCTGCTTTGACTGCCCTGGTGCTTTTCCATAACACCACAAGCATTTTCAGTGGTTTCTCCTTGAATCCTCACGACCCTGTGGGACAGACTAAGGCAGGGATCAGTAGCCCCATTTTACAAGTAAGGGAGTGGGGGCTTCAAGGATGCTATATGATTGGATCCCAGGTGTTCTGACTTCTGGTCCAGGGCTTTTCCCAAGGGAGCAGATGCCTGACTTTGCACATTCCCTTGGGAATGGCTCAGGTCCAAGTCTGACTGTTAGCCCAACATTGTCCTACCTCCTCTGGGCTCGGGTGATGGTCTGGGCCACTCCTCCCCATTGATAGGTCCACTAGGGGCTTGAAAACACAAGCATCCCTGAAAGACAGAATGAGGGGAGTCCCAAGGGCCTTGAGGGCCCTGCCTATGTGGGATTGAGAGTATTGTTAACTGGACCAAAGAGGGAACTGGGTAGAAACTGCGTTGGTGCCGGGGGCTCTGGTGGCTGCTACCACTCAGCCCCAGCATGGCTGTGGGCTTCTGCCACCTGCCCCAGAACCCAGACTCACTGTGGTCAGTGGCTGAGGGGTGGCCTCTCCAGCTCACCAATCCTTTGAAGAGAGGGGAGGGAGAAGAAGAATGAAGAGAGGGTTCTTTGGAACAGCTGAGTGGAGGGGTATGAAAATGTTTTGTCAATGCTGGAGTTCAATATCATGAAGGGATTGTTGTTCAGACAAAAGGTCTGGGGGCTCCACTCAGAGAGAGAAAGTCTCTCCTTCAGAAGGCCCTGGGAGGCAGTGGGACCTCCCGCTCATTTCTCCTCTTACAGCCTTGCTTTTCTATAAGGCAGAGATTCTATAAAGCTGGGAAAAGGGTCCAGGCTTTACTCTGGATCCTTTTGGATAGGGAGCCAGGGTGAATATAAAGGCTGGAAATGCTCTGGGGGTTAGGGAGAAACCCAACTGAGCCCTGCATAGAGTTAAGGAAGTCCTGCCGTGCATGCTTGTGCCTGGCCCAAGTGGTTGAAATGGAGCTATGAGCCCTGCTGTAGGACTGCGCCCAAACCAGAGAATGGCAAAGGTGCCATGTGTGCTATGGTACACCTGGCCCAAGCTGATGGCCCTTTACCGTGAGGGGTATGGGACTGGTAGTGTTTCACAGGATCCCCAAGATTCTTACCAGCAGTTTTCTCAGCCCTATCAAGGTCTAGCCACATACATTCTAAGCCAGTTTATGTACTCCATAGTCAAGAATCCTGAAGCCTGAGAGGAGGGTCATGTTGGCAGTAAAGGACCTTAAGAAACAGGATAAAGATCACAAAGCAAGACACCAAGAAAGAGGCAAGAGGGGCAGGCAGGTTCAGGAGCCTTTATTGAGGGTCCTCAGGGGAGGTGTCAGGGCTGTGGAGCTTAGTGCTGGACTCTTCGAATGGACTGCAGCAGCCCGGTGTGGGCCTGCGTGCCAAATTCAGTGTAGGTACGGAACTCCCCACTGTGCCGGTCCCGCTCCAATACATACTGGTAGCCCCGGTAGCCTGGGTACTGGTAGGCCACCCACCTAGTCCAGTGAGAGCACAAGGGTGGTAAGCAGACTCTGCCCCCACCCACATCAGTGTCCCCCATTAGTAGCCCTCCTTTCTCAGCTCACACCCCCACCCACAATGAAGCAAAACCATTGCTTCAGTTTTCCCTACATGGATCTCTTCCTGCCCTGCCCACTGCTCCAGGTCTTCTTATCATGGTCCACCCCTTGTCCCCCTTCCCAACCTCCATTTCCTCCTCATCCATCTTTTTAAATACCCCTTCCTCTATCCCCACACTGGTTCCCTGACTCCTATCTCCTACTACCTGCCCCCCACAGTCTGTCTCCATCATCTCACTTCCCCCTGTCCCCCAGTCCCCAACATCTCTTTACCATGTCTCGTAGCACCCCATCGCCTTTCCCAACCCCCCTCCCTGGTGCCCATTGCCTCCCTTCTCTTCTCATCTCTTTTGTTTCAGTCCCAGGACTCACGCTCCAGAGCTGACTTTGAGGGAACCCACATCCTTGCTGGCCCAGCCCATGGAGGGCAGGGATGGGTAGTCATCACTGAGTTCAAACTTGCTGCCCTGGAAGTTCTCCCCCTCAAACAGGGTCACACGGCTGTCACTGTGATTCTGAGGCACAGGAAGATGGGGGTGGACAGGTCAGACTCTCCAAAGAGGTGTTAATGGGTACATTCTCAGCCCTGCTTTCCCCACCTGGCCTCCCAACACAGCTGTGTAGACACTTTGGCTCCACAAACATTTCCAGAGATCCCTCTGTCAGGTCCATAGCAGTCTGGGAAGCTGGGAGGCTCAGAAGTCCCCAGCCTAGTCCCTTCTATGGCTTTGGGTTGAGGTGGTGAGACTGAGGGTTTCCCAGAGACCCTTCCAGGTCAGGGCTAGAGGGTATCTTGTAATATGGACCTATTTGCAGAAGGAAAATCAGAGATCCTGAGAGAAATTTGGCCCATTAACCAAGACAGTTTTCCTAAAGGTCTTATTGACTATTCAATCTGCCACCCAGCACCTTGAGTACAGCCTCTCACAGGATTGGGCACAGCTAAGGGATGCCAGATGGCAGAGTCAGAACAGAGAAGGGAGGGCATCAGTGTTGGTTGAGTCTTGCCTTCCATAGCCCTAGAGCCTTGCCCTCCTGGAATGGAGAAGCCAGGCTGAATCAGCATTTGCTCTTTACCTTCTACCTCTCAGTCCCAAGCCTCAACAGTAGGGTAGCTAAGTCAGCACAAGTGAGAAGTGGGATCCTCCCCTCCAGTGACTCATTTGATTCATTGTCAACCCTTCCCCTGCATACATACACACAGAGACTGACCCTTTTTACCAATGATTCCTGAATCGAGTTCTAGTCTCATCTTCATGTTAACTCTTGTGTCCGAGGGCAAAACACTTTGCCCTTCTGAGCCCCATTTGCACACCTGTATATGAGGCTAACAGCAGCCACCTCAACTTTACAGGACTGTGTGATGACAGAGGCTGTTGCTCACAGGTGTGGAGGACACAAAGTGAGGAACAGTAGGTGGTCAAGACTGACCTCGGCTCAGTGCTGTCCGTGGTGCTGATTTTGGACACCTGACTTAGGCCCACTTCCTGAACTTGGGGAGGCGCTTCTGGTTCTGGGAAGTAATGCCGCCACCACCCATCTAGGAATTGTATTTACACATCCCCATACAGTGACTAGACAGCCTTTCTGAGGTGCCATGGTGGGGTCAGGGCCTGGAGCTAGGAGCTAGGAGGCAGAGAGGGAAGGGGAAGGCTGTGCTTACTGCGCAGAGCACTGGTCGGAAGGAGAGCAGCTGGTCACTGTGGTGGCCGCCACTGCCACTCCAGGCACTCCAGCGAGGATAGTCACCCTTCTCCAGAATGAACTGCTGTCCCTGGAAGTCGGGGTACTCAAAGGCCACCCAACTGGGGAAAGATAAAGGAATGGGAGGCATCTGCCCCAGACTCACTCCTTCCTCTCCCCCAACCCCCACGGTGTTCGGTGTTCGAAAAGACTGACTGAGAAACCAATTATTTTCTCCAACCCCAAGCCCTCACCCTGACATACACAGCTCATGGCAATCTGGCCCCCTCTAGAAGCTAAAAATACTAGACCACCTGCTATCCAGGGTTTGAGGGACCCAGGCTTCCCGCTTAGGCTCCTCAGGTTGGAAGGAATTTCCGGCTTCTGAAGATCACCTAACCAAGGGTTCCTACCTCAAGGATTTAGGTGTCTGCAGAGGTTGGTGTAGGAACCCTCCCACCTGCAATAGCAGTCTGTGATAGCAACAACCTGCGACAGTCGGGGGCCTCAGCTCTCCTGAGGGCTGCGCGGGCTCTCAGAGACCAGGGTGGAGCGAGAGGAGGGGATTTGGCTTCTTTTATTATACCAAGCGCAGAGCCATCTAACTCTGACCAGAGAAAAACTCTGGGGAGGAAATAACTACACTGGGAACCGCTCCAGGGTTCAGGCTGGTTCCACGGGGCGCCCGCAGAGGGTTGCCTCTCGCCTTTATCCCTTCAGTTCACACGGTGTGTGTTGTGGCGCACGGGGAGTTCTGGGGAGGCCAAGGGGTTCCCCATGCAGGTCGGTCTCCCTCAGGCAGGGCTAACAATCTGGGAAACGGAGGGCCGAGAGCTCAGGTCCCAGGCTTGGAGCTTAGGTCAGGGGAGCCCGGCGCGGCCCAACCCAGTCCGGCCGCGCCTGGACCATCACTCACGCGCCATTTTCCACCTTGACAGAGCGCACCCTGCGCAGGCTTCCGCGCTCGGCGATGTTCGCGCAGTCGCTCAGCAGCCGGCAGCGGCGGCCCTGGAAATCCTCCTCGTCCCAGAGCGTGAGGCTGGCGGGCGCGGGGCCCGGCGCGGGGGCGCTGCTCATGCCGCTGCGGGCGAGAAGGGCGGGACCAAAGGTTCAGCGTCCCGCCGGGCCCATGTCCACCCAGCCCGGGTGGGGGGTGAACACCGGGCTGGACCCGGGCTGCAGGCGGCTCTCCTTCACCTCTCCCTCCCCCGCCCGGGAGAGACCCTGCCCCAGCCCCGAGTATTCACCGGGTGGGGTGAGCGCTGTACTGACGGAAAATGGAGAGGCTGCGCGGGGGCCGGGCGTGCGGGGCTTTATACCGGGCCTCGCCCCCCTCTCCGCATTCTCTCCCCCTGGGTGGGGGAGCTGAGTCAGCGGGCAGGCTGAGGTCAGTTCTGGTGTCCTCTGGGGGAGCCCAGGCCTTTCCCGCAGCCGCCAATCTGGCCCCAGCCCTCGGGGATCTCACAATAGAAAGTGCTGAGGCACACGTCCCGCGCCCGCTGCAGCTGAGGCTGACTCCGCTTTTCTTTTTGGGGGCCTGAGCCAGGCAAGGCACACCCAACCTCTGGGCAGAACGCGCCCTCCCTGGCCCAGACCTTTAGTGATGGAGGTACCAGGCCACTCTGGGGCCACGCGGCTAAGACCGCGAATTCGTGACTTGAGGCGCGGGAGTTCTTCCCAACGTCTAAACTCCACCTCTTCCTCAGGCCTACGTCGAGGCCTCTCTTTTGGGCGACGCTGGGCAGGGTCAGACACGGCTCTCCGCAAGCGACTTTCCTCACACCCCTCCGTCCTCTTTCCCACTGTGGCTCCTTTCCTCCCAAGCTTGAGTTCCCAGACCCGGCTCTGCGCTCCGGGAGTTTTCTTACGCGGAGGGGCCAAGCGAAGGCAATGACCAGGACTCGCCGCGAGGCGGCGTTGAGCTCAGGAAACGTAAACCGCCCCAGGGAGGGCGCGATTTCCGAAGCGCTTAGAAATAATAGTAGCTACAGGGGTGGCTCACTGTGGTAGGTAAAATGTTTCAACCTCAGCGCTACGCTCCCAGTCGCCAGACGGAGCTCCAGGATCTGGGGACTCTGGTCGGGGCCTGAAGGTCCTAGGCTCTTGTCCTCAATCACAGTGCCGCGTGTGGTGGGGAGAAGGGTGGAGAGTGGGGGAGGGAGAGGAGGAGGAGGAAAGGCTTGGGGCCTCAAAGGGAAGCCACAGGGAGGCCGTTTCCACCCAATTCACAGCCTAATTTCCTAACCATCACAGCTACCAATAGGCACCAAGACTTCTGGCAAAATTGTGAGCGTTCCCTAATGGAGGGGGTATTTCAGCAGAAGTGAAGGGGAGAGTGAGAAGGGAACTACTATTTTGTTGTTCCCATGAGCCAAGTGCTTTCTTTATA
>NW_024423343.1:18214568-18459526 GCF_017311325.1 Ursus maritimus | reverse complement strand
AGCCCGGCGCGGGGGCGCTGCTCATGCCGCTGCGGGCGAGAAGGGCGGGACCAAAGGTTCAGCGTCCCGCCGGGCCCATGTCCACCCAGCCCGGGTGGGGGGTGAACACCGGGCTGGACCCGGGCTGCAGGCGGCTCTCCTTCACCTCTCCCTCCCCCGCCCGGGAGAGACCCTGCCCCAGCCCCGAGTATTCACCGGGTGGGGTGAGCGCTGTACTGACGGAAAATGGAGAGGCTGCGCGGGGGCCGGGCGTGCGGGGCTTTATACCGGGCCTCGCCCCCCTCTCCGCATTCTCTCCCCCTGGGTGGGGGAGCTGAGTCAGCGGGCAGGCTGAGGTCAGTTCTGGTGTCCTCTGGGGGAGCCCAGGCCTTTCCCGCAGCCGCCAATCTGGCCCCAGCCCTCGGGGATCTCACAATAGAAAGTGCTGAGGCACACGTCCCGCGCCCGCTGCAGCTGAGGCTGACTCCGCTTTTCTTTTTGGGGGCCTGAGCCAGGCAAGGCACACCCAACCTCTGGGCAGAACGCGCCCTCCCTGGCCCAGACCTTTAGTGATGGAGGTACCAGGCCACTCTGGGGCCACGCGGCTAAGACCGCGAATTCGTGACTTGAGGCGCGGGAGTTCTTCCCAACGTCTAAACTCCACCTCTTCCTCAGGCCTACGTCGAGGCCTCTCTTTTGGGCGACGCTGGGCAGGGTCAGACACGGCTCTCCGCAAGCGACTTTCCTCACACCCCTCCGTCCTCTTTCCCACTGTGGCTCCTTTCCTCCCAAGCTTGAGTTCCCAGACCCGGCTCTGCGCTCCGGGAGTTTTCTTACGCGGAGGGGCCAAGCGAAGGCAATGACCAGGACTCGCCGCGAGGCGGCGTTGAGCTCAGGAAACGTAAACCGCCCCAGGGAGGGCGCGATTTCCGAAGCGCTTAGAAATAATAGTAGCTACAGGGGTGGCTCACTGTGGTAGGTAAAATGTTTCAACCTCAGCGCTACGCTCCCAGTCGCCAGACGGAGCTCCAGGATCTGGGGACTCTGGTCGGGGCCTGAAGGTCCTAGGCTCTTGTCCTCAATCACAGTGCCGCGTGTGGTGGGGAGAAGGGTGGAGAGTGGGGGAGGGAGAGGAGGAGGAGGAAAGGCTTGGGGCCTCAAAGGGAAGCCACAGGGAGGCCGTTTCCACCCAATTCACAGCCTAATTTCCTAACCATCACAGCTACCAATAGGCACCAAGACTTCTGGCAAAATTGTGAGCGTTCCCTAATGGAGGGGGTATTTCAGCAGAAGTGAAGGGGAGAGTGAGAAGGGAACTACTATTTTGTTGTTCCCATGAGCCAAGTGCTTTCTTTATAGACTCAGCAACAGTCCGGTGAGGTAGGCTTGGACATATAGACGTGGAAACTGAGGCACCAGGGGGCATAGGGCCTCTTCCACATTCCCACAGCCAGTGTCAAAGCAGGATTGGAACTTAAACCCTTTGACTCCAAAGCCAGTGCTCTTACCACTCAACACCTCGTGACTAAAAGGACTCAGAGGCCAGAGGCAGCTGCCCCAGCTCCTGGCAGTCTACCATGCCGGCCAGCCGGCCTTTCTCCCAACCGCCAAGCCCATTCCCACCTCGGAGCTTCTGTTACCTGGAGTGTCTTAGTCACAAGATCTTGGCAAGCTGGCTCCTTTGCTACCTCCTGGGTGATGCTGTTCCTGGCATTTACTGTTCATCATATCATCCTGTTTTCTTGATAGTGTTTATCACTCTGTAAAGTTGTCTTCTTCATCTTTTGTTTAGGAGTGTTTGTGGGGGCACCGAGTGTCTCCCTTACTAGAGTGCAAGCTCCATTTAAGGGGAAAGGGGCTGTGTCAGTCTTGCTCTTTGTTATCTTCAAACGCAGCACAGTATTGGACACAGAATAGGTGCTCAATAAAATGTGGGTGAGGGAGGGAACAAGGTGGACAGGCTGAGCCAAATGTCCATGGGGGAAGGGGTATAGAGGAAACTCCCCAGCGAGAGAGCAAGGGTAATGGTTTGCCCACTCTACCAGCCCCCCTCCCGGCCCCAAAATTCTGGAGTGCTGAGAACACACATTGGGAGCCACTGGAGCGTCCCTTGGGTCTCTCTTCTCACTGGTGAGGAATCGCTATTGAGGATCATAAGGTGTGTGAAGGTGAATGTCAAGAGTAAAGCGCCCTAAAACAGGAGGAGTGAAGTCCAAGTTAGGAAGGTTTGAGTCACTACCAAGGACCACTACAGCCAGGCTTGACTGGAGATGGTGTCGGAAGCACGCCCAGTCCCCTGAAGCCCTACCCCAGAGGGGTTTGGAGAAACACAGATAGGGTATAATTTCCCCTAAGTCCAGAAGAGAGAAATACAGACTGTCGACGGAGGCTAGAGCCCGTCCTGGGTTCTTCGCGTCCTGGCCCTTGCGCCTGGTCTCACAAATCGGGACTACGGACGTGGAGGGAAGCTAGAGCCTAATCTCTCCCCTCCCTCTCCCTCCCTCCTCCATCTCTATTGGGCGATTCTGGATTCGGCCGCCAGGGGGCGCGGGCGGGACGCGCTTGGTGGGAAGCCGGCAAGGTGGGGTGGGGTGGGGTGGAAGGGGGAGTTGGTGGGAGGCTGAGGTCCAAGCGGCGGCGCGCGCCGGTGGCGAGTGCGTCAGGCTGTGCGTCTGCGGGTGCGCGGGTGTCTCTCTCAGAGGAGGGACGCTGTGTCTGCGGGAGCTGGGGCTGGGGGCCTGGGCACGGCCCTGAGATCCAGGTTCCACCTAGGTGGGCAGCTTCCAATCCAGCTGTTGGCCAGACAATCATATGCTACAGGAGGGGTGTGTGTGTGTGTGTGTGTGTGTGTGTGTGTGTGTGTGTGTGTGTAGGGCCAGGGAAGTAGTGGGGAGGTAATACCAGCTGAGATCCAAATTAGAATTAGGAGTCCAGCTGGGACTTGGGGTGGGGACACTTCGTGTGAGATAGGGCACCTTTCTAGTCTTAAATCCTGACCTTGGATCTGCTCTAAGAAGCTGTGAGGTACTAGCCAGCCTCTTCCCTCCTGTGTACCTCAGTTTCCTCATCAGAAAAACGGTGTGTGGGGTCCCCAGTCCATGGCCTTTAGTTCTGTCTGTGACCAGCTCTCTCAGAAATGGGCACACCCACCAAGACCACCAAGAGCCAGTTGCCTAGCCCTCTCTCAGGGGCCCCACATCCCCCAGACCTTCCCCCTGGCTCTGGGCTTCCAAGTCATGGAGAAAGGGAAGAAGGAGACACTGAAGGAGAACGGGCTGTCTGGCGGCCCTGCCTGGTGTGCTAGAATGGGACTCTGAGATCCTTGTCCTTTTTTTGCGCTATGGACCCCCACCCAGCCTCCTTTCTCCATGAGGCTGATCCAGCTCCAGCCCCCCAGCTACTCCCTCAAGCCCCTCCTAGCCCCCTCCCCGCCCCCCAGCAGCTGGTCCTGTTTGTTTTCCCAGCTCAGTTGCTCTCAGAGCTTCCTGAAGGATGGAGGCACAGGTGGCTCTGTTTGTCAGCTCAGCACCCTCACCCCCACCTCCTCCCCATCCACAGCCTCAGCCTTTGGGCGTGGAGGGGGAAGTTAGGGGAAAAAACCCATGTCCCCAGATCTATACCTTTAAAAGAGCTCAAGACCTCCTAGGGATCTCATCCCCCTCAAAGAACTCCTCTCCAGTCCATCTCATATGGAGACTTTTGTTCCCATAGAGAAATCTTTAGGACCACCTTCCCCATGGTTCTACCAAAACACAAATCCCACAAGGTACCTTAAGATCCCACAGAGAAACCCTCGACTCAGTCCTGTGTCCTCAGGACCTGAGACCCTCAGATCCCACTCAGATCCTATCCCATACAGGGACATACAGACCTGATAAAGAAACCCTCAACCTGATCCTGAGCTCCCACCCAGGTTTCTATCCCATATAAAAGCCCTGGGAATGCCCAGAGACATCTCCCTCACATAGAGCCCCCATCCCTGAACGGCCCTACTTCTCAGTGCTGCTGGGCACCTTAGAAGCACCCAGTGGCCAACGTCTTCTCCTTAAGTTGGCCTGCTCCGATCCCTTACCCCTCATTTCACTGGGAAATCAGCCAGGGCTTTGGTGACCAAAGATGCAAATTCTGTGAATGGCGCCCTCCCCCTTCCCTGGTGCCATCACCAGCCTCTCCTTTGCAGCCCTGCTCCTCCCTGCCCTGCCCCCATCCCAGGTCTGGAGCCAGGAACAGGCAGATGAGCACCTTCCCTGGGGCTGTGAGGTCTGGTCTCCTGGGAGACAGAGATAACCGAGTGAGAGATCAGCTCAGTTCAGGCAGGGTCCGACAGCTGGCCCAGAAGAGGGGGGTCCTTGCGGGGGTGGGAGCCCCACCCACACACCCGTTGTCCTTCCCCGCTAGAAACAGAGCCCCTGTCTCTGCCCCTTGGTGGGGACGCGGAGCTGGCTGCCATCCAGGGAGAGGGGAGGCAGCTCCCACCACCACCCACTCCAAGACACAAAGCCATGGGGCTCACCCAGGGCAGCAGGGAGAGGGCACGTGCACACACGCATTCACGCAGTTCCAGGCACACAGATCGCACACGCATCACAGGTGAGCCCTCTCCCAGGATTCTATAGACCCCCAAATTCACACTCATTTATGGGCAGACACTTGCTCACTCGTTCCTCAAACATTTAATAAAATGTGCCACGTGCCCCTCTGTGCTGGGGGCTGGAGTCACACACGAGTATGCCCTTGTGACTTACACTTGCACCTATCCCATTCCAAAGTCATCAGTCACCGAGAGGAGGAGAGAAGGCCGCTCAGTCATCTGCCCATGATCAGACAGACACCGGAGGGTTGAGTGCTCTGGAGTCTTGCACTGCTGCCTGGGTTCCAGTCCAAGCTCCACTGCTTAGAAGTGGCACTCTACTCCTCAGTTTTTCCCTCTGTAAAATGGGAACAATATTCTTAAAAGCTGTTGTGAAGATTTAAGAGCATGTAAAAACAGAACTGGCCTGCGGAATGTATCCAATAAATGTTAGCTATTACTGCCACTGTGGTTGTGGTTTTGACTGGCTTTGCTGCATGGTTTCCCCCTGCTCCCCACACCCCTGGGCCTGGCTGGGATGGAGGCTGGAGTCAGGGCAGCGAGCATAGCTCTGGGATCTGCATGCCCTTTCCCACGTTGGCCTTGAGGAAGCCAGCCTAGCCCTCAGGATGGGGAGACTTCCTGCCTCACCGCATTCAAGCCACTCCGCTCCTGATCTCAGTCTGGGAAGGTTGGGAGGGTCAGAGGGGGTATCTCAATTTCCTGTCCTCTGCCCTTCTGGAAAACACTTGGGAGTGGAACTGGAGACCTGACTTCCGGTCCGGGCTCTTCTGGCTCCATATGTGCCCTTGGGCAGGTCGCTCCCTCTCTTGAGGCCCCAATTTTGTACTAACTGCTGATCTTGGAGGGGCCTCCCCACCCTGACTGCTGTGATCCTGTGATGCCTCAGGAAGGCTCCCTCCCCTCCCCTCCCCCCCCACCAAGCCAGAGTGAGGGGGCGAGTTGCCAAGGTCGCCATGGGGACTAATCTCTAAGAAGGTCAGTGAGGCTCTGGTCCTGCCTTGGCCGGATGGGGATTAGCACCTGGTTATGACCACCCCCCCCCCAACTGGTACCTCCACTCGCAGGTCCCCTGACTCTCACGGAGACCCTGGGTGGAGGCTCCAAGGCTGGGCCACAACCAGGAGGTGGGTAGAGGGTAGGTCAGCTGTCAAAGCTGTCTCTACAGCTGTGGCCAAGAGAGAAAAGGGCAGAGATGGGGTCAGACTCATGCCCCTCGCTGCTCAGTGTCCAGCGGGGCCTGAGCCTTGCCCCTCTTCGTCTTTTCTCCTTCAATGGGGAGAGATGGGTCTCCCAAGAGAGCGGTATCAGCCCTACCCCCAGCCCTGGCTGTAGAAGCCAGCTTTCTCTCTTTCTTGGGGGTAATTTCCCCCAGTGTGGGGATGGAGGCTGTTTTCACTTGGTGGACCCCTACCTCCACACACACACCATGCCTTCCCCCTCCGGTACCCTGACCTTTGACCTGGCATCTTCACACCTCTCCATCTCTGGGAATTGCACATCTCTGGTTATGTCCGGTTGCCTCTGTCCTTCTTCTCTGGTTTCTCTCTGGTTGTCTCTGCCCTCTCCCTAGCTCTGGCTTTCACGGGCGACGGGGGAGGGCTGCAGACTCTCCAGGTCCTGAAATCTCCCCTGGGCCTCCCATCCCTCTGGTCCTCGTTCTTTGTCCTTCTGCCCTGCTTGTGTTTTCCACTCTCCTCCCCTCCCCATTTCTCCTCCGTGCTCTCCCAGTCCTGAGGCTGCCCACACTCCAATGGCTCAGTCCCTGTTTCTGCTTCCTCCACTACCTGTCCCCTCCCCCGCCCCGGGTGCTGACAGGGATGACAGGAAGCAGGCTCTGGCTGGGAGCAGGAAGGGGGAGGGGGAAGGGGGCCCGCTCGAACACCAGCTGCTGAGCACCCCCCCCCCAAGCCCCGCACCTGCAGGCCAGCCTGGCGCCTGGAGTCTCCGCCCCTGGCCAGGCAGGGAGGAGGGACCTGGACGAGAGGCCCGATCCCAGGCCTTGGTCAGGAAATGCGGGTCTTGGGGATAGGGGGTGGAGGTCTGGGGAAATTAGGCCCTGGGGTGGGGGGGAAGGTAGTGGCTCTCAGTCACAAGGGCAGACCCAGCCCACAGGTGGCCTCATTCTTCCCAACTCCCCCCCACAAACCACCAAATGACAATGTGTGGAAGGAGGTCATTTCAGGGGGAGATCTCTTCATTGTGCAACCCCAAGATGTGAAATCCAAGCCAGAGGTGGGGAGCTCTAGCCCCCTTCCACGATTAGGGAGAGAAGAGGAAGCCCTCACAGACACAGGGAAGATGTGCCGGGGCCAGGCCTGGCCCCTGACAGGCAAATCATTCAGTGCCAGGTAAGGAGCAGAGGGCTGGGCCCAGGACAGAAGCCTGGCCAGGGAGGGCAGGGGGCTGCACACACCCCAGGCTGAGGACCCGTAGATGCCTCCCTCCCCAGGGCTACTGCAGTCCGCCCCCTCCCAGAACTGCCTGGAGTATGTCAGAGCCATCTTATCCCCTCCCCCTCCCTTTCTCTGCACAGAGGACTCAGCAGATCCCATGGGGTCTGCAGGTAGTTGGGTGGGGATGATGGGGGGGGGTGTGGGGGGCAACCAGGGGACAGGTAGAAGGGACAAGCCAGCACCTCCAGGAACATCCAAAATGAAGCTGGAAGGGACCAGTGACTCCTGACCCTCGTTCTCTCTCTCCCCTCAGGGGGCTACCTCTGCCTGGGTGTGTGGTGGTATAGTCCGTACCAGGGATGCTTCCTCACTCTAAGGGGAACCTGGGGCTCCTTACTGCTGAGGTTGCCCTCCACTTAACGACCTACAACTAGCCCTGTCTCTGGGGCTAGACCAGCATCACCATCAATTTTGGGGAGGAGGAAAGGAGGACACCCGGAGTCAAAGGACAGAGACTCAGCTAATCGCTCAGACTGACTTCAGGCTGTGCGTGGAAGCCTCAGTTCTAGACTCTCCAGGCAGGAGGCCAGGGTCTAGGGTAATCTGCACCCCTCCCCCATGTCAGATCTTAGCACTTTGAATCACCGCAGAAGGGGGGCCGGTCTGTCTCAGGTTTGGGTTGTGGCTAATGACCCATGGTCTCCTGCCTAAGAAGAGGGCCATTCAGACCCCCCCCCCCAGGCTGCATGAAACAGGAGGCCTTGGGATTATGGAGTTTAGGAAACATGGTGGTAGCTGTGGTCCCTGGGGACCCCATGTTTGTCCTTTTCAACCAGTCTGTCTGTCTCACACATGGGAAGACTGAGAGGGGCCAGGGAGATGGCAGGGAGTGACCCCTCAGGATGTCAGCTCCAAACCCATCTGGAGGCTCACACTTCATCTGGCTCTGGCTCCCCCAGCCCAGATCTTCCACACCTCACAGCTCCTGCTCCAACCCCTTGAGGGCCTCCAACTTCCCAGGTCAGTTGGCTCAGAATTATTGCCAGAAGCCCAGAAATCAGGATTTGGGGACCAGTGAGGCCCTGGCGGCAGGCCAGACCAGTCCCTCTCACTGGGCAAAGAGGAAAACCCAGGGAGAGGCTGGGAAATGACTTGCCCAAGGCCACAGAAGTCGCTGGCACAGAGCGGGACTAGAAGCTGGGTTTCTACCTCCAGAAGGGCTCCTGTTCCTGCCACGGCCCCTTATGCCACCCGCTGGAGCCTGCTCGGCGGGCCCAAATCACCCGGAATCAAGCCGGGCAGCCCTGGAGTTGCGGACAGGACAACGCAGGGCGGGCGGGGCCGGATGGGAGCCGGATCTCCCCTGGGAGCGGCGCACAGCCTCTCCGACCCGTATGGCGGCGGCGGCGGCGGCAGGTGCCTGCGTGGCGGTCGGGCCCGGCCCCCGGGCGGGTGCTGAGAGGCCACCCCTGCCTCACGCGAGCCGAACGAACAAAACGCTCAGGTCCGGTTTGTGCGAGGGGCTCGTCGCGGGGCGGGAGCGGAGGGCCGGGGGCCTGGCTCTGGCCCTGGGTGATCTCCTGGTCCTGGTCTTCCGCGAGCGCAGTGCCACACAGCGCGCCGCTGGCCGCCGCCCTCACCTGCGCGCATCTGCGGCTGACACGTCGCCGGCCGAGGTGGCCACCGCAGGTGCGCACCTGGCCCGCCCCTCCCTTCCTCCCTTCCTGGCCACCCTTCACCTGGCTTGGTCCCCAGCCCACTCCCCCGAGCTTGTGCGGGAGCCTGGGCTCAGCGCGCTCTTATACGGCCGGTTCAGTCCCCGCCCCTACACACACGCGCGCGCGCGCTCACACACACACACACACACACACACACACACACACACACACTCACACCTGTCCGGGCGCCCGTTTGCTTGGAGCAAATATTGACTCAGAGGAGGCGGAGCGCCCCCACCCCCTCCCCGCCCCCGCCTGGGCTCTGGGGCCGGAGCTCTTCCGAGGCCTTGGCCGCGGGGGTGGAGTGGGGAGGGGTGTCGGGGACCTGGGCGCCTCTGGAACAACACCAGATGTCACTTTTCCACCCACCTGCCTGGAGGGGGGTGAGGAGCAGAGGACAGAGGCTGCTGGGAGGAGGTTAGGGGGAGCGGGAGGTGGGTATCCTAGGGAAGGAGGGACATCACCCGGGCTGGGGATTCAGATTCACGATGGGAGTCGCTTACTAGGGCCTGTGGCTCGCTATCTAGCTGTGACCTCCACCCGCGTCCCAGCGTCTAGCTCTTAGCCCTCCGCGACGTGCCTCGGTTTCCCTTCCTTCTTAACCTCTTAGCACAGTCCTGGGAGCCCAACAGATGCTGAGAAAAGACTGGCGATGGAGAGACCGAGCCTCGGAGCAGACGCAACGGGGAAAGGGGAGGGGTGGTCACCTCGCCCTGCAGCCACCTGCTGCGCCGATTAGGCCCGGAGCTCAGTGCCTGTCCACCGGGCGATGCTGGGGCAAAGGCCAGTTAGGCCCCGCCCGAAGCGCCCTCCACTGGGCAAACCCGGTCCGGCGCCCGGCCTCGAGCGGCCGGAACTGTGGCCCGACGGCGCCGTGGAGTGGAGAAAAGCAACCTCCCAGCACCCAAGGCGGCCACGAGTCGTTGCAGTCCACCTCGGCCGCTCCAACCATCTGTCCCTCCCAGAGCGCGCTCGAGAATTCCTCCTGCGTCGGGGAAATAAAGTGGAGGCAGACACAGAAGGCTAGATGCTTTAGTGGCGGGGCTGTGGAGAGGGGGGCCCTGAGGGCAACAAATCGGAGGGGCTGGGCCGTGACATCCTCTAAGAGTCGGTAGGGGGCGGCAGCGCCAGGCGGGGCACTTCGGCATGCGGCAGCCCGAGGGGCGCCGCCGAAAGCAAGTCGGGAGTCTCAATCCTGGAAGACAGAAAGCCCCAGAAAGAGGTTGGAGAGAGCCTTCGGGCCAAGCCTGCCCGCCCCTGCCGCCCCTCGCGCCCCTTCGGCACAGTCGGCGCCCCCACCTGGAAACGCTGAGCGGCGGCAGGGCGATGACGCGCGGCCTCGAGGTGAGCACCACCTCCCCACGGCTCGCCTCCACCAGGATGTTCTGGATCATGTTCTCCAGCAGCGCCTCCTGCAGGTTGGCGAACGCCGGGAGCCTGAGGGGGCGGGGGAGGACGCGGGTGTCAGCACGGCCGTCCACGGCGCGCGCGTTCTCTGCGGGCCTCTTCCGTGCTGTACACTGTGTGCCCTGGGCTCTATCGACGTGGGTTCTCATTCCACTCCTTGCCCTCCCAGCACTTATAAGGCATCATTGTTCCCATTTTACAGACGCTCAAATTGTGGCTTCAAGGGATCAAGTTGCCAAACGGGATCCAAACCCAGGCAATTGTAGGTCCCATCTCAGGGCCAGGTTTGGGGAGAGGCATCGAGCTGTGAGAGGGTGCCCACGGGACTGGGTGGGGCTCAAGAAATCCCAACACAGACAGGAAGGGCCACAGAACAGCCCCAGACAAAGGCCCTCCAGGAAGAGGTGGCATTGCTCTCCTGGCTCTGGAAACCCATTGCTACCCCCTGAAAGTGGGGTGCTAGAAAATGTTCACAGTGGGTCTTGGAGGGAAAAACTAAAGCTCAGATAGCCATTCTGTAAATACCTCCCTGAAGGCCTTAAGCTACCAGCGGGATGTCCCTGGACGCTGAGCTGGGGAGAGCCTTGCATCCGGACAGAGGCTGGCCCTAGCGCACCACTGCCTCCTGGGATCCTTCTGCACACACCTGCCCTGCCAACCCTCGTCTGGGTCTGGCGGCTCACCGGCTGATCGTCTCCTTCTCATCCTGCTCTTGCTCCTCCTTCATTATGCCCTTCAGCTGCTGCTGCCACCGCCATTTCAGGGACTCCTGGGACGTGGGCTGCAGTGTGGGCTCAGTCCCCGTCCAGGGCAACTTCTCTTCCTTCTCCCCCAGCTCATCCTCCTCCAGCTCCCCCTTCCCTGTCTCCTCCTCGTCCATCTCCTCCTCTTCCTCCTCTTCCTCCTCCAGCTCCTCCTCTTCCTCTTCGCTCTTCTCCTCCTCTTCCCCCTCTTTCTTCTCCAGCCTCAGTTTGTCCTCCTCTGACTCCCTGTCTCTGCCAGCCTCCCAGCTGCTGGAGGATGGAGACAGGACTGGTGCTAAGTGCAGGGTGTTGCTCTGGGCCTTGAACTTGGCTGACTGCTCATTCCAGAACTGGCAGAAGTATGGCATCTTCTCCACCAGGGTTTGGTCCACGGCCTCATGGAAGATCTTGTCTTCCAGCAGACCCCTGCATGGCAGGGAGGAGAAGGTCCTTGCCGAGAGGCCTTGCAAGGGGACTTAGCACCCCCTGTGGGGCTCTGGCTTCAGAGTTCAAGGGGCAGTTCCTGACTTCTATGTCTACAGATGGGAGCTTGATGGGGGAGGCCAGCCCTTAGTCAGTTGCCCTGCCCACCCCTCGTTTGGAGGAAGGCAGCTCTGGGCTCCGTGGGTTCTTAGAGGCAGAGCCAGGAGGTCAGAGTTACACAGATAAGGGACAGGAAACTCAGGGAGACAGTGAACTGGCTCAGACCTTATCTACTAGCCCTGGACAGGACAGAACTTGGGATCCAGCCCTGAGGATCCTTCTAGCAAGCTCCATTAGAGCTGCCCCATCCTGCAGGGCCTGGGGCCCCCAGTGGAAGGATCTTGTGAGGAAGTTCTATTTTTCAGGAAAGGAAGGGCTGGGACCTCAGGAGCCATGGGTGGACACAGAGCTGGCTAAATGAGCTGGTGAGTTGAGGGGGATGGTGAGGGTCCAGAGAGTCACCTGATAATGATGGTGAGACAGTCGATCAGGAGCTGCTTCTCCTGCTTGGAGACGGGGGACCCCTTGTCTGGGGATTCTTCCTCCGAAGCCTCCAACTCCTCCTTGGGGTATTTCCTCCTCGGCAGCTCCCTGGAGCAGGTCATGACATGCTGAGTGGCCTGGGCAAGCCACCAGGCTGGGGGTGGGGTCACGAGCAGGGGCGGTGGCCATGCAATCATGAGAACATAGTTGAACTTGGGACAGCCCCTCACCTTGACCCAAATGTAGTGCTACTGCATTTGGGGACCAAAGCCCAAACCTCAGGGGCGGGACAGGACCTGAAGAGGCTCAGAGTTGGAAAGGGAAGGAAGGAGGTGGGGCAGGAGGCCTAGGTGGGTTCCCCAGGGGGCAGAGACCCCTCCCTCCCTGATAGTTCACCGGTGCAGGAAGTGCTGGGGAAAGTCGGAGAAGAAGTTGGCCAGGAAGTAGTCGGTGGCATGAGCCCGGGCCGTGAGGCCCAAGCACAGCACGTCTGGCGAGGGCGGCTGGGGACAGAGCCAGAATACTTTCTTCTTTGGGATCTTAAGGTTCCAGCTGACAGGCCGGTTGAGAGGCTGCTGATTCTTGATGGGGGGCAGTGTCTTTAGAAAGGGGGAGACGTGGATGACAGGGGTTTGGGGACGTCACTCCCTCACCGATGGGTCCCTAGCCCCCAAGCAGGCCTTTTGAGCCAAGTCGGAGTGTGACCGCCCCCATTGGCACTTCCATCCTCCCTTCTAGGAGGCTGTGCCAGCAGTTGGGCTATCTCTGGGAGCAAGCAAGGCCCTCTCCATCTATCCCAAGGCGATGGGCCTTCTGAGCTCACCTTGTACTTCCTCCTAGGTGCACAAGCTCTACAATACGCTCCTCCCTATGGAAGCAAAGAGACCCGTGCTCAGGATACAAGAAGCCTAGAGGGACTCCCCTCTTCTTACCCTTCCTGCCAACCCACGGGATGGGGGGAGGGAGCTGGAAGCCAATGCCTGGACCTGCTGCCCTCTTGATCTCACCCAACTCCCAGCCACACCCCCTTCCAGGACCTTCCTTAGGGAAGTACTGCCTGCACACAGGAAAATCAGATCACCCAACTGAAGGACAGAAAAGGAGATGCCACCAAATAGATGCAGGCTATAGCAAGGCCACCTGTCCTTCTGCCTTGGAGCTTTGCGGTTGGGTGAGATAAGGAAATTCTCTTGTTTATTAAGATTTAATTCAGAAATCCCTGCTCCCACACCCTGTGGACATGATTTGCATTCATAGTTGGGCCAGAGCTTCAAAAGGGAGCAGTGCCTCCCTGGGGGCTGAGTGTGGTGAGTGCAGAGGTGATCAAGGCTCAAGAATACCAGCACAGGGAGGCTGGGACACTGGAGAGGGCTGTTTTGTCTCCCGTTTACCCTCTGGCTCCCCTACAGATAGAAGAGCTGGCTTAGTGCATACTTACTGGGCGCCAGGCTCTGTTGTAGGCACTTTACCTGCTTTAACTCATTCAATCCTCACCACAGTGCGGTGAAGCAAGCACTATTTTACTTGCATTCAAAATATTTTTAAACTTTTATTTTTAACCTTCTTAATATGGAAACTTTCAAATGTATAGGAAAGTAGAGAGAATGTACAAAGAGTCCTCCGTTACCCACCGCCCAGTTTCAACAACCAGCAGCTCATGGCCAGTCTTGGCTCATCTGTGCCCCACCTCTGGATTATCTTTCTTTCTTTCTTTCTTTTTTTAAGATTTATATATTTATTTGAGAGAGAGAGAGAGTGAGCACTTTCGTGAGCGGGGGGGGGGGGGGGGAGGGGGAGGGGGGGGAGAGAGAATCTCAGGCAGACTCCCTGCTGAAGGCAGAGTCTGACCTCAATCCCATGACTCTGAGATCATGACCTGAGCCAAAATCAAGAGTCAGATTCTTCCCCGACTGCGCCATCAGGCACCCCTGGATTATCTTGAAGTCAATCCCAGATGTCACATTACCCCTATTTTATAGTTGAGGGAACTGAGACGTTAAGTAACTTGACCTAGATCCCAGAACTAGAAATCATCAAAGCCAAGAATCAAAACTGGGCAACTTGTCTCCAGAGCCTGCCCCCGAAACCCCTGTCCCACACCGTCTTCCATCAGAAGTTGATGGTCTCCCCTCGGTCCCCAGTGCTCAGTGCTTAGCATGCCATTAAACACTGGCTACATGAGGCAGGGAATGGTCAGCCAGTCTTCTGTGTACAGAAGAGTTTCTTGGGGAGATGTTATGCTTGGTCTAATAAAAGCCAGCTAATCTAGGACAGACTGGCCAGTTTTGCATGTAAGACCACCTCATATCACCACCTCTGTCCCCTCTGGTAAGGCCAGTCAGAAAGATCTGTGGTGTTCAAGGCCCACTCTAGCCTTCTCACCTTCCCTTTCCTATCTGTGATGGTGAACTCCACTTCCTGCCGCACTTCCTCATCCTTCCACTCCTGTAGCTCCTTATGGTACTGATTCAGGAGTTTCTGTCGGTATACCTACAGCCCAGGACAAGGAGAGAGAAGGCCAAGGTCTAGAGGACCTGTGTGCTGTGGACCCCCCACTCCTCCAGAGACTGGCCCCTGCCTTTCTGTGAAGGCCTGGGGATCTCATAGCCCACCCACATCCCAGTACTGGGAGCTATGCTCCATCCTAGCTTCTCGCTGGTGAGGGTCCTACCTTGCATACCAGGTCCATGCTGTAGAAGCTGGCATGCACTGAGGCCTTCAGGGTCACCACAAATGGGATTGTCTCTTCAGGAGCCACCTTCCCTGTCATGGGACTCACAGACACCTGTTTGTTTGGGGGAAGGGGTCTCTGGAGCCTCACAGGAATGGGATAGAGTGGGATGAAATGGGGTGGGTAGGATGGGGTGGGATGGGATGGGATGTGGTGGGGTGGGGTGGGGTTAGATAGGGTAAGATATGACAAGACAGGATAGGATAGGGTGGGATTCAGTGGGATGGGTTGGGATGGGGTGGCGTTAGCTGGAGTGAGATGGGTGGGACAGGATAAGATGGGGTGGGATGGGATGGAGTGGGATAGAGTGGGACAGGATGGGTTGGGATTCAGTGGGATGGGGTGGGATGGAATGAGATGGGGTGCGATAGGATGGGGTGGGATTTAGTGGGACGGGGTGGGGTGGGATGGGACGGGGAGGGATGGTGGGGTGGGATGGGGTAAGACGAGACAAGATGGGATAGGATAGGGTGGAATAGGGTGGACCTGGAGCCCTGCTAGTGGTTCTGATTCTGCAGAAATAGGGGACTCTCACCTCCCCAAAGTCTAGAGGCTTCAGCTGCCACTCAAAGACAACTGTGTCATTCTTGGAGATGTTGTTGAGGAACAGCAGGCGGCTGCACTTGCTTTGCACAGGAATGTTTCCCAGGGAGATATGAGACTGGGACAGGAAGACGTTCTGTTGGTGGAGACAACACAACGGCCACTTTGGGAGGTGAAGAAATCATAAACACAGCAACTACTCCTGGATACTGATGCCTTCAGCAGGCCAGCCAGCATGGTAGGCGGTTGACATGCACTTGACCCTCACCACGGCCCTGTGATACACGTATTATCATCGTCCCCACTTTGCAGATGCGCTGTTAAGCTTTAGAGAGCATGAAGAATTTTTCCGAAGGTCTCTTACAGGCACCGTGGGGATAAACCCAGACAGTCTCACTCTAAAGCCTATGCTTTTGACCATTAAAATAGGCTTGGAAGGGCTGAGAAATCAGAATTTGCTTAGAGAAGACAGAACGAAAGCCAACATAATTTGAATCCCTGAAGGATGGCTGTAAATTAATGGGGTATCGGCCGTTGGCATCTTCAATGGGAACACAACAGTAGGGGCTCTGGAAAGACTGAGGCCACACAGAAGGGGCACTTTCTCTCTGTCCAGACCCTGAGTGTCTCCAGGGCTTGGACTTTGTCTGGCTCTTCCTCGTGTCCTCAGGGCCTCCATAGAGCTCATCACGCAGTTAGAGTCCAGAAACGGTAGGAATGGAAGGGTGGACAGGTCGATGTATAGGTGTATAGTGACTGGGTGGTTGTATGGACGGATGGATGGAGAAGTGGGTGGATGGATGGATGGATGGATGGATGAGTAAATGGGCATGGGGGCCAATGGGAGGAGAGGGATGGATGGGTAGGTGAATGACTGGGTCAGACGTCCCAACAGTGAGGTGTGTTTGAACTAAAGATGGGGTTATTGACCCTAAATATCTTACAGCAAAATCCATCTCAGTCCAGAGAGGGACTGTTCTGTATGAAGATAATACTTTATAGCCCTAAAATGGGAAGGCTTCCTTCTACCCCTTCCAAAATCCCCATCCCAATACCCAGAGCAGGAACAGCTATGGGCACTAGGTGGCAGGGTAAGCTTCTCATGGAGCCTGGTGCTGTCTGCTAGATCTCCATGAGGGCTGGTTCCAGGCTTCACCTCTGCCTCCCTCCCTTATCACCTCCATCACATTTCTTTCCCAGCTGCCCTCTGCGCTGGCCACCCGGGGGCCGTCAGGCTCGTCCTAGGCCTCGGGTCTTTCTACCTCCCTTCCCCTTACCTGTCCAGGAACCATCAGCCTAGAATGTATGGAGCTGTCGTCCCAAGAGGAGATGTTGTGGAATGGGGCTGTGTCCCCCATGACGTGGGGGTCATAGCCCACTCCCTGGAAGCGGATGATGGCTGAGTTCCATCCCACGATGTGTATGGGCACATCCACCTAGGAAGTTAGGAGGGTGGGGAAGGGACAGTTCAGAGCAAGGCTTGCTGAGGAGGCCAACGCCAACCTCCACCCTTAGTCGGGCCAGGCTGCTGCTCACCGTGTAGGTCTTGGCCTCAATAGGTGAGAAGACCCACAAGATCTGAGCAGTTGTGCCTGGCTGGATCTCCCCTTGGGGGTTGAGGCAGCAGAAGATGGGGTGATCGAAATTTTTTTCCTGAACCTGCGACAGGATGTTGGTCTGGATCTCGTATGTCACAGGCACCGAGCCACCGTTATACAGCTCATAAATCTGCAGGGGGGCAGGAATAAAGAAGTCTCCACACCAGCTCAGGGCTGCAATGCAGACAGCCTGGGATTCTGTGTCCACCGTGGGAGGGCGGGTTGATTTCCATGATGTCACCCTTCCAGCCCCAGAGCCCCCTAACTACCTCTGACTTCCCTATGGCCTGATCATCCAAGAAGTATGTAACTGTATTTTCAGTTTGGAACATTTTAGGATAATCTGTAATCCTTATTTTATTTGCTCTTAATTTACCTCTGCCAAGGTATAAGGGGACACCAACGCTCATGTCTCTAGTGTGGGGATTTACGGAAGTGTCCATGCATGCATCCTTCAGACCTTTCAGCACCTTCTAGGCTCTCGTTCTAATCACCCGGGAGCCTGCCACTTTCCCCATCTGCCCTTAGAGGCAGACCTGCTTAGAGGCAGATGAGGGAGGAGAAGGAAGCTATGATGTCCCCCAAGACTCTCTCCAAAGTGTGGGAATCACAGAATGTCCTGGAAGAAACCTGAGATCTTCTGGTCTAATCCTTCATTTTAGGATGAGAAAAATGGAAGCCAGAGAGAACAAACAGTTCGTCTGGATCTAGGTCTTGTCCCCTCATCTTTCCCAGCACTCACTCCTGAATATGCTGATTTTCTGTCTCTAGTCTGGGCCACCTCTGAGCTCCAGACCTGGGATCCAACTTCTGTTCCACAAGCCCTCCCTGCCCCCTCACCGGCCACTGATTGTCTCATAGACATCTCAAATTTGGTAAAAACCGAACTCTTCCCTAGAAAGCCTATTTCAACCCTCCAGTGTATCTCCTTTCAGTAAATGCTCAAACTAGGAATTCAATACCTCTCGATCTCTCCCTTTCTCCCACTTCCCCAATCTGGCCCCAGCAAGTCCCAATGATTCTGCCTCCAAAATGTAAATTAAATCTATTCACTTCTAACTTCTACTGCCCTCTTGTGGATCTGGGCCACCATCTGTCATCATCTTATGAATGAAAGAGGAAGCTTGGCCACAGTTGTGGAGATAAGTTGGAGGCACAATGGGGTCTCCAGGCTCCAGATCTGGGGGGCATTTTCCACTGTCTATGTTCAGGGTCTAGAGTGGTCTAGTCTCTCGGGAAAGCTCTCCAGGAGGCACTGAGTCTTTGCTTTCCCTTTCAAGGACCTGGGCTCTTACAGCCGTGGCAGTGGGATGGGGGAGGCTTCCAGGAAGCCAGTAGGTAGAGCGTGGTGGAGATGTGTACAGAGCTCGGGGCTGGGGGTCCCACCCTCTCAGGTCCAGAAAGCCCATTCCTCTGGCTCTAGGCTGGATGACCAGAGGCGTCTGCTCAGAAATACAAGGACTTCTAAGTGGTTAGAAATTTCACAGCTATGACATGTTTGGGCAAATACTATGCCCCCTCTGGGAGATTTCCGGTGTACATTTTCAGAGCAAAGGAACCCAATTCCCTCCACTTAATAAAGAAAACTCCATAGCTTCGCAAGGATTCACAGTCTAACTTTTCTCACTCCAGAAAAATGTCCTTCCTGGAGCAGCGATTTTCAACCTGGCGCTGAGACCTATTAGTGAGCAGGTCGTGAAAGCAATTTAGCAGGTGGAACAGAATAAAATAAAAATGGAAAACATCAGAACGCTTTGCGTGTAGTAATGTACATATTGATTTGTGGTACTTTGTTTTAAGTATATGTGTATGTATGTACTTACTGGGTTATTGTCCAAAATATATTAGTGTGATTTATGGTCAAAGAGGTTCGAAAGATCCTGTGCTAGAGGAGAGAACCGTCTTGCTTTTGCATGGGAACATGGGAATGAGGCCTGGCAAAGGGCTTAGCACCAGGCACCAGGAATCTCACCTGGGATCTCTCCCAGTTGCCCAAACCCAGGGTTTGACCTGTAGCCCCCCCTCTTAGAGTGAGGACTTCTGGAGGGCAGGGTCTTTGTCAGTCTGTAAAGGGCTGATGCAGATACACAGAGATCAATGCTTAGGCTTCTTGGTAACCAGGGCAATGTAGACCACTGACCTGCCTTGGGGGCAGTGTGTCGCCAATGGGGACAGGGACGAACTGGTGGCTAGTGGAGGTGAAGTGCACGTACTTTTGCTCCAGCTTCACTGTCACACCTATGAAATTTAGCTGGAAATACAAAGCCCATGAGTAGCATCCTTCCCAGCAGAAAGATCTGGACCCTAGCTCCCCGGGGTGGGGGGCATGGTTCCCTGCTCCTCTCTTGGGTGTCCAGGACAGGATGAGGTCTGGGTCTCACCAGGATCTCCCGGCCATGGGACACCTTGAAGAGCACTGGGAGGTGATCGGTGCCGACGAACATGTGGCTGGAAGGGAGGAGATGAGTCTGGGCTGAGTTATGGAGCCTGAATACCAGCAGGAGAGCCAAGGGCCTACGGTTTTGAGGTGGCCAGCCCCTGGGAGCATGTGGAAACCCCTGCATTGGGATGGGGTAAGAGGGAAATGAAACCTTGCCGCCAAGCGGGTGGACGGGGTCCTCCCCTGGCGGCGGGCACTTAGGGTACCCTGGAGTCACAGAGCGCAAGGCCAGGCTCCTGCAGGAGCACAGGGAAAGGGTGGAGGGGCGGGTCTCCGGAACCGGAAGTGTAGGACAGGCAGTGGGAGGAGCACCTGTATTTGAGTTCCACCACCTGCTCTTGCCCGGGACTTAGGCTCCCAGCCTTGGGGCTGATGGAGAATACGCAGTTGTCCTGCACACGCATTTGGTGCAGCTCAGTGGAGTCAAACTCTGCTGGTTGTGCCCACAGCTCCAGGTCAATCTGCTGGTCATTGGGAAAGAGGAAGGCCCTGGAAGAAGGGTGCAAGCCTCTTAGAACAGAGAGGCGGGAGCTCTGAGCTGCAGGTGGGGTGGATGGCAGCCTCCCCTGCTCCCTCCCCCGATTTGGCCGCTGCCCCACGCATGGCTGAGCAAACACAGCCACAGCAGAGTCTCACTTCATAACAGCCCCAAACCCAAACCTGGGAACAGCAGCAGGTCCCTGGTGACAAAGTGGAAAGTGGAGATTGGGGCTTCCATTGTGGGTGACAGGGGTCAAGGGGGATTACCTATGTATGTGGGTAACTTTGGGCTAGCTAGCCACTAACCCCTGGGGAGGGGGGCTTTGTGACAAACCTCTTAGGCAGAGCCATCTGAAACATCTAAAAATGCCAGCAGCACCAACCAGACCCCCCCCCCCCAAGAGGGAGGGTGTCTAGGTCAGTGTGAGCATAGGGCAGAGAACAGATGCCCCAGCAGGGCTGGTGTTCTCGAATCTGGAGCAAGTCGGGGCATAGAATAAAGGCCCCCCAAATGCCTCACGTTGTGGGAAAGTAGATACTGCCCTCTAGCCGGTGGACAGAACAAGAGGTGAGGGGTCTCTGGGTTATGATCTGACAAGGAGGAGCCCTTCCCTGGCAGAGACATGGCACAGAACTGGCCTTCCACTGGGCAGAGGGCACGAACAGGGAGCAGCCAAAAGGGGAAACGCTCAACACAGAGTTGAGGAAATCACAAAGCCAGACTCCCTTGAATCAGTCTTAAATAGTCTCACATCAGAAACGTGGTAAACAGTTCCACTCAATACTGGTAAGTTTAGAAAGAACAGACACCTTCAAACAGGCAGGGAGAGAAGGCATGGCCGCCGCCTTTTGTTGTAAGAATTCTGACAGTGTCTACGCGAATAAAAACTGCACGTGCCCTTTGACTCAGAAATCCTCTCCTGGGGAACTACCCTGCAGGAATAAATGCCTGTGTGTATGTGCTCACACACACACACACACACACACACACACACACAGATGTTTATTACAACTTTCTTTGGAATGGCAAAAAAAAAAAAAAAAAACAAAAACAAAAACAACAAAACACCGGGAACAATTACTGTCATCCAGCACAGGATGAAATAATTTAAGGGCCATTCATATTACAGAATATTATGCAAGTATCACAAAGAAAGAGTTAAGGGGCTCTTGGGTGGCTCAGTGGGTTGTCAGTTAAGTGCCTGCCTTGGGCTCAGATCATGATCTCAGGGTCCTGGGATCAAGCCCCAGATCGCATCCTATGGGCTCCCTGCTCAGCAGGGAGTCTGCTTCTCCCTCTGCTCCTCCCCCTGCCCCTGCTCGTGTTCTCTCTTTCGCTCTCTGTCTCAAATGAATAAATAATAAATCTTAAAAAGAAAGAGTTAAGAGTTTCATGCATTGATCCGTATTGATCTGAAGGGAATGTTATTGGCGTAATGCTGAGTGAAAATGAGTGATCTAATGCCGAGCAGAAAGCAGTGTGCACAGCATTGTGCCATTACGGTAAAACAAAAACTCAAGGGAAACAGAATAACCCCTGGGTTGTGTTCGTGTGTGTGTGTGCACGCGCGTTTGTGTATGTGCATTTGTGTGTGTTTTTGTGTGCGCGCATGTGTGCATTCATGTGTGTGAGTTCGCGTGTGTGTGGGTTCTTGTGTGTGTGCATGGGTTCTTGTGTGTGCGCATTGTAAGTGCTGAGGACGGAAGTTCCCTCCAGACCTTCATCACCCCGCAGAGTGGACACGCGCCCGGAGTTTCTTGCTTCTCTTCCATCACTTTTGTGTGTTTTGACAGGTGAATAAACTGCTTTTGTCGTTTTATCCAGGGGATACTGATCAGCAGCAAAACTGGAGATCTTGCTACTTTGGGGTTATCTGGATAGTTTTGACATCTCTGTTTCCCTCACTGCCCTCACCCAGTCCCCCTCCCAATAACCCCGACCCCCTTTTCCCTGCCAGTCCTCTAGTGTGGGCCCCCTCACCTGCTCCCCTGCCTCACTCCATCTCTCTCCCTGCACCCTGCATCCCAGACCAGAGTGGCAGGTCTTAAAGATAGATCATGTCGTTGTCCCCTGTCCCTGCTTACATCTCCACCACGCCCTCAGGAAGAAATCCAAACTCTTAGGAGAAGGATGACAAGGTCCCCATGCCATGGCCCTTGCCTGCCTCCTAAGTCACATCCGGGACCCCTTCCTCCCTCTCTATCAACACTCCAGCCAGGCTGAGCCTTTTTCTCTTACCTGTGCACGTATCAGGCCGTTTGTCTGGAAGGTTCTTTTTTTTTTTTTTTTTTTTTTTAGATTTTATGTATTTATTTGTCAAAGAGAGAGCACACAAGCAGGGGGAGCAGCAGGCAGAAGGAGAAGCGGGCTCCCCACGGAGCAGAGAACCCCACTCGGAACTTGATCTCAGGACCCTGGGATCATGACCTGAGCCGAAGGTAGATGCTTAACCGACTGAGCCACCCAGGCGCCCCTGTCTGGAAGGTTCTTTGCAGCCTCTCTGCGTCTTCCCCCTAAGCTGCAGGTCTAGCTCGGTTGCAGCTTTCTTCAGCACACATCGCCCTGCCCCAGACCCCTGCAGCACGTGGAGGGCCAGGTTTGGATCCGTGGGCACCTCAATTCTGAGGGCCAGGTTGGGAGGCCGGGCCTCAAAGCCCCCAGTAAACGTTAAGCCAAGACTTAATGAGTGCGCGAGGGGACAGGAGATGTTAACCAGCGTATCTGATGTCGGTAAGGTCCCCCGTCTCCCTGGGTCAGGAGCAGAGGCATCAGAGGAGAAGACCCGGAGGGAGTGGGGCAGGCAGCTCTAGCTCCGATCTCCTCCGATGCTCCCCTCCCACTGGGGGTTCTCACTCTGTCCTGCCTGCCGCTGCCTCCAGGCCAAGTCCACACTCCCCATTTCTTACTGGTCTTGGCAGGAATAAAACCTCCAGTCTGTTCTTTATGAGCTCAGCAGAGACCAGCTAGAATTTTCAAAAATAGCCTTCTAAGAAACTGAAAGGAAACACAACAACACAAAAAACCTAGGAGAGTCAAGCGTTCCAAGGAAGGCTCGTTGTGCTTGGACTCCTGGAAGAAGCCCGGACTGCCTTCCTGAACCTCAGATGATCTCCTGATGGATGGGCTCGGCTCAGCGGGCACCTTGCCTGGGTTTCCTCCCACCTCGGTTTCCAGCCACCTGGACTCTCTCCACAGAGAGTGTGAGCTGGCTTGCTCCTACACAAACACACTTGCATGCATAATCCACCGAAATACCCTGCTCTATGCCAAGACAGACTAACGCCGCTTTTCCTGTAGCGCCTGGCTTCTGGCCACTCCAGTAGCCCCAGTGAACGGCAGATCTGGAGCTCAGGCGGGCTCCGGGCCTTCCCCACCAGGCCAGCAGCCCTGCCTGCCAAGCTTCCTCAAGTCATCAGAGCCAGGAGCCCTCAACTACTCGGTTGTCCTGGCCCTTCTCAGACAGGAGCCACGTAAGGAGCCTGCCTCTCCAGTCGCCTCCACCCCAGCCAAGGGCAGGACAACCCAGAGAGTAAGGACGGCCATTGCACCCCTGATGAGGCAGCCCCCACCCCAGCTTTGCCCCCACACACCCCAAGACTCTGCTCAGGCAGGAAGGTTCCTGAGATCACAGAAGTACCCCACCGCACTCCCTTCTGCCACACCTATTTTCTTCCCAGGCTGGGCCCCTGGCTCTCTCTCCCAAGCCTGCCCCAGATGGGTGCACTTCTTTCTCACCTCTGTCTAGGCAAGAAAAGTTAGAAGACATCAAAAGGAAATTGACTAGGAAGTCAAGCCGCGTGGCCGACGCAGGGAGGAAAAATAAGAGAAAGCTCCAGCAGGGAAACAGGATGTTTACTGGGCACACGTTCGGGCCCCGACGGGAGGAAAGCCAAGCACAGGAAGGGCCATGCTTGGCAGGCAGGCACAGGGCTCCAGGCCCGGGCCCCTGTGACTGGAGGGGTGCAGGCTGTTCCACGGCCAGCCTCAAGCCTTCCCGCAACCCACGTGGCTTCACTCAGCCACGTCTTCCTCCCTGACACTGTCCGGGTGACCACCTGTCCCGGTCCTTCCCCACCAGAGATCTTAACTCGCCCCCGTGCAGGCCTGGCCTCCCTGGACTGAAGCTCTGTCGGGGGCACCCCAGTGCCTAGCACAGAGCCTGGTACCCGGGCGCACTCTGAAGACTCCTTGCTGACTAAGTGGTACCGATCTGGCTTCGAACCTGGCTCTGCCTGCTAACGGCTGAGCGGCCTTAGCCGAGTCCTTAGTCTCCATCTGCAAAAGAGTCAGTAGAGGAGAATTTTTTCCCTCAGGGTTGGTGTGAGGCTTGGAGGAGAAAGGGCATGTAAATCAGTGCCTGGCATGTAGCAGGTGCCCAAAGGATACTTCGCACTCATAAAGCTTTTAGGATGACCGTGCCGGTCTCCATCAGTGTCCCCCACTCTTGAGTCTATGGACATGTCTCCGGCAGTGACAGGTTTGGTGTGCTGAAGGGTGATCCCCAATCCCATGCTGGCCTCCCCATCCCATCAATGAGGGGCTCCACTTCTCATAGACACCAGACAGCCAGGTCTACCCCAAGCCAGAGACGGCCTCTGGCAGCTGTCTCCTGGGCCCCTCAGCAGCCACCTCCAAGCCCACCGTACCAGTCCAGGGGCACCACTCCGCTGTTCTTCAGGGCCAGGAGCACCACCGAGGGTAGGGCCTCTATAGGTGCGGCCCCGAAATTAAAGTCGAGCTTCAGAGGGGTGAAGACAGTGGGGATCTGGCTTGTGCTGTGTGGAGTAGAGAAACAGACTCAGAGAGAGATGGGGACAGTATGGGGCCCTCCCAGGGGTGGCTGGCTGGCTGGGCAATCATCTTCCTGCAGGTGGGAATTGGAGAATCTGGGACTCAGGGGCCGGGGTGGGCTAGCACCTCAGACCTTGAGCCAATCCCTGACTTCTCCAGGCCCCTCCAGGGATGGGCAGGAATTTGGGGGGAGATGGGGAGCCACTCCATGAACAGGTCCTGGTGCTGGGGGGTGCGGGCAGAAAGCTCCAAGAACACCCCCAGAGAGGCCCTGCCCCTTCCCTGGGCATACCTCACCTGTGTCGGGTGGGCACCTTGTAGGTGAGCTCCGAGGGGGTGGGGTCACGCTCCAAGTAACTGTTGAGTCTGTCCAGGGAGAAGAGGCGCCACAGGTGTTTCCGGGTGATGCCCTTGGCGCTGCCCATGGAGCAAACATCCAGGATGGAGAGTAAGGGGTACACGGCCATTAGAAAGACGCGACACAGCTCTTGCCTCTTCCCAGCCTTGTTATCTGGGACAAAGAGTATGGAAGAGAGGAGTGGCCTCACCTTCCAGCTGCCCAGGGCACAGCATGCAGGCTGAGGGTGTAGGACCCCCGGTCACATGTCCAGGAACCTTGTCAGGAGCAGCAGATGTCTCCTGGACTCTGGGACGTTCCCAGCAACAGCCAAGCCTCATCTGGTTCCCTTTCTTTCTTTCTTTCTTTCTTTCTTTCTTTCTTTCTTTCTTTCTTTCTTTCTTTCAGATTTATCTATTTATTTATTTATTTGACTGAGAGAGAGAGACAGCCAGCGAGAAAGGGAACACAAGTAGGGGGTGTGGGAGAGGAAGAAGCAGGCTCCCAGCGGAGGAGCCTGATGTGGGGCTCGATTCCAGAACGCCAGGATCACGCCCTGAGCCGAAGGCAGATCTTAACGACTGAGCCACCCAGGCGCCCCTCGTCTGGTACTTTCTATGCGTCAGACATTGTCTGAGCGCTCCGCATGCATCACTGTGTTAACTGTCCACGGTTACTTGTTTTCTTTTCTTTTCTTTCTTTCTTTTTTTTTTTATTTACGTGACAGAGACAGCCAGCAAGAGAGTGAACACAAGCAGGGAGAGTGGGAGAGGAAGAAGCAGGCTCCTAGCAGAGGCGCCTGATGTGGGGCTCGATCCCAGAATGCTGGGATCATGCCCTGAGCCGAAGGCAGACGCTTAACGACTGCGCCACCCAGGTGCCCCGTCGGTTACTTGTTTTCAAACTGACTCTCACTAATGACTTTATTGAGATAGAATTTATATACCATAAAATTAACCCTTTTAACACATACATTTCAGATTCGTCACATATTCAGAGCTGTGCAACCATCATCACTATCCAATCAAGAGCATTTTCGTCATCCCAAAAAGAAGCCTGGTACCAAACAGCTGTCACTCCCCATCCCCCCCTCTCCCACGCCCCTTCTTCACCACCCCGGCACTGGTCTACTTTCTGTCTCTATAGATTCGCCTGTTCTGGACACTTCACGTAAATGGAATCATACAATACGTGGATTTTGGCCATGGCTTTTTTCACTTGGTGTAATGTTTTCAAGGTTCATTCATGGGGTAACACGTATCAGTGCTTCATTCTTTTGTTTTGTTTTGTTTTTTGCCTGTGTACCATTATTATCCTCATTTTACAGATGTGGAAACTGAGGCAGAGGGAGTTTAAACAACTGGCTAAGATTCCACAGCTAACAAATGCTGGGATCAGGATCCAACCCAGGCAGTCTGGCTCCGGTCTACACCCTCAGCCACTCTTCGGTGCTTGCGGCCCTGGACTCCTCCCAGCAGGCCCCCGGGGCAGGCTGGTAACAACTCCATTTTACGGAGGAGGAAGCTGAGGCCCAGAGCAGCTGGGGATTTGTCTTAAGATCCCACAGGAAATAGGCGCAGCTCCAAACCTTTCGCGCTGAGTCTTCCCCAGCTCGGGCACACACACGCACACATACACAGGCTTCTGCACAGACGGATGTGGTTGGTATGAGGCATACACACCAGTCACCCAAAGGCACATGCTAGCACACTAACACACACCCTGCTAGCCCTGTCTGGACACTCAGCACCCTCCCACCCTGAGTCCTGCTCACACAGTCCTCCCCCTCTCCTCCCTGGCCCTGACTCTGCCAGATGGCCCAGGTACCTCTGTGGGAGAGGAAAGAGTAGCTGATCTTCCAGCAGTACTGGGACCGCTGGTGGGGACAAGCAGTCAAGCAGACGGTGTCCTGGGACCGGGGTGGCATGCTCCCCTCTGTGCGGTCCAGCTGCAAGGCTGCTCAGGGATGACCCGGGTGAGATCAAGGGCAGAAGAAGCCCTCAGTACAGGCCAGAGAGTCCCGGCATCTCCTCCTGCGCCTTTCCAGATACCCTCCCCCAGGCCACCCGAGCACTGGCTAGAGAGCAGGCCCAGAGCCAGGAAACAAGGAGCAGAGTCCCTCTTCCCAGACCAGACAGAGGAAACCAGTCTTTGGGTCATTGGCACCTGCTAAGGACTTCACTCCACCTTACAGCCCTGGGGGGCAGTTGCCAGCAATAGTCCCATTTTACAGATGAGGCAGCTGAGGCTCAGAGAGCCACCTGCCCAAAGTCACACATCTAAAAGGTGGAAGCACCAAGTTTTCAGCCCTGCTCTGCCTGCCCCCAGACCATGATCTGGTTCACCATCGTCCCTCACTGCCTGCCTCCCCGGCCCCAGCCCCCGCCCAGGCCCAGGCCCGAGTACCGAGGGGGCTGTTGTCCACGACCACAGGGCTGCACTGCTCCAGGAACAGGCGGTAATAAAGGGTGCAGTTGCCATCGTTGAGAAGCATCAGCAACCTGGACTGCTTGTCGTTCACCAGCACGTTCCCAAAATCCAGCTCCTTTTCCTTCGCCTGATGGCCAGAGTCAGCCAGCCATAGCCCTGCCTTCCCCACCCCTGGCCTCGGAGAATCTCCAGGGCAGGGCAGGGCCAGAGGGCCAGGGGGCTCCCATCCCCTGCCCCCCGGGGCCTTCCCCCCCACATGCGCCCTGGCCCCAGCCCCATCCGCCAGGGTTCTCCTACTCACAGAGAGGCTGCTGGCGGTGCCCACGCCCACCAGCCGGAGCATGTAATGGGTGGTGGCGGGGGGCTTGATGTTTGGGGGCAGACCGGCTTCCCAGACCCACATCCCCACGCGGAACAGGTACTTGGTCTCCTCCAGAGGGCTGAAGGTCCACGTCAGCGTCTGGGGTCACAGCAATCATCCCTGGGTGGGGCTCTCCAGAAGCCCCTGCCCAGACTCCCAACCACCAGAGGTCCTGCTGCTGGAGAAAAGCTACGGTACCCCTTTCTGAGGGTTTACCCTGTGCCGGGCACTTCCCACACATCACATATTATGTTATGTCCCTCGGCCCCTCCATCCTTCATCCCCACAAGGTAAGTGGTATTTAGTACCTCGCTTTCTGATGAGAAACTGGAGACAGAGAAGTGGGATGACTTGCCCAAGGTCACAAGGCTGGCGAGGGGCTTGGTGGGAGCTGGAGTGTGAACTCCTGAAGCCACTGCAGAGCCTATGTGGGCTGTCATCTCACTGACTACTACCTGGGTCCTTCCAGACACCATGTGTTGGTGGTTCTTGGCCCAAGTTTGGCCTCCCCAACTAGTCTATAAGGCGCTAGACCAGGGAATGTGGCTCTGCTAGTTTGGGCCCCAGATGGAGCCCCCCTCTGGACTGCTGCTGGGACTTGAGGACTCCCCTTCCTCATGTCTGAATGATAACCACCCATTTGGCCCCAAATCCAGCTGTTCCAAACCACCTCCTGAAGATCTCGCAGCTTTGGGGGCCATGGATGGAGAGTGGACTCGCCCCTTGAAACTGGTTCAAGTACCAGCTCCACCTGCTCATTTGTAAGCTTTGTAAATGGATTTTTCTTCTCTCAGTTTCATTCTTCTTTGTAAAATCGGGGTTATGACAATGGTAGCTGTCCCACCACTTACAAGACAGGGGAGGTGATTATGGCTTAAATGGGATGGTGCACCCTGTAAGCCTGGCCCCTGATGGGCACGAGTAAGAGATGATGGTGAAAGTGAAGATGACCTTGGATCTCTTTGCAGACAGCCCACCCCGTAGACTTCCCTGAGTGCTTGCCTTGGCTGGGGGCGGGGAGCACGCAGATGGGAGCCTGGGCCCCCAGCCAGGGGGCGGGGCACTCACAAGGCTCTCGCTGGGCTGGATAACCCCCCGAGCAGGCTGGACGGCCAGCATCTTTCGGTGCGGGTGGGAAATCCTCCATTCAAACTCCAGGGGCAGACGCGAGGGGTTGCGGAAGGTGAAGCGGCTGGTGGAGGAGCAGCCCACCCAGGTAGGCTTGAAGAACACGCTCTTACAGGTGTCCAGCTTCAGCTGCAGGGGCTCCTCCCGGCTCTGCATGCTTACCTCCTAGGGCCGGAGGCAGGAGGGCAGTGCCCTGCTGTCACCCCGCTGCCTTGGCTCCCCCAAATGTCCAAGAAGCCATGGGTGGGCGGCTTTTCCCCCTTGGAGAGGGCAGCAAAAGGCCCTCCTCCGGCCTGGGCATGGGCAGCCTCTGTCACGGCAGAGTAGGCAGTGACCGAACCGGAAGATGGTTCTTAAAAAGAACTCAGGGACTGAGAGAGGAGGTACAGACCATTTCACTGGGCCAGTATGGGCCCCTTTCACTGGCCCAGCCCCAAATGCCCCTCTGCACCCTGCAGGTCTGAGTCTTATATTGCCCCTGCTCATCCCTTCGGGACCTCTGCACCCCTTTTCTTGTCCCAGACACCTTGAGGAGGACATGCTGGGCCCTGAGGGTGGGAGAGCTGTTCACAGATGTGGCCAAGGGGGCTTCGCCCTGCCCTGACACTTCTTGGGGGGAAAAGCAGCCCCTTGACTACTTGAGGGGAGCTTTAGAGGCCAACCCCAGAATTTGGCTTTGAGAAGGGAAGCCCCAGACTATGGTCCACTCCTCAGAACCCAGTTGCCTAGCCCTGCCTTTTACCTTGAGATACTGGGGACAGAAATTGAACTGCAAGTAGAAAACGTGCTGCTTCCAGGAGTTGCCCTTGGGGTAGGTACAGACGAGGAAGATCTGGTGGGCCCTGGGGGCCACAAGCCCCGAGCTGGGCCGCAGGGAGATGTCTAAGCTGCTCTGGGAGGCCAAGTTGAAGGTCAACATCATGGAGCCTTTGTTGATCAAGAGCAGGCTGCGGTAGGAGGGTTCGCCGGGAGACACCGCAGGAAAGAGCTGGGGTGTGTGACAAGAGGGACCCGCGCTCAGACCTACGCACTTCCCCCTCCCCCACCCCACTAATCTGCACACGAGCACTACATCCGTTGATATTCCCTGGACGCCCAGAGCCTCAGGGAAGTCTCTGTGGGCTTGGGTGGGCCTGTCTCCAAGGAAATCCAAGGTACTCCACACATCCCACTCACTACCCTGGGAGCAGGGAATGGACGGACACAGGTTGGCACCAAAAAATGCTTCTGTCCTCAAAAAAAACCTCCAGAGAGCTCCAGGGAGATGGAGTGGCCATAGGAAGTGGATCCAGGAAACACAGGCCTCTGAGACCCCCTCCTCAGAGTTTCATTTTAGGGTGCCCTCAAATCTTCCTTTGGAGAATTCACTTTCAGAGATCCTGGTCCAGAAGCTCTGGGGTAAGAAACTCCTTCTAGATGATTCTCTTACAGATGGCTGAGGGGAACCCCCCTTTGAGAAAAGGAAAGCCCCAGAAATCCCAGCTTCCAAACATTCCTGAAGCACGTAGGGTATGGCCAGTTGCAGGCTAAGAGCTAGGCTGGCCATGTCACACGAGGCCCGAGATCGCTGACCAGGGCACCCGTCCAGCTAGGGCAGACTTGCCCGTGTGTGAGGCAGTGGGGGGCAACACAGGCCCAGAATTGGCTAGATAGCAGTACAGGCCACAGACTGCTGGGACGAACCGGCCAAGAGAAAGGGACTGGGGTCAGGGATGGGAACCCCGTGCAGTCAGGGAGGGACTTGACTTGAATCTTGGGGGTGAAGTTGGTTGGGGACTGGACAGAAGAAGTGTAGCTGGTGGGTGGGGACAGGATCACCCCCAGTACAGAGGCCCAGAGTGGCACCTTTCCAGCAATATGAGGCGTGAGGGCAGCAGAGATGGATTGGAAGGATGACAAAGGTAAGGGAGGCTGGCAAGAGGCATCAAAAGAGAAGCCAGGACTGGAACTTGGCCATCTGACTCCGGGGCCATCTGACTCCAGCCTTATTCCTACATCTGACTTTTAAACCTTCTGTCATCTGGCTGCTCGGGTCAGACAGGGCCTCCAAGCGCTCTTCAGAGAGGCCTGGAATTATGACTCAGGAAGCCAAGGGACCAGCTCTGCGACCCACAGCGGCCTGGGCAATCTCCAAGGCCAGGGGCTCATGGTGGGTGGTCGGATCCCTAGCAGGTGCTCAGCAAACAAGGCACAGACAAATGAAGGAGCTAGAGAATCTTCAGCCTCAATGCGAGAGGCCCAGGGAGTATTTCAGATGGAGCAAGGAGGGGCCAGGGCTCCAAGTCCCAGAGTGGCCCACGAGAGAGCCCTCCGTGCCCAGAGCCCCCAGGGCTGGCGGTGGGGAGGTTGGGATGGCCTGGGAGGGTGCTGGGATGTATGTGCGGCCAGCAGAGTGCGGAGAGGGATCTTCAGGCCTAGGCAGAAGCCAAGCTCCCCTGCCCCACCTCCCACTGCTACTGGGGCCACACTCACCTTGGGGGCGTGCAGGGAATACTGAGGGACATGGTGCTCTGAGGCGGCACGGTAGCTGTGGCCTCGTGTGCGGAGGGTCAGGCACCAGGAGGGACACACGGTACAGTCTTCCTCAATGTTATCGTAGCTCCGCAGGACCTGCACAGGGCCCGGACCCATGGACAAGCTGAGTCCCATGTCTGACCCTGCAGGGGGGCCCCACCGCCCGCCCCCCTGCTCTCCAGGAGGAGAGGGGCTCCCTGGGAAGACAGTGCGGAGAACAGCCTTCCTAACAGCGCTGACCGCAGCGTGCTGGGGCCACGCTGGGTACTCCGCAAATAGGCTCTGTAATAAAGCACAACAGCACCAGCACAGGGCCGGGGCCGGGATGTAAGGACAGCATTCATCCTGCAGGAATGTGCCTCGAGAAGTGCCGGCCGATAGAAATAGCGCGCGAGCCACAAATGCAAGCCGCAAAGGTAGCGGTACCTGTTCCAGTAGCCACGTTAACAAAGGGAAACTCATGAAATTAATTTCAGCAGATATGTCTTACTTCCCCCAATAGATCCAGAATCTAACCATTTCAACCTATAATCAATACGTAAGCGACGCCTGAGATACCTTATGTTCTTTTTCCCCCTTGGTCTTTGAAAGCCAGTGGGTCTCTTAACGACATATCTCAATTTGAATTAGCCATGTTTCAGGTGTTCGGTGGCCACATGTGGCTGGTGGTTGCCGTACCAGACAGTGCAAGGCTAGAGCCAGTAGCCTAACAATTTGGAGGGCTCAGCCTCGGCAAAGCCTGGTGTCCACAGCTTTATTCCTACAAGCCCCCACAGCCCCCCCCTCCCCACTGCCAAGATATTAGAATGGAGGCAATGAAAGTCTCAGCTTTGGAAAGCCATCTCAAAAGTTCGGATATGACCCCAAGTTTTTAGATGAAAAGATCAGGGCTCAGGGACATTAAGGGACTTGCCCAGGGTCACACGGCTGGTAAGGGATGCTAATCTCTCAGTCCCAGCACCCTGGTCCCTGGGAAAGAACGGCAGCATAGGCAGAGCCAACAAGGAAGGGAAAAGGCAGGACCAGGATGAGGGAGCGACCAGCGTCTGTGACCAAGAGGCTGGGCAGAGCACAGCCTGTGCTCCAAGCTCCCTGGCCAAGGGAGGTTGCGCCAGAAGCCCTTTCCCCCCACACACCTAATTATCCGGCCCCCAGGACTTGGTCCCCCAGGCTCTGGTTCCTGCCCATGGCTCTTCTGGATGGACCGCTTTCTACTTCAAGGACTACAGAGCAGCCAGGAGCCCCAGGGAGTACGGCTTCTGTGCCAAATTTTCCCAACGGGCTTGACCTCAGCTGAGTCTCCCTCTGGGGGGAGTGGGAGGTCACATACGCATGAGATGTAATCAGAGGGGCCAAGAAGCCCCTTGGCCAAGGTAGCCTATGAGCCTGGGAGAAGACAAACCAGGAAGGACTACTGTGTGGTCCAAGTGGAGCTTGGCGCATCAAGGATGGATCCCATGGCAGCCCCCACCACTGCATCTGACCCCACCCTGCCATTCAAGCTCCAGAGCAGAGAGGCTGCCCTCCCCTGGGCTCTTCTGCCCGCACTCACCTTATAGACAGCAAAGGCCTCGAGCTCCACGGCGTACAGGCAGTTGGGGTAAGGTGGATGGAAGTGCAGGCGCATGGCCATGGACTTGAGTGGAGGCACGTCACAGGTGTCTGGGGTTACCCAGAAGGGGCAGTCAGACCTATGTGTCCAGACCACCGTGATCTTGCCCTTGGTGTGGTTCATCAAGCACAGGGGGACAGGGTTGGGGGTCTCAGGCCCGGGGCAGGCACCAAAATCCACCTCAGTGGGCTCTATGCTGACAGGTGGGGGGAAGACGGCTATGTCGCTGGTACCATCGAAGAAGCACTCAGTCATGGGGGGAATGAGAGGATACTGCAGGGCTGACGCGTCCGCCGAGTCCTGTGCAGGGAGAGACAGGTGAGCAGGGGCCCAAGTGCCATTCCTCCTGCCACTGCCCCTCATTTGCATGCCCCTTTCTGGAAAAAACAAGGGCTCCACACAGGTCATCCCCAACTATTAATGTTGCCCACAGGACTCTGGGGGAACACAACTCGCCAAGAATTTCTAGAGAAGGGGATATGAACCTGGGGAGGGGAGCCTGACTGTGGGGGGCCCCAAACGGTCCATCAAACCTCAGTGGGAATCCTGAGGGCCCCATCCTTATCCCGCTCCAGCTTCTTCTCCCTCAGCAAGATGCCCAAGATGTCAGGAGGGTAGAACGTCAGGCCCCGTGCCAGGTGTGTGCGGTACCAAGCGAGGTGCTGAGGCCTCAGGATGGCTGGCTTGGTGCTGTCCGAGTGGCAGGTCCCAATCAGGTCCAGGAACAGTGGGTCCTGTGACATTTGTCTGTATAAGGCCAGATGTTGGCCCCCACTGGCCGCTTTGGCCAGGTGCCAGCTGGTGAGGGCGCAGTTTGTAGGACATTGCCCACAGCCCTGAATTGGGTCCTCCCTTCAAGGCTCTCTACTCTGCACGTGCTGCAGGGGGTGAGTCCATTCCCCCCTGTCCCCAGCCCATTAGCCGCAGCAGCAGCACCAGGCTTGGAGTGAGCCTTCCTGTGCCCCTGGCCGGGCCCTGGCTCCAAAAGCCAGGCCGGGGCCCTGGCAGAGATGATCCGAGAATGCAGGAGAGTGATCACCAAGCCCTGTCTTCACCACTGGGCCTCAGACTGGCCTCTCCAGGTCCCAGGAGAGCCCCTCCTCGCCTCCTCCCCCACCGCTCACCTGGTGGTGGATGAGACAGGCCACTCGCCGAGAGTAGATGATGGGGTGAGTGGGCCGGAAGGTACAGTGCAGTGTCATGCGGGCCTTGCCCACCAGGGTCCCAAAGCTCGGTCTGATGTCGAAGATACTCTCTCGGCAGTCAATGGCCAGCTGGAAGTAGGCTGTGCAGTCCGACTTGTTCTCAATCCACAGGCTCTGCTCTGAGATCTGCCCAAGGCTGACCCAGCTGAAGTTGACACAGTGGTGTTGCAGGGATACATCAGGACCTGGGCGGAGGTGGGGCTCCTGTGAGCAGCCCCACCACCAGGGTGGGGCTGGGCTATCAGCCTCCCCGAGGATGTCTTAGAAGGGGTCTCCCTGATGGAGGGTGGGGCTTCCTGGAGACAGAAGGCTGGGCTGGAAAGACCCAGAGCCCCAGAAACCTGAGCTGACCTCCCGAGTCAGCAGGAACACGATCTCCAGGGGTCCAAAACTGATTCCACACTGAGCCCACCAGGGGGCAGCAGACACCCAGACTGAAGGGCAAGGAGGCATCAGGCCCTTGGAGCAGGCATCAGGCCCTTGGAGCAGGCAAAGAGCCCTTCCTAATCCTAAACGGGGGCGGCTCCTGTCCCCACAAGGCAGTGCGGCATCCTAGGGTGGCCGTACCTCTACAGAAACCAACGACCTTGAGCAAGGTCTGGGAGGCACAGCCAGCGGGCATGACGGACAAGTAGTCAATAGTTCTGACATCCAAGGTCTCGGGGTGGAAGAACACCGACACGGACTTCTTCCCTCCTGGAGGCACGATGCCATTGGTAGTGGGGCATGAGAAGGCATGATCTTTGGCCAGCATGTCTGGGGCTATTTCGATCCGGAAGGGGGCGCTCACCTATGGGGCCAGGTGGGGGCAGGAAGGGTCAGGTCACAGGGTGACCCAGCTGTCCTGACCAAAGTGCCCGGCTGAGGGGGGTGAGAGCAGTCGACTTCCAGCCTCTGCCCCACCTGTCAGTTTGGGCATGGAGGTCACCTCCACCAGGAGGAAGGAAGAGGCCAAGCTGTGTGCCCTGTGCTGGGACTGCCTGGGTGGGGGGCACTCTTTTCTTTCCTAAAGGTACCAGAAAGGCTAGCTGTGGTCCTGGGGGTAGGACTATCTTAGGGCTGCTCTTGGAGTTGCCCTGGGGGTGGTCAAGGGATACTCCAGCCCCGTCCCCAGCTGAGAAGAGAGGACACCTGCTGACACACACGTGTATCAACAGACTCGGGTTATGTGAGGCTTGGGGCCAAAGGTATGGAGAGAAAGAGGGCATTTTGTAAAGGGGCTGGGTTTACACAGGACTCATACCGCTGAAGGGTTATACAGCTTGATCTGCCTCTCGGCCGTGCAGCCCACAGCGATGGTGCCGAAGTGCAGCACTTTCTGGATGCCTTCCGCATCCTGGTCCTCTGGTCGCTTCTGCTTTATGCTCACCAGGAGCTGGGCGCATTTGGCTGGGGCAGAGATGAGGGCGTCTTGGGAAGAAACCCACCAGGGCCTTGGTTGCCCCAGCTGAGCAGTGTCTCGAAGAAGGCAGGTGTCCCCAGGGAAACATGGGTCTGCCACACCAAGGAAGGCACAGAAAAGGCAAAGCCTGCAGGGCTAGGGAGGCCGGGGAGCTGGTGGAGGTCCTGTGGAAGACAGGCCAGCAGGGGACGTGGGGGGGCACACTGAGGCTCTGAGGCCCAGGAGGGGCAGCAGGTGGGCTCTGGGGACAGGTGAGAGGTCGGGCCTCACCCACAGCCTGCAGCTGTATGCTGCTCTTCTGCTTGTTGTCCTCTCCATACCAGCATGTGGCCTGAACGTCGTAGATGACAGCCAAAATGGGATGAAAGGTCACCTTGATATAGGAGGCCTGGCCTGACTCCAGCAGCCCGGTGGTGGGCAGTATATGGAATGGGCTCGGAAACTCCCAGGTGAAGAAGGTGGGCAGGTCCCTGGAGGGGGGGGGTGCAGATCAGAGCCACTGGGCTCATTCTGACCCCTGCCCCTACTTTAGAAGGCAGAGACGCTGGGCCCCTCCCTTCCTCCCTTCCCCCACCAGCACCCTGGGGCCCTCCTCACCGAGCTCACTCTCCCCACCTCTGAGCCTCAGCTGCTCCCCTCACCCCACATTTTCCAGACAGAACCAGGCCTCAGCCGTGTCCCCCACAGCACACGTGGGCAACCGCAGGGACGGTGGGCAGGTCAGACTGTGGCAAGGCAGGGTGGCCCTCAGGTCCACACAGAACATTCCCTCTTCTTTCTCAAACCAGAGCTGGTCCATGTACTCCTTCTGGAATGTGGGGGGTGGGAGGCCGGGGGCAGAGGCCGTCGCTGAATGGTGGCCTCCGCATGGTACTCAGGGACCACACATCCCACCCCAGCTCTTGGTTATGCCCCCAACACAGTCACTGAGGGTGAGGCTGGGCCAAGGCCCTCCCCCCTCAGTCTCCGAGGAGAGTTGGGCACCTGTCCTCTAACACTGTCTTGGTCTCAGAGATAGGGGACCTCTTGTACTGGGGGGAATGTTTTGAGAGTAGGAAGAGGCTAAGGAATCTAAGGCTATCACAGCACAGAGTTTAACCCCCAATATCCAACTGGGAACCTCCCGCGGTTTAATGAGTTTAGGGCCAGAGCCTCTCCAGGGCTTCCCAAGCTGGAGTTTCTGCTACAGTTGGCAGGATGGGTATGTGTGTGTCTTGGTGGGGGAGGGGAGTGCTCCTTGCTGCTCTGCCCTGCTTCCTGTTCCAAGGTCATGGTGCCTGGGTCCCTCCCTGCCCGCCCCCTTGCAGTGGCAGACCTTACCTCCTCCAGAGGCCGGAAGATAATGGGGAGTGTGAAGGTTATGCCCGGGCTCAGCAAGAGGGGCTGGGGGATGACTGTGAAGAAGAACTTGGTCTTGGGGGACCTGCAGGAGAGAGCCGGGGCTTAAGCGCTTCAGGATCAGGGCTCAGAAAACAAGAAAAATCCCTGAGCGCTGAGCTGGGGGAAACCAAGGCTGAGAACAGAGAGGCCAGGATGCTGATCCAAGCAGGGACCTAGGCAGGGCTGTCGAGTTCCAGCATGGGTCAAAACCACAGACAGTGCAGACTTCTAAAATAGTCACAGGAAGACGATACTGCCAATAACTCTACATCAATAAATGTTAAAGTTTAGATGACATAAACCCATTTCTAGGAAAGTAGAACTTACCAAAGTGGGCTCAAGAATTAGATAATAGATTTTATGCCCCCCCCCCAAATCACCAAAGCCATTGAATAAGGAATTAAAAATCTTCCCACTGAGGGGCACCTGGGTGGCTCAGTCAATGAAGCGTCTGCCTTCGGCTGAGGTCATGATTCCAAGGTCCTGGGATCGAGTCCCATATTGGGCTCCCTGCTCAGTGGGGAGCCTGCTTCTCCCTCTCCCTCTGCCTGCCGCTCCCCCTGCTTGTGCTCTTTCACTCTTGAGCACTCTCTTAAATAAATAAATAAATAAAGTGTTCCCACAGAGAAAACACTAGGCTGGATGGCTTCACAGCAAGTCCTACCAAACATTTGATAAAAAATAACCCCAGCCTTACCTTCCTAGGTAGGTAGGTAAGGAACATAAAATGAGGAAACACTCCCCAAAATATTCTATAGCTCCATTGTAACGCTGTTACCAAAATTTGACAGAGGCAGGAGAGGAATGGAAAATTACAGGCCTATCTCTCTCATAAACAAAACCAGAAAGCCAAAAGAACTTAGCAATGTATAGAAAGAAAACTGAATTATGACAAAGTTGAACTTACTCCAGGAAATACATAGTGGGCTTAACGGAGGAAATCAATTAATGTACTCCACCAGGTTACAAATTAAGACAGAAAAAAAGTCAAATGACCGTCTCAATAAAGAAAAATATTAGATAACCCTCAACATGTTTGTGCGGAAAAACTCTTAGCAAACTAGGAATAGAAGGGAACATCCTTAACCTGACAAAATCTAAAAAAACTCAAACCAAAACAAAAAGCACACAGGAAACATCCAAACCAATGGTGATACATTGGAATTTTTCATGTAGAGATCACACACGAAACAAGGATAAACATCAGTGGTGGAGAAGCTCATCAGGGAAAGTATGAACTTTTCAATGAATGCCTTGGGGACATTTGGACATTTGAGGAAAAGCATCATAGGATCCCTACTTAAAACCATTCACAGTAAATAAATAAATAAATAAATAAATAAATAAATAAAACCATTCACAAAAATCAATTCTGCATATATAAAAGACAAACATGAAAAGCAAAACTATAAAGTCTTTAGAAGATACTATAGGAGACTTCATGACCTAGGGAGGGGGAGAGAAGGACTTCTTAAGCAAGATATAAAACAGCACCAACCGTAACATAAAAAGATTGATACATTTAATAAATGGAGAATTTCAATTCTTCAAAAGACAAGTCACAGGTGGGAGAAGATATTTACAAGACATAACCGACAAAGGCTTCCGAGGGATAAGAACTTCTATTTAAAACAAAAACAAAAACAAAAATGAAAACTACAGGGGCGACTGGGAGAGCATAGGACTCTTGATCTTGGGGTTGTGAGTTCGAGCCCCACATGGGGATGGAGTTCACTTAAAAAAAAAAAAAAGACAATCTGATAGGAAAAAGAGCACAGACTTGAACAGGAATTCCACAGATGAAATCGTCAATAGCACATGAAAGACTCTCAGCTGTATCAGTAAGATGGGAAATGCAAATTAGAACCACAAAAAATTACCAATGTTGGAAAAATTTTAAACTCTGACGATAGCAGTGGTTGGTAAAAATGCGGAGGTGCAGGAACTCGTGCATGGCTGGTGGGAATAGAAATATAAATGAGTACTTTAGGGAATAGTTTGGCTTTATCTATAAAAGGCAAATATGGACATGCTCTAGGTCACAGCAATTCTACTCCTATGTAGTTACCCTACGAAAAACTCCTGCAAGTGAGGATCTATACATCAATGTTGATCACAGTTCCAAACTAGAAACAACCCAAACATCCCTCAACAGAGGAACAGATGAATATATTACAATATAAGCAGCTGTTGGAATATTATATGGTGATGAAAAAGAATGAGCTCTTGTTGCATGCAGATGAATCTTCCAAACATAACTTAACAAAAACAAAGGAATTCAAAAATAAACCTTACTATTCTACTTACATCAAGTTCATAAGAAGGTCAAATTAAACTATATCATTTAGGGATGCAAACATAGGTGGTAAATCCATTCGAGAAAAGCAAGGAAATCATTAAATCAGGAGAATGGTTACTTTTATGGAAGGGAAGGTGTTTCAACAGGGGAGTGACACACCATGGGAGAAGGTGAGTTTCAGACATTATTCCATTAGGAATCTGGTCACATGGGTTCCACTTTCAGTAACTATTCCAACTATGCATGTTTTATACATTCTTCTAATTTTATACAATAACTTCATTTTTTTAAAGATACATTGATTTATTTTAGAGAGAGAACGCCCGGTGAGGAGGAGCAGAGGGAGAGGGATAGAGAGAATCTCAAGCAGACTCCCCGCTGAGTGAGGAGACGGAGGCAAAGCTGATCTCATGACCCAGAGATCATGACCTGAGACAAAACCAAGAGTGGACGCTTAACCGACTAGCCACCCAGGTGCCCCTAATTTTATATGATAAATTTAATGTCTGTTTCCTAAAGAGTCACTGTTTGGCGGGGGGAGGGGTGGGCTTGAGGGCTCGGGGGCTGAGTCTCTGATCCCTCAGGCTGGTACCTGTACGTCATCTTCTGGGTTTTCAAGGATAGATTTTTCAGAGCCAGGTTCTTGGTGATCTCCTTCCCTAGCGTCCAACCTTTCCACTGCAGCACCTCAGCCACCTCAATGCCCCAGATGACCCTCTTCTTCACTTTGTCCTGCTTCTTTAAGAAGCACACGCGAGTGTCCATCAAGCTCGCAGGCTGTCCAGTCGGCAGGGAAAAGGGGAAGAAGAAAGGACGCGTTAGCAGGGTAAGAGTCGAATACCCAGAGAACAGGCAAAGATCTTCCATCTCCAGAAAGTAAGGAATTACCCCACCCCTGGCCCCTGGGGGATGGTCTGGAGAGAGAAGGTGAGGGGCAGGCAGTTTTGGAGTCAGATATTACCATTTCTGAGGTCACTGCAATGGTTTTCCAACCAAATTGTCCATGAGCCTGCCCCTGCCCTTGCAGCCTTCCCTGGACCGCTCCATCGGGCACTGAACATTCTTAGCTGGTTGGTTCTGTTCCTCAATGCACCCAAAGGTACCAGTCCCCTTGGGTGCTGCCTTCTGCTTTCCTTCCTTCCCATCCTAACCTTTCGCTGTGGAACCCTCTCCTAGCTGGAGTGATCTATCCCATACACCTTTTGAGACCACAAGAATATTCTACCATTCCCTCTCCTGTCCCTCAACTGGCTGGTGGAGCAGGGGAAGGAGTCAAATTGCCTGCGACAAAGCCCAACCTCCTGCCCTGATGTGGGGGCCACTCCAGCTCCTGATGATGCTAGAGGCACAGTGTGCCAACGCTTCCCATCTATAATGGAAAATCCTTCCTGAGCTGATCCCCAGCCCCCATCTACCTGAGAAGGGAGGGGGCTGCAGGGGCAAAGCCAAGGTGAAGGGAAGATGAACAAGGTACCTCTTCCTACCATTGCGATGAACACTCCACTCACTGCCATGTTATTTTATCTTTGGCCAAGCATTTCTTCTATATTGTTACTTAACATAAAGATATATTCACCCACTGGACAAATATTTGTTGATTACATATCACGCGCCAGACATTGTGCTAGGCGCCAGGATTGCTACAATAGCGAATAAGACAGACGCATCTCTTCTCTCTTGGAGCTTACACTCTCAGTTTAAATATTTACAAGGAGTGTCAGATGGCCAATATAGTATTTTCTTTCCTGGTTGGCCCATGGACGGAAGGTGACATGGGTGAGCAAGGTAATTTATGGTAAATATCAGTTGGGACATCAGTCAGGGTCCAATCAGGGAAATAGAAGCCACTGTGGGTGTTCAAAAAAAAGGCATTTAACGCACAACCAAGGCATAGTGAAGTAAGCCAGAAGCTAGCAACATCAAGAAGCTGCTCCCACACTAGGTTAGGGGGGGTACTGGGGTTCTCAGAGCCCCGACGCCTGTCTGATGGGGGTTGGTGTCACGGGGAGATGCAGCTGCTGATGGGAATACTGTCACAAAAGCAGAGAGGGGGGAAAAGAAATACCCTGGCTCCTCCCTTCCTCCCCACTTCCAATCTCCTGCCAGCTCAGCGCAGAGTGGGGAAAGGCAGTGAGGGAACATGGGGCAAACATGCCCAGAATGGCCCAGAGGAAGGGGTGAGATGACCCCTGGTCCTCAGGGAGGCAAAGGCAAGCACCATCGCATCCAAGGAGACACAAGAATCCACACGCAACACAGACACACGCTGCACCCCACACAGTTGAACCCCACAGTCACACTCCTAGACAACCACCCCCCTCCCCTGCGATGTCACAGAGAGACCACCCCGAGAGCGGCAAAAAAGGCAGCAACAGCCACATCTTGGTCAAACACAAAGTCCTAGGAGTCAAACCCAGAAGAACGTTCTGACGGAAGAGAGAAGCCTTGACTACTCTCTCAGCTCTGACTGGCACCTCCCTAGAGTTCTTCACATGCACCCCTAGCCCCCACGGTCACTCTCGCCACTGCCACCACTCCCGGCAGCTTGGTGCTCAGTATACGCAGGGTCTAGGGCTGGGGTTTGGACAGGGGGAGTCAGGTCCTTCCAGATTCTTACCCCCCTCCCTGCCACCTCTCCCCCCGGCATTGCTGCCCCCTGTCCCGCCCACCCTGGCCACATCCTCACGTGGGCACTGGTGGTGCTGCTGTTGCAGGCACTCAGCGCCACGCTGCTGCCAGTGACGGTGGGGACGGCCATTGTGCAGGCGCTCAGGCACGAGCCGGAGTTCATGGTGCAGTCCCCACTGACCCTAGTCTTCATCAGGGGGCTCAAGGCTGCCTGGATGAGCATCAGCCACCTGGAACACAAGCCCAAGGGGAACACTCTGGCTGAGCCGGGAGTTCCTGCCAATCTGGAACTAGGAAGAGACCAGAGGGGAGACAGGAGGGACATCGAAGAGAGAGGCTCACAGAGCAGACTTGCTGTGGCCATCATTACCAAAGGAGGCCCGCTTGCCAGCCGTGGCAAGGGGGTATGAGGTGGCACCGTGAGCACTGAGCCTGAATACATGGTTCAGTGCTTTGCCCAGGAGCCTAGAAACTCACCATTCAGGAAAGGGACTCAGGGATGCGGCCCTCTCAGCCCTGCCTGCCATGGCCACGCTTGGCATTTCTCAGGAAGCCCCCAGGGAGTACCACTGAAACACATGCATTACCTTTATCTGGCTTTTGCTCGCTACTTGTTTCTTCTGAACGTGTCTTGCCTCCTGTGAGAAGGAGGAGAATGGGCAAAGAAGAGGTAAAGGAGACAGGATGGTTCTCGGTCTTTGGGGTTTCCTCTATCAGTATGCAACCAGCAGTCCAGGTTTAAAGTAAGCATTGACTGAAATAATCACTCAACCCAAGGATAAGCGAACCAGCTTCTAGAGCAGAGGGATCCATGGAGAGACTGCAGCTGGAAATTATATGCAAATATACACAAAAGTTATATGCAAACCATTTGTAAAATGCCATATATATGGAGAAGTGCTTTTTTTTCCAGGGAAAGTGTCCACAGCTTTCACCAAATACTCAAAAGGGTGTTTGGTCCTGCTCTAGGGAACACACACCGGGCCTAAACTCCAAATCCCCTCTTCCTTTAGGAGCCTTCCTTCAGCACACACACCCAGGTGTGGCTACCATATTGGACAGCGTCAGTCTAATACCTTTATGAACATACGTACGTTTTTCAGACTACTCAGTGTCCCTCCCTACCTCTTTAAATAACAATCTCAAAAATAGTAACAACTTTTACTGACATTTACTGAGAACTTCTGCGCCAAGCAGTGCTGTAAGGCCTTCTCATGTATTTTATTTTATTTAAGATTTTATTTTTAAGTAATCTCTACACCTTTAACGTGGAACTTGAACTCACAAACCTGGGATCAAGAGTCACATGTTCCAAATGAGCCAGCCAGGTGCCCCTTATGTATTTTAATCTTTGCAACAATTGATGATGAGATGTAAGCTGTCCTTTATTTGGCCTAAAATTCTCTCTTTTCGGGGCACCTGGGTGGCCCAGTCTGCTAAGTGTCTGACTGCTGCTATCAGCTCAGGTCTTGATCTCCGGGTTGTGAGTTCAAGCCCCATGTTGAACTCCACCTGGGCGTGGAGCCTACTTAAAAAAACAAAAACAAAAACCTCTTTTCAAGTTTGGGGTTAAACTTTCAACTCCTTATTATAACATATTATACTTTGGCCAACAATTTTATGGTTATCCTTTAGAAATGTAAACAATTTCATCAGACTCTCCCATCCCCTCCCCACCACCATTCAAAGCAAAAGATTCTGTTAATTCAGGTTTTCCTAATTGGCAACATCTCCAAAACCTCTGGAAAATATCTTAGATTCACTCACTCACTCACTCACTCACTCATTCATTCATCCACTCACAAAGCATTTACTGAGTACCTATTATACGTACAGTGCTAGGCAATGGACAAAACAGGCAAGGCCCCTACCTTCCTCTGTAAAGAGGATATTCAGATGGAATCAAAGAAATGCCAGCTGGGGAGGCAGGGAGGAGATTCCCATTACTTTTCAGCTATTGCATGGCTGTGTAGTCCTGCCTGGTTCAGTAAAGTCTGTGATCTCAGGGGATTCTATAGCTAACCACTGCCTCAGAGCTCTGAAAAAGTCTCCAGCCAACACAGGTAGAAGAAATTAGAGACAATGGGGGTAGAAACCTGGTCCAGATCAGGTCTTAGGACTTAGGGAACGGAGCGCTTGTCCTGGAGCAATGAGAGCTGGGTTCCAGCATCTGCTCAGGTTCGCTGAGATCGGCAACTTTCTCCATCTCCTTGAGCCTCAGTCACCTTACCAAATGAGGGTTATCTTACTTCACAAAGTTGATGTGAAGCTGGAATGAAATAGGGGATTTAAAAAAGCCCTAGAGGAACCAATGTTACTGTAATTAACAGCCATAACTTCCATGCTCGGTTGAGCTACTTTTCCAAAAGACACCCATCTTCAATCACTGTGAAGACACTAGGCAGGGTAGGTGTTGTTTTTAAATCCAATTTTCTAATCTTGAGGACTTAAAAAATATACATATCATCAGCTTCCTTTATTTGTCTCATTTCCAACCTAAACATTCCTAAGATGACCAGTGGAAAAAGTAGCGAGTCGTCGCGTAGTGTGGAGTGGAAAAGAAACGTAAAATGAAGTCATAAAAAATACTTAAGTTCGTTCCTCCCTTCTCTAGGAGATCCCCAGACTGATCTCACCCTAGTCTCAGTCCCACGGGGCTCTCTAAAGGACATGGAGGGGACCCCCGGCCACAACTTCCCAAAAGAGGCGGTCTCCTGAGACAGATACCTTTGGTGGCCACTCGCGCCGTTCCCTGGTACTGGGACCGACTCTCAGAACTCACTCTGCCGCCATGTTGTCGTCTCCATAGAGACGGGACGCTCAGGACACGGCGTCTCCCGGTATCCCAGGACAACGACGGCAACGCGAATGAGTCATGTCTCATGGAAGGCGAAAGTACCGCCCAATTTTAATGCTTACCCTTTTTCTATTCTCTGATTTTCCCTGCTAGTAGTCACTGAGCTTCTACCAGTCGCAACATGTAATGTATAGTCTCCTAGTTGTCGTGACGCCCTCGCAATCCTTATTTTAGTAGACGACCAAACTCATAGGAGGTCATCCATGGGCTCGTCACCTGGGAGTGGGAGCCGTTCCAGTTCCTTCCGGCCGCGCGATGGTGACGTACGGTCAGAATCTCTACCGGAACTTCAGTCTGTGATTGCGATTGTTAACTTAAAAGCACCCCGTAGTTATTTCTCATTTGCATATTGCTTTACAACTGGATTCCTCTTGCAGGTGGGAGAAAGAATGTCCTATCCGTTTTCTGCTGGCATTTCCTCCTCCCTGGCACCAAGCTAACTCTTTTCTAGGGATCTGGAGTTTAACGTATGAAGAAGGCGCTGATATGCTAATGTGGATTCTTGGAAGCCCATTTGTTGATTTATCCGCCCTTGCTTTGTGGGAAAGGTCTTTAAAATAACAAAAAGTCAAGGGAGTAAACGTTAAAGTAATCCAATTGGCTTTTTTAATGGATTTATGGATCACGCAGCATCCCATCTACCAAGTAGAGGGGAGCTCCGGGGAGTTGTGCAAAATGGAAGGTTTTTATAGACAGGAGGGTGGGACAAGATGTTACTAGCAAAAGAAAAGGAAGGATTGTTTCAGGCAAGATGGCCTTCCCTTATGGGGAAGGGCAGGGACTCTTACTGAAGATGACCTTATCTTCTTTTGGGGGGTGGAGAGGGCACCTGTGACAGATGACCTCATTGGTGCCGACCAGAAAATTCCTGTCTGACCCATTAAGACTACATTTCTGGGGGAGGTTGAAACTTGGCCTAAGTGACACCATTTTGAGCCTGTGGTTTTCTTTGTAACAGCTCTAATTTGGTGAAGACTCCTTAGGTGGGTGAAGCTGAAAGCCTCAAAGTTCATTCGTGGGCAATTAAAGATGTTTCACTACTCAGGACAGTGATGGGGGGTGGTGTTACAGGGAAAGACCTTAGTGAGTCTAGGGGTAAACCCTGAAAATAAACTCTCATTTTGGGAAAGTTGGCATTTACTTGGGAAAGTAAACAATGGATGGACTAAGATGACAAAGTGGCCTGAGTTGGCCTGGGAAATCACATGGCCAGAGGCTGGCTGAACTGGAGGGAAGGGGCAGGCCAGGGGGGCCCATGAAGTTATGCCAGCACCATTAGTTAGGTATGGAATTTTCTTGGGATCAAAGAATGTGGAACTCAGTGAGCTTTTCGCCGGTTTTAATGTTATTCTCAGAATCTGAAAACTGCACTTTGGACATGACAACATCTATGCTGTTTGTAGTTTCTATAATGATTTCCTTTTTGTTTTCCTCTAAGCTCTTTTTGAAATGGTCAGCCTGACTCAGCTGGACCTTAAGGACAGGGAAAGGGACCTGTTTTTCCATTCTTAGGCTGAAAAGAAATGGGAGCAGTGACTCCGCAGACAGGGCTTTGTGGTGGCCTCAAGAACCCCAGCAAGAAAACCCCAAGAAGGTGGGAAAGCTTATGCTAGGAGCCATGTGTCCTTGTGCCTCTTCACTGAAGGAGTGTCCCCCCACAGCTATGGTGTGCCCAAACCTTGGCGGATTCATTGTCCCCACCCTGTGGGCTTCACTTCTGTGGGGCTCTGGCTGCCTCCTGAGAATTCTGCTGGAGAGCTCTGACCTTGACTGACATAGTGGACTCTCAGGGAGAGGTCCAAGCCAGACTTTGCTCCGAGAGGCAAACAACATGGAAAGGGGTGTGGCAAAGGATTGAGTCTCAGGAGGAGAGAGGAGGCTGGGTTTCCTTTGGAATCCTCCTTTCCAGGAGCCCAGAACCCATGGGAAAAAAATGGGTGCTAGGTCCTGGTGACTGTATCTTCCATGGGCCCAAGAAAGACAACAGGGTGGGTGCTGTTTGGTTCAGGGCTGTGAACAAAGGTGGGTGCTGATTCAGGAAATTGATGATGACCAGGATGTGGGAGAAAAGGAGGAAGGAGGATGGGTAGTAGACTGACTTGAATCCTTTTCTAAGGAAACCTTCACTGGTGGGGATAAAGATAAAGCCCACACTCAGTCATTTGGGCTTCAACACTCTCAAAAATATCTTTTCTAAGTTCTCCCTCCCTTCCCCCACCAAATAGAATAGAGGGGATTCTGGGCTGGGAAATCAGACCTAAGAGTAATCCTGACTGTCACTTACTGACTGTGTGACCTTGAACAAGTCACATGGCCTCTCAGTCTCAGTTTCCTCAACTGTCACCTGGGGATAATTATCAAAAGGCTCGTGTAGCAGGGTACCTGGGTGGCTCAGTCGGTTAAGAGTCTGCCTTTGCCTCGGGTCATGGTCTCAGGGTCCTGGGATGGAGTCCCAGGTCGGTCTCCCTGCTCAGCATGGAGTCTGCTTCTCCCTCTCCCTCTGCCTCTCCCCCTCCCCCCGCTCATGCTCTCTCTCTCTCTCAAATAAATAAATAAATAAATAAATAAATAAATAAAATCTTTTTAAAAAAATGGGACACCTGGGTGGCTCAGTCGGTTAAGCATCTGCTTTTGGCTCAGGTCATGATCCCAGGGTCCTAGGATCAAGTTCGTCATTGGGCTCCTTGACCAGCAGGAAGCCTCTTCTCCCTCTGTCTGCTGCTGCTCTCCCTGCTTGTGCTCTCTCTCTCTGACAAATAAATAAATAAAAATCTTTTAAAAATCTTAAAAAAAAAAGGCTGGTGTAGCAACTGAGCGATCAGGCCTGTGAAAAGTATTTGACATATGGTAGACAGTCAATAAAGTTAGGCATGCACAGAGGATGGTCTCTTATCAAGTGGGAGGTCCCTATAATTAAGCCACTCAGTTTTCTGTGCTCTCTCCCCTCCTACCACCTCCCAGCCTCTCTGCTCCGCACTGGAAAGGCAGGAAGTTTTTTTTCTCTCCACACCCCCCTCTTTTGTTTCTACAAGGAGGAGCCTGCCTTGGTGCTCTGGGATGGAGAAAGACAAAAGTAGGTACCAGGGTGATTTTCTGTCCACTTGGCAAGTCAAGCCAACTCCAGAACTTGCAAAGTGCCCTCCCATCTTCCTTCCCTGCAACTCTGACTCCATTTCCAGTGTTGGTTCTAAAATCAGGTCTGCATCCAAGATGTACTTAACTTGGGGGAGGGAGATGAGGAGGTGAATTCTCCCACAGAAATTTCTGACCTCTGAAATTCACAAGGTAAGTCTTCCAAGCCCAGCCTGAAGGGTGAAGAGTGAGAGAAAGCTGCAGCTAAGAGGACCACTGGGGTGGTTTGGGGGCTGGATCTAAGAGCAGGCATGGATCACTCTCTGCACAAGGGTGCCTGGTCCTCTGACGCTGCTGGGGGTGGGGAGCATTCGTCAAGAGGTTGATGGCACCTCCAGCCTGAAAGGGCTGCCAAGGCACAAAACTGACAGAGGCTGGGGAAAGACTGTCATATCACAAGAGAATTCAAATGAAAGAGTTCCATTCTGCCTAGGACCCCCCCCATAGGGTTTCCTACCCTTTTGTGCCAACCCAAACTCCCTAGATAACTTGATCCCTCCTTTCACCATCCCCACAAAAGGGTAGAGAGACATGCAAGCCAACATTAGGGTGATGGAGGGAAAAGGACATGAGGCTTAATCTCAGGAGACTTGAGTTCAAGTTCAGGTTCTACCTTCTGAGATTTGGGTGATTTCAGGCAAATTATTAAATATTCTAGAGGCTGACTTTCCTCATCTGTAAAATGGGGGCAAACAAGGATAGTATTCCAAATTCTTAACAATTGGTAAAGTATGGATGCCAAGCTATGAGAATGGATACCAGCTGGCCTTAGAGACAGAGCAGGGTCCTGGTTGTTCACATTATGCCAGGCTTTAACCCTTTGGTTGTAGGGTGATGGGGAGAGCTGGGAGTATGGCAAGGGAACAGGGAGAGCAGCCACAGCAGTAGAGGACTCAACCAGTGACTATTTCCCAACTGGTACCAAAGTATTTCCAGATTTTAACAACCAGTATAGCTCTAGTGGATAGTATTAGTTGCAAGTGGGACCTGAGGAAAAATCCTACCTCACCAGCTGCTGTATACACAGTTATTTTTTTCTATCAAAACTTGAAGTGTCTCCCCCTTGAATTCCTCCTCATTGGTGAAGAATCAGTCATCACGTCTAACTGCTCTCCCTTTCTAGTCTGAGCAGTGTTCCTTCTCTGTGTTAGCTTTCCCAGCTGTCTTCCCCTACACCATCTCTTCCCCTTTCCAGCTACACACCTCACTGGCCAGCACCATGGACAGCTCTGGCTAACCAGCCCAACCCAGACCATCCCCTTCCCCCTACCTTCTATCCCCACCTCTCTGACCCACCCCAGTGCGGAAACCCTGAGATATGAACTGAATGAGGGTCATCCTTGAAAAGACAGTACAGTGGCGTGACTAAGAACAAGCTTTGGAGTAAAAAAGTTTGAAATTGAATCCCAACCCTACCAACTCTCAGCTCTTTGATCTTATTCTTTTGCTTCTATAAGACCCAGTCTGCTCATCTGTAAACTGGGAAAACTAACACCTACCTCAAAGGTTGTGAGGTTTAAGTGTGATAAAAGATTCAAAGAACTTAGCACCATGCCTGCCTTATTATATGTTCTAAATAAAGGAACATTATTCTGTGACTTTTCATCCTATTTAATTCCTCAAACCCCTTCCAATCCATTTCTGACCAGAGCTCATTCTCAAGTAAAAGTATCATAACATGACCACCAGCTCAGTGCTGCTGGCCTCCTTTGGGTGCAGAAGTTGGCTTGGACTTCAAGGATGGTAAGATGGTAAGGGAGCCCACCCTTGACTGGACCGTGAGGTTCTGACTTTATTAGACTTTGTTTTTTCATTTTAAAAACTTTGAGTTCGTTTTAGATATATGGAAGCATCACAAAAATAGTACAGAGAGTTCTCATAAACCCTTCACGCAGCCTACCCTTAGGTTAACATCTCACATGACTATAGAACACTTACCAAAACTAAGAAAATTAACCTTGGTATAACACACACTATTAATGAAAGTAGAGAATTTATTTAGATTTCACAAGCTTGTCCACTAACATCCTTTTCCTATTTCAGTATCCAATTCAGGACCCTACCTGGGGCGTTTCCTGAGTCTTTCCTTGTCTTTTATGACCATGACTCTCTTAAAGAGTACTGTCAATTATTTTGTAGAATGTTCCTCAATCTTGGGTTTGTTTCATGTGATTAGAGTAAGGTATGTATTATTCGGAAGCATAATACAGAGGTGATATGCCCTTCTCAGTGCATCATATCAGAGGGCACATGATGTCAATATGCATTATTGGTGATGTTAACTTTGGTTACTTAGAAAAGTAGTGTCAGGATTGTCCACTGTCAACTTGCTACTTTTCTCTTTTTATTAGATTTTGATCATGTCTGTCTTTTGCTTCTCTAGGATTAAGAGTTCAAAAACCAGGAAATCTGCCCTCAAAGTAACCTTTCTACCCCTACACTCCCAACCACTCCCCCGAGACACACCCAGTCCCTAGTATCTGTCTGGTCACTTTCCTCTGAGTCTTCTTAAGTTGGGCATCTGGAGGCATGTGCAGAAGCCAAATGCAAACACACCTGGAGTTTATAAGGACAACAGGGTGCTTCTAGTCCATTTTCAGGGAACTTTTTGTTGAGCCCCTGCAAGTTTCTGTGTGCAGGGGCACTCTGAGAAAATGTGGCCAGCAACTGTCCACAGAAATGTCCAGCCTATCTCTCAGGTCTGGCCTTAACCCTTGAGCACTTTTTCCAACATCTAACATTTGGAGTTTTTTAAAGTCTCTAACAGCATTCCTTTCATTTGGCCATGGATGACTCCTTACTACCCACTAGCCCAGATCCATGAGCTTCCTTCCTTCCAGAAGACTCTTCACTCCTCCAAGAATTCATCAAGATCATCAGAGATCCTGCTCCTAAAATGGATACATAACGTACTTCTAATCAATTGAGTGTGGAGAGATTTGCTTATCCAACCTTCCCCCTTGTCTTCATCTCTATCTGCCCCTAGTTCATTCTAAATCAGTATGTACTCCCATGCTTCTGCTTTAGAAGATTAAGAGGTGGGGCACCTGGCCTGGCTTAGTTGAAAGAGCATACAACTCTTGACCTCAGGGTTGTGAGTTCAAGCCCCACGTTGGGTGTAGAGATTACTTAAATAAATAAAAACTTTAAAAAAAAAGATTAAAAGGCATCACACCTCCTTCAGCCCAATAATGACTCCATTTTAAAAAAAAGATTTGTGTATTTATTTTAGAGAGAGACAGAGAGAGAGAGAGCATACATGAGTGGGGGGGAGGGGCAAAGGGAGAGAGAGAATCTCAAGCAGACTCTACACTGAGCCCAGAGCCCAACAAAAGGCTTGATCTCAGGACCCATGAGATCATGACCTGAGCCAAAACCAAGAGTAGGACATTTAACCAACTGAGCCACCCAGGCATCCCATGACTCCCTTTTTAAAAGCTTTTGTGTAAAAGTGTTAAAGGCCTTAGAAGATACCTTCATCTGTTCCCATCCACTCTATGACCTTTGCTCTGGTTACTATTGCTGTGTAAGAAATCACTCCAAAACTTCAGAGTTTCAAACACACAAGCCCTTATTTTATTTTGCTTATGATTTTGTGGGTCAAGAATTCAGGAAGGGCCTGGCCAAGCAGTTCTTACTTAGAGTCTCTCATGTAGTTACATTTAGATTTTGGCCAGGGCTGCCCTCTGAAGGTTCCACTGGGCCGAGACTTCTAAGATGGTGCTCTCATGTGGCTGACAGTTGACGCTGGCTGTGGTCTGGGAGCTCTGCTAGCCTATGGACAGGAACATCTATCTGTAGCCTCTCTAGCTCGGCAATCTCAGGCAGAACCAGGCAGAAGCTATATGGCATTTTCCAAGGGCAGAGGAGTGTCAAATAATTGGTGGACATATTTTAACCATTGCCACTCCCACCAGCATGGGATCCTCTCACAGCTTCTAGAACATTATTCCTCCATAACCCTTCCCTGATGGGTTCTTGGCCACCCCTGGCCCCATCAGATCTTTTAGGTTGTATCAGAAATGCCTTCCTCCCATTCCTCTGGGACGGTGACTCATCAGTTCCCACCTCCTTCAATTTGCTGCTGTAGGGCACCTGGGTTCTGGTCTGGACTCTGCTACTGTGTGACCTTGGGCAGGCAACTTCACCTCTCTGGCCTCGGTTTTTTCTCTGCAAAGTAGGAATTAGGAACAATCTCACTTCATAGGCTGTTAGGATTTTAAAAAGGTAATGTGAATAGCAGACTTAGCACAGTTGATGCTCCTGATTAGGAAAGAAATAACTGGGGGCAAGTCATTTTCCCTCTTGGAGACTTGATTTCTGAAATGTGGATAATTCTCTTAACCCAATTCCCCCATGCGGATGAGAGGGGATATTAAATGGACTGCAGGGAGGGCCAGCCCACAAGTTGAGGCTTCCTGAACCTAACCTGGCCAGGAAGCCCCCTGCATCTATGCCCCGCTGGGGCCCCATGCCATGTGCGTGCGAGGTGGCCAGGGTGTGGCTTGGGGCGGTGCAGTGCCCAGGGCGGGCCACTATCTGCCCCACCGGCCTTATCAGATCCGGGCTGGCCATAGCTCAGCCCCATGGAACAAAGAGGCTTTGAGAACCAGGCTGGGGTGTGGGACATGGGGCCGAGCCCCATCAGGCGCATTCCACCCAGGGGGCAGAGGGCACGGGGTGGGGGAGCCGCTGCCACCAACCCCTACCAAAGAGGTTTCTCTGTGCTGGGGGCACCCTCCTGTGTGGGGAGCAGGGCCTGTGCCCTCCCCCAGGGCCCACCGTCTGACTTCTTTGGGGCATTTCCTGCTCCAGCCCTTCCCACCAGGCCCACAGCTCCACCCCTTCCATGGGGCATGGCGTCCCCCAACCCCCGGTCCAGCTCCCATTTCCCTTCCTGGCATCTTTAGCCCGAGCCACACAAGTTCCCAGTTCCTGAGTGTGTCCTGCACCTCTCATTCTCTGCGAATCTGCTCCCAATAATCCATCCGCCTACCCTTGCCCCAGTCACTCAACCTAGAAGGCGGCAGCCCAAAACCACTTCCAGGTCACTGGGGTCATGGAGCTCATCCTGTCCCCACCCCTGTCTAATCGCTCTGTGCTTCCTCCCATGTGACACTGTGGGGAACTTCTATCCAAACTTTAATCACTGGCAGGGAATCGGCTGAGCCTGGCAGAGGCCCTGGCTGCCCTTGGGCCAGAGTTAAGGTTGTATGAGTTGTACATTACATACAGGCTCTAAGCTGGGCAGGCAAGCCAGGGCTGAAACCCAGGCGAGCTGGTACCCCAGCGTGCCCCTTGCACTAGGCTCTCTCCTAAACAGGCTTGCTGGCACCAGGCCAGAAGAGTTGCCTTTTCTAGTTGGATCTCTTTGCAGGGCGGAGAGGGAGGGAGGGATTTGCTAAATTTTTTAATGGAGGGGCTCCTATTTCTAGTTCCCACACTGGGGCTGCTAGTGCCAGCAGCTGGCCTGGTTGCCTAAAGGACTGATGCCCTCAGCTCGGCCCTTCCCAGCACAGCACTGCAGACTGTCAGAAATCATCCCCAAGGCAGTGTCTTCAGGGGAGTGCAGGCCCACGCAGCTTCAGAAGAGCCATCGCCAGGGTCACTGGGTCTTTCCAAACCAGAGAGAGGAGGCTGCAAGGACAGCTTGGGGGTGGGTATTTGAGGGGGCGCCTCTGCACAGGCGAGTAGGAGAGCCGGGGTGCAGTGGCCCCTGTGTTGAGGGCAGTCCGTCCAGGCAGCTCCATAGGCCTCCCAGCCAGATTCCCCACTTTGTCTCCTGTACCCCAACACTCCAGGTCTCCCTAGCTCCAGTTCTCCCCGAGGACTCGTGAACGCAGGCACAGGTATTGCATTTTGCCTGGACGAGGCTGTGAGGGGCTAATCTGAATCTCCCCCATGCACTCCTGACGGGGGGCGGGCAGGCAGAGAGAACAGGACCCCCGAGGGTCCCTTGAACCCGGTTAGACCAGCTTGGGCAATGAGGAGAGAGGATTTCTGTATGGGAAAGCCTGGCTATCTCCCCGACAGGTGCAGGCACTAAGGCTGGAGAAGCGCCACAGCCCAGGGCTCTGGCCTGCGGAGCTGGATCTCATGCTTCAACACCTGCAGTGGACTTGAACCCTTTCCTCAACCTTGCTACTCACCCAAACTGGCTTCAAGCCCTGGCCATGCCACTCCTCAACATCTACAGCCCATCGCCTTCTTTCTGACCCCATGGCTATGTCTTCAGTCCAGGCCACCAACTTCTCTCCCCAGTAAATGGATTCCCTGCTTCCACAGCCGCCTTCTCGGATTCGTTGTCCACACTGCTGCCGGGTGAGCTTTCTGAAACAGTCTAGTTGTGAGCTTCCCCGACTTCAAACCCTCCAGGCCCTCCCCAAGCCCTCAGGTTAAAGTCCAAATATGTGGCGTACAAGGCCCTGTGTCACTTGATCCCTGCCTACCTCTCCACGTCAGTTTTGCCAAGCCCACGTAGCTTTGTGACACTGCCTGGCAGTTCCACCGAGTCCCTGGGCTCACTCAAGCCCCCACGCTTTTGCATTTCCTGTGTCCTCAGCCTGGATCCCTTCCTCTACTGACCTGCCATGCAAAGCCCTCCTTGCTCTACTGGTAACATCCTTGCCTCCAGGAAGCCCTCCTAGCTCCCAGCTTTTCCATGGCACTCCCATGGCCCCTGTAAGATGCCAGCCACAGCACGTGTCTCCCCATGCTGCTTCCTACCACCCAAGAGTACCCCGAGGCAGGGACTACTACTTTCCATCACTTTGGCACAGGACCTAACACAACAGCATCCAGTGGGTGATGGCCAACCAGGTGAATGTAGGTCAATTGTGGACGCAGTGGCCTTGGGGGCTGCACTTGACCCTGAGAGGAGAGGCAGGCATTGGGTCAGTAGCTGCCTGGGCAGCATGGTGGACCCTCCTCTGGGCCTTGACATTACAGACACTGGGGAGAGGTGGGTTTTGGTGGGAGGGATTGCAGCCACCACCATACTGTAAACGGTGGAAGATGACTTCCCAGGCTGTCTCCCCGCTCACACAGTCTGCTCAGATCTGGCCCCAGGATTCCCAGAAAAGCCGCAGGGCCCCACATCCACCCCAAGGTTAGTTTTTGAGGGTCTGAATTCAGATAACTTTTTTTTCTGAATCTTTGCAGCCTTCTCTGTCTAAAGAATGAATGTGTTTCCTGAGGAGCCCATCTAGAACGGAAAGGTCTGGGGGTGCCCAATGGCTCTGTGTCTGCAGGACGGAGTGTGCCCAGCCCAGTAGGAGAAACAGCTAGACCCCCTGGGGGAAAGCCTCTCTCTTCCTCTCCCACCCTCTTCCCTCCCTCCCTTTCTCTCTCTGTCTCTTTCTCTCTCTCTGTCTGTCCCCCACCCCCCACAAAGAACGTCTGTAAGGGGGAGAATGTACAAACAAATGGACAAGAGTATCTTGACCTTGATCTTCTGTTTTTCACTGTAAATAAGTTCATGGACATTCTGGTCCCTGTGAGCCTGGTCCATGAGCATCTGCCATGAGTCCATTCTAGATGTGCTGACAAAGCTGACTTCCAGGCCTGAAATGCTGAGAGTGCCTTCCAGAGAGAACCCAAGTTCACCAAGGAAAAGCCCTGTGGTCAAAACAGCAGGCCCAAAGACCAGATGCATGGGTTCGAATCCTGCTTCTGTCCCTTGCTATGTCATCTCGGGCAAGTTCCTTAACCTCCCCGTGCTTTTGTGCTCGTCTGGAACATGGTAATATGAAACCATACGGCACTCCAGGCTGTCACCAGAATTAAATGGCTTCATATAAAGCACCTGGAACAATGAGTGGTGACGGTTAGTCTTCACCGAACAACAGCAGTGTCATTACAGCCCGTGGCGGCCGATTTTCCCCCAGATGACACAGTCTCCAGAGCAATGAAGTTTTCTCTGGAGTTTTCCTCTGTGGAGGTGGGGGAAGGGTGAGGTAAGAGTCTGGCCAGTCATCCCTGACACGGCGATCTTTGTAAGAGGGGAGAACCTGGGCAGTGGTGTGTTTTAGCAACTGGCTCTCCGTGGTCAGGGGAATCTACTTCAGAGCCCACACCAGTTTCCACAGTGCGAATACCTCCGCCATGGCCTAGTTCAACTGGCTTACGAAACGTCTGACAATTTCACAAGTGTACGGCTGGACCTGGGAATCTCAGCCGATCTGTAGTGAGATCAGCCCAGAAAAACCTGCCTTGGGAGAGAGAGACCAAGAGAAAATGAAGAAGGGGTCACCTGTCTCGGCAACAAACTGGGCCTTCTCTAGACTAAGCAGTGTTTCTCCTGTTTCTCCAAGTGCGATCCCTGGACCATCTGTCATGTTTGGGGTGTTTGTAAAAATAAGTTCCCGGGGTCGTTCGGGATCTACGAAAGCAGAATCGTTTGAATGGAGCCAGAAATCATGTTTAAACAAGCTGCCCAGGTGATGCTGAGGTTTGAGACACGCTAGATTAGGAACCCCTGAGTTATCTAAGAAGTCAGAAGGGGCCACGAGGCAGGTGTGAACTCTCGGGAATCTTTTCGTACCGTGGTCCATTATTCACACTGAGGGAAGAGAAACCCAGGCCCTGAGAGAGTCTGGAGTAAGCAGGAAAAGAGCCTTGGCTAGGCACAGTGGGGGGGTTCTAAATGAGTCAAGTGACCTTGGGCTAGTTATCTCAGTTCTCTCTCTGGTCCAGTAGTGTTTAGGGCAAACTTTGAGGTCAGCATGTGAAAGGCCTTGCCCGGCGCAGAGCCCAGCGCTCTGTGGGGGCTTTGTTGGGCTGCTGGGTGAGGAGGGCCTACAGAGACGGTGGGAGCACGGGAGGCTTTGTCTGTGGAGGAAGGTGAGCACACCCCTGGACAGACTCACCCATGGCTCCCGACTGTCTGTGTATTGGCCCCACTCAGCGTCCTAGACTCCATGGCTCTAACAACTTAAATAATTTTTATTACAAAAGGAAGAAAAGACCAAAACATCCCCAAAATTCTCCCATGGGCTCCCCCCTCCGCGCCAATAAATAAGGTGGGGGAGACTGACCGGAGGGGGCGTGGGGGATCATGGTTCAGCAGAAGAGGGAGCTTAGCCTGGGCAGGGGCGGAAGGACATCCAGCCTCCTCCCCTGGTCCCAGGCACTATGATCACATTGGCTGGAACCCAGAACTCTGCCCGCTGACAGCAATAGTCTCTGGATGTGTCCCGAGGAGTGTGGCCAGGAAGGAAGGTCATGCCTCAGGATGGCCAGCCTGGCTGCCCTACCCTGCGGCCTTCTCAGTTCTGAGCAGCAGGCCTTGAGTCCAGCCAGCTCCCTGCTGGCTCCCAGGGAATCTAGCAGCATCAACTGAGGTGCAAGCCCACCTAAGAGGGGCCTAAGACAGATGGAATGGGCCCTCCCCCTTGGGGGAGGCAGGTATGAAAGGTCAAAGTGAGAGCTGGCTGGGTTGGCCCCACTGTGCCAGCCTTGAGGTCTCTGGAGTAGAAGGCTAGACCAGCCCCCGCCCACCAGCTCCGTTTACAGCTCTGTCACTACATCGAGGTGGGGTGGCCGACGCGGGCTGGTCAAGTCGCAATGGTGCGTCTCTGTGAAAGAGGAGATGGTGGGAACCAGTGTCCCCCCCCAACTCAGGTCCCGGCCAGGGTCAGTGCGCTCCTGGCAAGGAGGCTTTTGGACCGAGTTAGGCAGTCGCGGGAGGGCAGTGAAGGGGTCTTTTCAGCTCCCTGGTCCGGCCATGCCCAGCGAGTGAAAGCTGCCCTCTTCTAACAGGAGCCGTCCCAGGCGGTAGAGCAGCTGGGGGTACCAGTGCACACCCTCTCCCGGGGTCCAGCTGCCCCACACCAAGCCGTGGAACAGTCGCAGGGGCCAGAAGGCCAACTGAGCCAGACGGTGGTCAGCCACGGCCGCGAAGCAGGAAGCCACCACATCCTCCACCACCAGCGTCCCGTGTCTCGTGAGCGGGGCGTAAGCCCCAAGGGCCACGTGTGTGGAGACAGCCGCCACTCGGGCGGGCTGCAGGCCCGGCACCCCCGCCACCAGCACGTACTGGCCAGGCTGTACTTGGCTGGCGAATGTGGCCCGGAAGTGGGCTGCTGGTTCAGTGTGATTGTTGGACGTGAAGAGCAGGTGCGCGGGCGTGAGTGCCAGGCGGCGCGGGGGGTCCTGGGTCTCGATGACCCGGAAGGCCCTCAGCCTGTCTGGCTCGCGATCCAGGAAAATGAGCACGTCGCTGAAGGTGGGGTTCCCATCCTCCCCCATGGCCAGCACCCGGTCTCCGGGCCTCACGGCCGACAAGGCCACACGGGCGCCACTCTCCAGGCGCACCTGGGCTCCAGCAGGAAAGCAGCCACCTGTCTTGGCCGCAGCTGAGTGCTCTGTGGGAAGAAGGGACATGAAGGTGTTACTACTGTGTCACAGCACCCCTCCCCAGAGCTCCTCTCACTCCTGGAGAGCTCCCCCATCACCATATCCTGGCTCTGCTCCACACTCCCCCGCCCAGTCGCATGCAGCCTTGAACCCCACCCCAACCCACGACGTGATCTTCCTTCCACCCTCCCCCCCAGGCGAATCCGTCGCCAGTGAGAGGAGCGTATTGTGGTACCAACACCCCCAAGTGAGGTGGAAAGGGCCCTCCCGAAGCCCGGGTAAAGCCCCCGCCTGCTCTCAATCCTGACAATGCTGCGAGGCAGTCAGAGAGGCCAGGGATCGGCCGAGCCAGGCAGTGGTCAGCTGTAACTGGACCCTCAGAAAGCTGCAGTCTCATGGAGAAGGCACTTAGCTCCTCTGGGGTCTGGATGTCCCATGATTTCTCACTTCTTGATCAGACACTCCCAAAAATTGCCCTCTCAGACAGACTCCCCAAGTTCTGTGCCAGAGCTGGCCCTTGGAGTCCATACAGAAGTGAGAGGAGGACCCGCCGTGGGCGAACCCAGACTTCTGGGGAGCCTCGGAGTGAATGGTCAGGCCAGGGCCTGGCTCAGTGGCAAGGGTAAAATCACTATCTTCAGTTCATGTGCTGGGTCCTTGTGCGGGGACGGGACACAGTGGCATTGGTGAGTGGGATGGAGAGCAGTGTTGGGGGGTCAGGAATAAGGACGGAGGTGGCCACTTGGGGAGCTTGTACCAGGCCAGTGTTCGCAGGTGAAGGGTGGACGTGACTTGACGTAGATACAATTGGCGGGCCAGTGCTGGGAGGGGGGGCGCGGTCCCCACTGTGTGCCCCGGCGGGTTTGGGAATAGGAAGCAGCGGACCTGGTCTCAGTGTGCCAGGTCTTCAAGCGTGACTACTGCCTGGTACCAGTGTGGAGGGCTGTGCCCACAGCCAGGCGGGGCCAGACTGGCAGTCACGCAGGAACCGCTTGAAGCATCCATGACTGGGTTCAGTGTAGGTGATAGGGACGCTGATAAGATCTGAGGGAGGGGCGAGGCCCCCATGCCTGCCCATTCAGATCAACAAGGCGGCCAATCTGGGAAAATCCATTTTATTGAGTCCACTCTGTTTATTCTGGCCCTCGTGGCTGGCTTTGCCCCAAAACGTTCAGCTTCAGGGCCCTGGGGGGAGATGTTGGGGACGCCTGCACCCCCTGGAGGAGCATACAAAGTGCCCTAAAGGGCCTGACCTGCAGCAGGGTTGTGGGTTCTGAAGCTCTGGGCTCCTGGCTCCTGGTCAGGCGTGATGGTGTCTGGGCATGCCCTGGCCCCAGGCCCCTGCTCCCGCCACCCACCTCCATTCAGAGTCAGCTGAGTGGGGAGGCCATCTCTGCCACAGCCTGGCTTCCATCTGTCCAAGCGTGCTCTGTCTTGCACCTCCTGTGGCAGGCTCTGGATTGTGGACCACAAGGCCGGCCCCCAGCAGCGCTGGGACAGGGACCTGTCTCCCTAGGCTCCTGCCATGACACTACCAGGCACCAGACGAGCAGGTGGTCACAAGCAGCAGCGGGGAGCGCCGCGGACGTCCTCTTCCCTGGGGTCCCCTCCTCCATCCCCTGGCGGGCCTCTTCGCCTTCTGGGCAGCAGTGAGCCCAATGCCTGCCCACGCCCTGCGGCCCCGGCCCCGGGCCCAGCCCCCAGGCAGCGGCTCACCGGACTTGACGGAGCAGTGCACGTGGGCCTTGGATTCGTAATACACCCAGTCGAAGCCGGCCTCCACTGCCAAGCGCGCCAGCAGTCCGTACTTATTGCGGTCGCGGTCCGAAGTGGTAATGTCCACTGCACGGCCCTCATAGTGAAGCGACTCCTCCGAGTGGTGACCGTCCTCGTCCCAGCCTTCGGTCACTCGCAGCTTCACGCCGGGCCACTGGTTCATCACCGAGATGGCCAGCGAGTTCAGGCGGTCCTTGCAGCGCTGCGAGAGGAAAGGGTGCACAGTTAGGGGGAAATGCTGGCCTGCGTGCAGGTGGAGGCACAGCCGCGCCCCGGCCTCTCCCAGAGCATCGGCTGGAGCTGGGAACCCAGGGAGGGTGCTCTGTCCCCGTCTCTTAGGAACAAAGAGCCCTAACTTGCTTCCTTGCATTCTAGCGTCTGGCTGCTCAGGCACCTGGACCGCACGGTGGCGCCACAAATCTGGAGGGCCCGGTGGGCGGTGGTGCACCCTTGGGCGACCTTCTCTGATAAGTGGCCCCTTCCTCCTGCACTCTCTCTCCTCAGCACGGGGTACCGATCCCTCCACAGATGGGGCTACACTTTTCCAGCGCCCAGTCCCTCTGTCCCACCAAGGCACGGAGATCAGAAACCGCCCTCTGCCCGCGGGGTGGGGGTGGTAGCAGAGACGACGGCCTGCGGCTGGCCCGCTAGGCATGCAAGGCTGGAGGTGCCCAGTAGGTGTCACCGTAGCCTCAGGGCTGAAGCCCCCCAAGTCAGGTCGGGAGGTGCGGCAGGTGCACAGCACCCCAGCAGCGTGGGGGTGTGTTGGAGGGGAATCCCTGGCTGCCTGGATCACTACAGTGCCTCAGAGCATTCCTGCTGGGACTTAAGATCCAAAGACATCCCACAACCCACCCGAGGATGCGGAAGCGGGGGAACCAGAAGCTGGTGGAAATGCTAGCGTCCAGCCTGGTCAGATGGAGGGCGATGAGGAGCGTCTTCCGCTGCGCGGGGCGCACGCTGGGTTGATAATCCCAGGCAACGTTCTCCCTGAGTCCAGAGCCTTCAGCACCTCTGCACCACCCCTATCAGTGAAGGGTCCCGAGAAACTGAGCCTCTGATCTCAGCAAGTGGGCTCCTCTCTCTGTCTCACATGGGGGTGGGAGCAGAGCCACGCCCTGCGGGAAGGACAGGAGAGCTCATCCGTCTATGGTGACTCCCCCCTGGCCTGCAGCCCAAAGGACCCTGCAGTTGGCTGGGGGGAGGGGCCTTTGGGAGAGGGGGCCCTTTCAGTCCTTGACTCAGGTGAGAGGCCCCGCCAAGTGTGGGCAGCCAGTGTCTCCACCTACCCCTGCCTCGCAGAGCCTGGGCCCCACAGACCCTTGGACTCGGATCTCCCAGGAGCCAACAGCCGCTACAGCCCAAGGCCTGGCTGTCCTCTGGGGCGAGCAGCCTAGCTGGGGGCGCTCGCTGCCCAGGGAGGGAACTCCGAGTGCTCCTTGCCTGCAGGCTTCTAGCCCCCCACCTACGTCGGCCCTGCGGGCCCCTGCTCCCCGCCCCTCTCCTCCCTCCCCCGGGTCCAGAGCCCAGGCGCGCGCTGTCAATGATTGCCCAGCCCGTGGCCCGGATCCTTATCTGCATTCCTCGGCGCCCGGCCCGGCCCGGCCACCAGCCAACCTTCGGCCCCGACACCGGCCGGCCAGCCCCGGCGCCAGGGCGCAGGCTGAGGGCTGTGGTGGAGCTGCTCTTCCCAAAGCACCTTGGAAGCAGGCTGCCTGCCTGCGGGGGAAGCCCCAGGAGACCACTGAGGAAGGGGACTTAGGTTTCTGATCCCTTGGGACCCCGGCTGCAGGGAAGAAAGTTTGCTCCCCCGTGCGTGGGCTGAGCGGGTCCTCTTCGGAGCTTGCAGAAACTAGCTAGCGTTAGCTCCGCTCCCTGCCTCTCCCGGCATCCTGGCTCTTCTCTTTCAACCCTCCCCGTGCCCGCCACCAAGCCCAGGGATCCCCCAAGTTCGTTCCCAGAGCCCGAAGTTCCCGGCACCCCACCCTTAACCGCAGCTGCGCCGCTCAGCTCTCGGGACAGACACATGGGCTCGCCCGGCAAGTTCACTTTCCCACCTTCGCCTCCCAGCCCAACTCTTCCCGCTGTCCCTAAGCCCAGACCCAGGAGGGGGCAGCGCAGCGGACCACGAGCGCGCGGGGAGGAAGGGCCCCCTGCGCCCGCAGCTTCTTCGCCTCAGGGGTGCCGAACGGCTTCGAAAGGAGAGAGGCGCAGCCCTGCGGAAGGTTAGGCCCGGAAAGACTGCGTGGGTCCCGGAGGCGCGGGAGGCGGCCGGGTCCAGGTACCTCCGGGTGCCGCGTCTGACCTCAGCTGCCTGCACTCCGGGGCAGAGGGACTGCCGCCACCCGGCTCGGCGGTGGCGCTTGGCAGCGGGGAGCTCTTCTCACAGTCTCCGGCGGGTTCGGGGATGTCCGCGCTGCCGCGGGGGACCCCTGGCCGGCCCATCTTGGGCAGCAGGAGGCCGGGCTTGGCGAGAGGGGCAGGTGCCAGGGGGCGTGCCAGCCGGTCGAGAAAAGGTGCCAGGGGGGCGGGGAGGGCCGGGCAGGTGGCGGTGCTTCGGCGGCGGCGCCCTGCGAGGGCGGGTCGCGCTCACCTGGGTCATGAGGCGGTCGGCGCCCGTGTTCTCCTCGTCCTTGAAGATGATGTCGGGATTGTAGTTGGGGGTGAGCTCCTTGAAGCGCTCCGAGCTGCGCGCGATCTTGCCTTCATAGCGCCCGCTGGCGCCCAGGGTCTTCTCGGGCACGTTGGGGCTGAACTGCTTGTAGGCGAGCGGCACGAGCTTGCGCGGCGGCCGCCGCCGGCTGCCCACCACCCGGCCCGGCCCGCAGCCCCGCGCCGCCGGCACCAGCAGCAGCAGCAGGAGCAGGCAGAACCGCAGTTGGGGCCGGAGCCGGGCGGGAGACATGGCCGGGGAGCCCGGGCAAGCGGCGGCGGGCGAGGGCGCCTGGTGGGCTGGTGGGTGGGCGAGTCGACGGGAGCGCTGCGGGGGCTCAGGCGTCCGGGTGGCTCCGGGGGGCTCCAGGTGGGGGCGCCATGGGCTGCGCGGCGCGGCGCAGGGCCGGCGGGACTCAGGTGCGGGGCGGGGGCCCGGGGCCCTGGCTGGTGGCGGCGCGCTGTCCCCCTCGGCGCCTCGACTCTGAGCTGCCCGGCTCGCCGGCCGCCAATAAATAGGCCGGCCCGTTTGTTTTGGCAACGCGGCGGCGGCGGGGGGCGGCGGGCGGCGGGGCTGCGGGCCGCCGGGCTGGGCTGGGCTGGCCGGGCCGGCGGGCTGGCGGGCCCCGCGGTTAGCACCCCGGCCCGGCGGTCAGGCGGCTCGGGCGGAGCGGGAGCTGCTGCCGTCTGCGGCGCAGCTCGGGGCCGAGTGAGAGGGGAAATGGAAGAGATCCGGGCTCGGGCCCCGCGCAGACCGCACCCTACCCATGTCCCTGCCTCCTGTGCGCTCGACAGCGAACCTGCAGCAAGGGCGGCACAGCCTCCTCCCCCTCGGGCGGGCGGCCCCGGCACCAGCCAGCCCTCGTCCCGCTCGCTCCTCCGCCGCGTCCGCCCGCCCTGCTGCCCTCGGCGCCCCCTGCGCTGCCTGAGTTTGCCCTCCCCGCCCGGACGCGCCCCACCCCGCCTGGGCCTCGCCTCTGGGCTCCCCGCGGCTCCGGGGTGCCCCGCCAGACGCAAACCTCCCGGACAGGAGCTGCCACCCCCACAGAGACCGCAACCCACGGCGCGGCCGGACGCGAGGGGCGGGGGGCAGTGGCCGGACCGCACAGCCGCCTACGGTGTCCCCTGCGGGGAAGTAAAGCCAAAAGGCTGGAGGCCGCTCCTAACCTGGTGCCCCACCCTGGCCCAGGAGACGCTCCCTCCCAGCTTGGAGGACTGAATTCTGTATCAGCCGGGTGCACATCCCATGGCCGCGGGGTGTGAAGCTGGGAGTGGGACATCCAGCCTCACGAAGAGTCAGATAGGGGGTTTTGAGTGGGAAACACTATTAAAAAGAGCAAACTGAAGTTGCAAAGGGACGGACCAAGGTGCAGAGAAGAGCAGCTAAATGGTGACATCGACAGAATACTGGAGGAACTGACCGCAGCGGAGAGGGGCAACGCGCGTCTCCGGGACAGGGGCTTGCTAAGGACCGCACCAACGATTCAGAGCTGCTGGCATGCCGCACAATTACTCTGTTAATTCTACTTTACAAATTAAAAAGGACAGAGAGTGTGTAGAGGCAGCCAGAGAAGCATGGATTGTGTATGTATTTTAATATGCCATTCAGGACAGCTGAATGAGTTTGGATTTGTTCTGCTAAAACAAGAAAAAGCAAGTATGTTAAAAACAAATGCCACGATCACAACAAATTATATGATTTGGGTGCAATATAGTCTACAAATTCAGTAGAGATAGAAATAAAAAGGTTTAAAGTGCTCATTCCAAGAATACTAATGCAATAAGTACCGTTTTATTGCTACGTGCCTGATATGCAGAAGCTATTAGGTTTTATTATATTAAGTATTCTACTTGCATTATCTAACTTAAACTCACAACCCCCAATGAGCTATTATTATTCCTAGTTTACAAATGAAGATTTTGAAGTTCAGAGAAGATAAACAACTAGCTTCTGGCTGAGGAGCAGAGAGGAATTCAAATCCTCTACCCGGGTCTGGCCCCAGAGCCCCAGTCCTCACCCGTGCAGGTGCACTGGCCCTCTTTCTTGTGTGGCCAGTACAGCCCGGCTTTTGGACGGTGGTGGCTTTTCACAGATATACTCACATTTTTCTCTGGATCGATTTTGTGAGCAGAAGTTCAGATTGAGGAGGACTCAACCTAGTGCTGAATCCAAGCACTTCATTCACAGAAAAGGAAACTGAGGCCCACAGAAGGGAAGTAGGATGAGGCCACCAGTAGAGTGGCATGTCACTTGGATACAGAATGGACTGCTTCTTTTCCTCCCCTTTGCCCCGCGTTCCCCACACTGGGTTTCTTCCTTCCTTGGTATTTGGATTCTCCCAGTCTCAGATCACTCTGATGTCTTTTTCCTTGAAAGCTCTTGAGGAGCTTTAAGGCATGTTTTCTGGGGTTCAAAAACTATCCCTGAAATATTGCCCAACCACCTGCCTCTCTCCCACTGATTTCTGGGGCAGACTACTCAGCCAGCTCAGTACCTCTCCCAATCCAGACAAACGGGGGCCCTCTTCTTAGGGAGCTCTAAAGAACACCCCCCCATAGGCTTCCAGGGTCACCTGTCCCAATGTGCAATGTAATAATCTTCTACAGTTTGGCCTTAAGTTCAGTCTTTCTTTCTTCCGCCCTCTCTAATGCAAGTTCAACTCCTTTCCTTTTTTTCTGGCCTTAGAGATCAGGGCCATTATCCCACTTCAGTCTCAAAAAGTTGTTAAATTCACTTTATTCTTTTTTTCTTAAAAAGATTTTATTTATTTATTTGACAGAGAGAGAGAGAGAGGCAGTGAGAGAGAGAACACAAGCAGGGGGAGTGGGAGAGGAAGATGTTGGGGGGTGCCTGGGTGGCTCAGTCATTAAGCGTCTGCCTTTGGCTTAGGGCGTGATCCTGGAGTCCTGGGATCGAGCCCCACATCAGGCTCCTCCACTGGGAGCCTGCTTCTTCCTCTCCCACTCCCCCTGCTTGTGTTCCCTCTCTCGCTGGCTGTCTCTCGCTCTGTCAAATAAATAAATAAAATCTTAAAAAAAAAAAAAAAGAAGGAAAGAAAGAAAAAAGAAGCAGGCTTCCAGCAGAGGAGCCTGATGTGGGGCTCGATCCCAGAACACTGGGATCACGCCCTGAGCCAAAAGCAGACGCTTAACGACTGAACCACCCAGGCACCCAGAGTTGTTAAATTCACTTTCAACCTTCTTTTCTCCAAGTAAAAGACAACGTAAGATTTTCTTAGAGGCTCGAACTTATAACCATGTATTAACTTTGCCATTCTTCCTCTCACTGCTCTTCTTGAACTGTGATCCTGTTGAATACAAATCTCTGGTAAAGATCTGATCTGTGTCAAAAAAGCACTGCAGGGTGCTCCTACAGCAGCGTGACCTCAATGGCTGAGATTGTGCTCCTTCAAGTCCAGCCCCGCCTCAGCCTGGCGGCCTGGCGAACTTAGGGGCAGCGATCAGGGTGTGGACTGGGAGAAGCAGATGGTGCGGGGGCTCACATTTTCCAAGTCTTCTCTCTAGGGCACTTACCTTAAGCGCTTAGCCAAATCTTCACAATAACCCTCTGCGCATGGCAATTAATATTCTCATGTTACAGATCTAGAACTCTGAGGCTCTAAGAGTAAAGTAACTTGTCTGGGGTCCCACAGTCAAGATTTGAACCCCAGAGCTTCTTCACTCTGAACTTATACTTTTTTTCTCTGGACACAGGGGTGGGTCAAGATCTGAATCTCAAATTCTGATCTGCATCAGTCCGGTGGCATTCAGTGGAGGGAGAGGGAGAAGGGGGCCGAGAGTGGAAGCATCATCACTTCCATGGCAGTGATCCTGGAGCACTTTTAATCTGAATTGGGGTCCAAGAACCTTGGGGCATTTCTTAGCTGCCTATGTTCTTAGCTGTTCGATAGCTTTTGAATTGCGCTAATCCATGAGACCTAGCAAAGGAAGCCTGCTTCTTTTTCTGGTCACTGGCAAAACTAGAGAACCAAAGTGTGCCACTCCAGGGCCACCAACGACCTGCAGTTTGAGCAGCAGCGACAGAGCCTGGACAGGGCACCTCACACCTGAGTCCTGGGCCTACTGCTAAAATCACTGTTCTTCTGCCACCTCGAGACCCCTTCTCCCCCTCAATCATCTGGATTTTGAAGAGAACAAAGTAAAGTCTATTTCTTTGGATACTGTGATTCATTTTTTGCTTACTAGAGTGAACGTTGGAAAAATACATTGGAAAGAAAGAGGGGAGGGAGGAAAATACACCATAGAACCTGATAATTTAAGTATCTGTTGGGGCGCCTGGCTGGCTCAGTCGGTAGAGCATGGGACTCTTGATCTCGGGGTTGTGAGTTTGAGCCCCCCGTTGGGTGTAGCGATTACTTAAATAAATAAAACTTTAAAAATTTTATTATCTGTTTATTAGACTACTATGTTAGTATATTGACTCAATCTTGAATTTCACACTATAGTACAAATACCATGTGCTTATCGTCATCTATTCCTATAGGTGTGCATATGCATGTGTGTGTATACAGATGTGTATGTCTACACACACACACACACACACACACACACACAAACACACACACTGTGCTGGTCCGTACTTCCATAACCAACTAGTCTTTTTCCTCCTACTCCTGCCACTTGACCAGACGAATCCTGCTCTAAATCCATGGGTGCTGAGCCACAACCAGACAAGCTGCAGGAATGCAGTTAGTCAAATATCTTCCAGTGACTCAGAGCCCAGCAGCCCTGGCTCAGAGAAAGAGCACTAGGCCTGGAGTTGGCTGATGTGTACCTGAACACGGTCTCTGATACCTTCTACCTATGTGGCCTTGGGTAAGTCACTTGACTTCTCTAAATTTTCGTTTTCTCACCTATCAAATGAAAATCTTATCACTTACCTTGCAGGACTGTTGAGAGGGTTAAAAGTATAAGCTGTAAACGACAAAGCCTATGTGTCATCATCCTCTGCTGGGTTCGCTAGCAACAGCGGCTCTCTGATCCCTATCACCCGTCTAGAGGGACTAACAGCCATCCGACTGCTCACACGTGTGTGTCCTGAGACAGTAGTGGGATTAAGAGGATTCTCTTTCTTAGGAAGCATCTACCCTGTGCACGCTAGCGTGATCAGTGCATAAAGACAGAGAATGCAAAGAGTAAGTAAAAGACACGGTTGTCCTCAAGAAATTTGCTATTTAACCTTAAAAATAAATCATGAAAATAAAAGACAGTAACGAAGCTGTGAATGCCACTCATGAATGAGTACAGAATAATGCCTTATAAATGAGATAAGTTAGTAGATGAGGGCCTAGAAGGGTATGGAGTTAAGAAGCAATTAGCCTGGGTTCTTTCTTCCCATTGAATCCTTCCCACTAGTTGTCCCAGTTACTTAACTGTCAAAATGTTTTTCATCATCTTTAGATCATTTTGACATCTGTTTCGTAGCTGCTTCAATTCCTCTGATGATGGGGTTAGACCTCTTAAAAGAGATCAGTCTTGAAGGAGGGAAAGGAACGCCTGAAAAGAATGAAGAGGATGCTCAGTGATGGGCCGTGGCCCAAGCACAGATGATGGCACTAGTGATAATGAAAACCCAAGCTGGATGATCTAGTAAAGGGGGAAACCCCGCTGCGATGACGTAACCTTCACAAAAGCCTTATGAAATGACACTATTAGCTTCATTTTACGAATGAGGAACTAAGGTTCAGAGCTTGCAAGTGAGGGAGTTGGAGTTGGAATTCAGACCGGTTTGATTCCATAATAATCCCGCTTCTTCATGATTCCTGGGGCAAGCATGCTGGGTTGTTGACCTCTGTTCAAGATACTCATTTCTCTCTAAATCTAGGAGACTCTTTTGTTACCTTCATCTTGGAGTTTTAAGACCTCATAGACAGACCATTTCCCCAGCTCTTTGGGATCACTCTGACTCCTGCTGATTTGTTTTAAAGTAGGCTCTACGCCCAAGTGGGGGTCAAACTCACAATCCCAAGATCAAGAGTCCCATGCTCTACTGACTGAGAAAGCCAGGCACCCCTCTATTGTTGATTTTTTAAAGAGGTTAATAACTCCACCAAATTTGGCCCATATACAGAAATGGGAGCAGGCCTGTCTTTCAAGCCTCAAATCAGTCCAGAACACATTTTGGAGATCCAATTAGAGCCACTCAAATGCTTTGAAAGCCAGCTATTGATTAGAAATGGGAATGTCAAGTTACCTTCCCCTAACAATAAACTCATTACAAGGCATTTCAGAGAGATTTGAGCATTAAAGACCTTTCTTTGATGACTTTGAAAAAGTAGGGAAAAGTAGCAAAGTTAATTACGAAGAGAGTTTTTCCCCTCAAATCAGAAACTAAAGATTGTGGGAAACTCTTATAGACTGAAAGATATACATACAAATACATTTCTGTATATGGATAATAACATGTTTATTAACTAACAAGCTTTATTTCAACCCCAGGGTCTCTATTTGGGAAGAAATTAGTTGCTTAAAGGAAGAATACTGGGAAAATACTAGTTGAGTGAATGTTCAGTACAGGAGAGGGTATTACTCTAAATACTCAAGCGATGCCCTTAACATGCTTTCTGTAACTGGGTTTGGACTGGCCCACCCCCACTCTCTCACCAGTCTCTCTTGGTACGCTAAGGAAAGCACCCTAAGGATGCTGGGGATATATAGCCAAAGAAAGCAAGAATGTATTCTGTCGCTTGTTTTTTGTAACTTGTATTCTTAGTTTCTGCAAAATGACAACTCCATTCCGTCGTGGTTCTAGCTAACACAATGGCATTCAGCCCCCACTCTTGCCTTCTGACTGGTTGCTCTAAACAAAAAAGATTCCATTCATCTGTGTCTACCAGTTCCTAAAATCCCTTCAAGATACTGACGTCTAGGGAAGAGCGTTCTAGGCAGAGAGAGCTGCGTACAGCAAAGGCCTTACGTGCTGCGTCTTAAAGAAACAGCAAGGAGACCAGTGTGATTGAGGATGAAGCCCGGGGCGGGGGCGGGGGCGGGGGGATGGGGTAAGCTTGGGTCTTGCTTGTGGATCATGACTATGATTGTCAAGCTTTTCATAACTCTCATACTGAAGATAACTGACCCTTGAAAGAGATTTATGTTTGACGCATAAATATGGATGCAACATAGTCAAGTAAAAATAAAAGCAGGTAATAAAACAGTACTTGTGGGGGGCACCTGGGTGGCTCAGTCATTAAGCGTCTGCCTTCGGCTCACGGCGTGATGCCAGTGTCCTGGGATCGAGCCCCACATCAGGCTCCTCTGCTGGGAGCCTGCTTCTTCCTTTCCCACTGCCCCTGCCTGTGTTCCCTCTCTCGCTGGCTGTCTCTCTCTCTCTGTCAAATAAATAAATAAAACATCTTTAAAAAAAACAACAGTACTTGTGGATATGATTCTTTTAAACTTTTTTAAAAAAGAGACATAGGCGTGGCTCTCACTTTCTACTTTTTACGTTTGAAAAAATCTATCCCTTCACTACCATCTTTGGATTGCAGGCTTCGTGAAAACAGGAGAGATGTCTTTGTGGCTACAGCAAGTAGCATAATGACCCTGGTTGGTGGGGATCCTGGTGAGTAAGCACTCAATTATATACAGGATTCGAATTCATGCATGTTTAATTGTGCCTGTTTCTTGTTGAATATGGGTTTTTCTATTTCATTCCTGACATATTTCCTACAAACCTATGCCTTTCTTTGAATTCCTTTGTGATGATTTGGAACTGCCCTGTTGGACTGTCCCATTCACAGTCCTGGTCTATACACGGCGCAAGGTTTAACCAACCCACCTGGCTTCTTACATCCCCCTTACTGGGAGGAAATACAGCCCGTCCTCTAGAGCTCCCACTGGGGAATCCCACTGAATTCTTTCCACTAGTTGTCCGACTTACTTAACTGTTGAGATGTGTTCCATCATCTTTAGATCCTGTTGATATCAGTTTCGTACCTGCTTCAATTCCTTCTGATGACGGCCATTAGGGAGGCTTTAAGATTCCTATCTGGGAGCATACATACATCTTAGATTCTCGCTCCCAAGAACTATTTTCCAGATGCCTTTCCGCCAGTTTTAAACCAGTTCCTGCTTTAAAGTGGCTTTGGTGAATGACCCACAGGAGCCATGCCGGTCCCTGAATTACCACATAGCCCCCGAGGTGAGAGACATCAAATGCTCCCTCCTGGTGTTCCAGCCTCACCCCGTATGAACTGATCAAATATAGTTTCATTTGGCACAGTTCTGCTATTTTCATTCCTCAAATCCTAAAAATGCGCCTACACTTTGACCGTTCGATAGTCCAAGGTGCTGGCACCGGGCCTCACTGGACTTCTGGTCACTGGCTGGTGACACCTCCAAAAGCAGGGTGGCTGCAACTTGTGGCCAGTGCCTCCTGGGTGCGTGACAGCCGAGTACAGACTCAAAGTTGGCCGTCTCTCAAGCCAGGTGCCCTGGTGTCTGCAGGAGGAACGTCCTCTGCCTTTGGCTGAACCTATCACTGGGTTGAGTCCCCCTGTAGCACAATCTAGACCCTGCATCTTCTTTTGATTCCAACGGCCATTGTACAGGCCCTCTATTCCCTCTGTCCTCTTCTAAGCATGTGAATTATCCTGCCACGTTGAATTGGTCTTTTTTACTGAAGAGGGCAACATCATGGACATTACCACCAGCAGAAAACCACTCAAGTTGGGGTCTCAGGATCACCTCCATATATCATCAGATTATGACTCCTTACATTGCTGTCGTATCAGGTTACTAATGAGACAGAAATCCGTGTTGGCAATTCCTCTCCCAGCCAGGGCCTTCCTGTTCCTCCCATATGCAACATAGGACCCGCTGGCATTGCTGAGTTCCCCGGGCAGCAGTCATAAAGGAAACTGGCAGGCTTTCCTCCTCAGGTGGTAGCTGGTCTTTTTGTCTTGAATAAAGGATCTCTTCGCTCCCCAGGACCCCCGGCAGTACGTTCTTGACCCCTGACCACAGACCCAGACCCTGCAGGGCTCCCCTCCTCCCCCCGCAGCTCCAACTCTGTGCATCACCGTGCTTACCCTTTAAGGCCTGGGGTGGAAGGGGAAAAGCAGGATGGAGGGCTAGTCAAGAGGATTACCCTTACCCTACACCATTCTCCCTTCTCCTGTCACCGATTTCTGACCGGCTGTCGATCCTATCAGGGGTCCATAAAGCAAGGAGGACTCTGGCCCGGGAGAGGGGGGTAGGGGTTAGGCAAACAGGCCAGGGAGGCAGTTGGTTGAAGTTTAACCACAATATTCTTGGTCTCTATTGTTTTGAGTGAGGCCCAATATTTCCACAGCAGGATTATAGGATCTGATTAACCATGTTAGACAACAATGCCGAGCTGGGATGGGCTTCCCCTTCCAGCTGCCAATATGAAAAAGTAAATATAACACCCAGATTTCAGAAGGGACTCCCAGCAGCCCCCAAGCCCTACTCCCCACTTGTGGCCCTGCTTCTGTTTTGGGCCCCAAAGTGAGGGGAGGAAGAGTGTGGCACTGTGAGCTCCTTTAACTCCTGGCCCTTGGCCCAGCAGGACAGGTAATCCTGGCACAGTCTTCCCAGGTGAGTCAATGGCTGCGTGCTCCCCACACCCTGGAGTCCTTCCAGTGCCTCTTCCGGGTTCCCCTAAGCTGGCCCAGACTCTCAGGAACCCATGAGAGTTAGGTGCTGGGAGGCTAGCACTCATTCCAAGGGTCCAGGAGTGTAGAGGGCACAGCAAACCTGCTGGGCTCCAGCAGAGAGAGAGACCGAGCGCAGGTAGGACTTAACAGCTTGGAAGAGCGAATGAGCCTTTGCTGGAATACTTTGGTGCCACCTAATGACTTCCTGCACGCCCGCGTAAAGAAATGAGACCCCAGAGTTGAGGGACCCCCATAAAACAAAGTCCCGGGAGACGGAAAAGTATTCCTCCAAGGGTCTGCGACGAAAGACAGAAGAATAGATGCGCTTCCAGCTCAAGGAGCGAGGGACTCCCTAGGTCCCTCTGTACCACACACACACACACACACACACACACACACACACACACACAGGCGCGCACGCACACACACACAAGCTAACTCATACTCTCCCAATCTGAATGTTTCCCCTCAGGATGGGATCTTCTGATGCCCTGACAGAACATGGGGGGTGGGGTGGGAATAGAGCAATAAGTCCGCAACAAGTAGCTGCTTCCAGAAGGTCATGGCAGTTCAAGAAAACTCTCCCTCCAAAGTGGGGCTCCCTTCCCTTCCCACATTCCTCTCTGTAACTGAGTGCCCAGCATAACCCATTGCAATTTGGTGAGCCCACGTGGGTACGGATGCCTGGAACCGGGACTAGGAACCCAGGGCTGCAGGCTCCAAGGCAGGGGGGTTTCCTGTAGTAGGTCACTACTCCTTTTGAACAGTTTCTTCTTCAGGAAAACTAGAATATAGAAAATATTTCAGGGCAGAGCTTAGGGAAGCATACATCCTGGGGCGCCTGGCGGGCTCAGTTGGTAGAGCATGCAACGCTCGATCTTGGGGCTGGGAGTTCAAGCCCCATGTTGGGGGTAGAGATTACTTTAAAAAGAAAAGAAAAGAAAAGCATACATCCTGGTCTTATCAAAACCCAGTTAACATAAAGTTCACCGTTTGGTAGTATGATACCACCACGGTGATATTTTCTGAGTTAGGGTTAAAAACGGACTCTATTCTCAGAGAGTATTTTACTGCTTGAGAGTATGAAAGGATGAAAACAAGAGGCACACAGGAAATACGTATATAACACAGACTGCATTCATAGCACAAATAGTGACGGGGGAGGCAGGACAGATAAAGAGCGTATTACATCATGAAGACGAGTGATTAAGAGGATTTTCGGTTTCCCCTATACCTTGGGAGCAAATCTTCCCAGTGTTGTAAATAGGAGAACATGAGGGACAGAATAATTGTGGAGAGAAGGAGATGCCCCTGGTGACAACGTCCAGAACAAGACGAAGTCGTGGCCTTTCCCATCCCCCCCTCCTGCCCTCGCTGTTCCGAGGCTGACACGTGAGGCTCCTACTCATGTCCCAGCAGACCCGGGCCAGGGGAGGAGGTAAGGGCTGGGGGAAATGGGAGGTTTCAGTGGATAGGAAGGCAAGAAACGGGAGTTCAAATGTAACACCAGATAAAATTAAGAAGCACTAGAGCCGAGCATTCAGGAGACTCGACCATCTCTCCTTCCCCCAAGTGCTCCCTGTGGGTGAAATGCCTCAGACCCGGGGAAGGGACCGTGGTCCGACAGGGACAGATTCTTCCCTGGTCCGGAGCATGGGAGCACTGGTCTCTCTCTCTTTGATACCTTACGCTCCAGAAATTCCAGGGTGAGCTCCTCGGGGTTCAGTGGGAAGATGGAGACCAGAAGCTCTTTTTTCCCTTCTCAATAACTTTTCTAGCCTTTGGAAACGCTCCTTGATCTGAGAGCCTGGCTGACCCGGGACAGAACAGAGAATGACCCTGGTGGGATTTTTTCCAGGAGGTGGCTGGGGCACTGCCGTCAAGGCTACTGGGAAAGCCCTCAGTCAGGCCGACTGACTGAAGGAGGTGCTGCCCAGCTGGAGTGCTAAGGGATGAAGATTTCTCTTCCAGCAAAGAGCTTGCCTGTCCCAGCTGACTGTGGGGGCAGGGGAGCCCTGCCGCGAGGCCAAGTAGGCCTTGCAGCCTAGGTGGCGCTATTTCCCTATTTTTAGGTCAAGTTGCTGCAGGAACTTCCTCGAGGTCCCTAGTCCTGCTCCTGGTTTGCTGGCTTGCTCGTGTAAACCACCTTATATTATTTTTTTTTCTAAAAATACTCCAAAGCAATTGAAAGAGTCCCTTCTCCCACCAGCCAGCCCTGGCCCCAGCCCCGGCCCCGGGGAGCGGGCGGGTAGGCGGGGAGGTGGGCCACTGCTTTATTAAACACAGGGAAAACTAATATTTACGGAATAAAATTTATGGAGCAGCCACGAGAATTCGACCCTTTTATGTGCATGTGGGGTGGGGGTTGGGCCAGGCTGGGGGCCTCGGGGAGGGGCCCAAGCCAGGGGGCAGGGCTGGAATACAGCCTGGCTAGGCCAATTTGTCCAGGCAGGGATTTCCCTGGAGTTGCCCCAGGATTCTCCACCACCCCCCCTAGCTCCGAGGGGCGAGAATACCCACCTGAGGCAGAGCCTCTGGGAGCAATGCTTCTCTGAGGATGTGTTTAGGCAAATCCCCACGGAGGCAGCAACCTTTGGGGTAAAGGGGCAGTGACAGGGGGATCACTAGGCATGCTCTTACTTAACCTCTTTTAAAAAAAGTCATGTGTTCTTTTGAGAACACTTTGAAAAAGTTATGCTCGTGGAATTTTACTCACCATTTTAGGGGAGTCACAAACCCCTGAGCCCCCTCTGATTAAAAATGCATGCTCTTGGGGCACCTGGGTGGCTCAGTCGGTTAAGCGCCTGACTCTTGATCTCAGCTCGGGTCTTGATCTTGGGATTGTGAGTTTAAGCCCCTCATTGGGCTCCATGCTGGGTGTGGAGCCTACTTTAAAAAAAATTGAAAATTAGAAAAAAAATGCAGGCTCTTGAAACCGTGGTCTTAGCCCAGAGGGATTATCCTTATTTTCCCCCTCAGCTTGCTGGGGAAGTCTTCCCATTTTCCATGTGGTCTCAGACCTCATCGATGCCAAAATCTGGCTGTCCAAATTGTGCCAAAAAGAAACTAGGGAACAAAGTGAGCCACCTGATAGACCATTTTTACATAGTCCCCAGTTCACTTCAACGACAGTCCCGACGGCGGGGCACATCTTGGGGTGCTGTGGTCTGGAGGCGGAGTTATCGGCGGTGACCGGGAATGAGCCCTGGGGGAGCTCCCAGACTCTGCTGGTCGGTGAAAGCATGGGGGTCCTGGAGTCCCGGAGTCCTGAGAGGCTCCTACCGTGAGGGGCCAGTGGGAGCTAGGAGATGCTACCGAAGGAGGCAGGGGCCTAGGAGAAGGAGGGTTACAGCGCGAGGCAGAAAAGAAGGCCTAACACCCTCCCTGGAGAATGTCGGTCAGTCATACATACACGAATGCAGTTAAGAACTCAGAAGTCTGGGTTTAAATGCTGGCTGTTACTTATTAGCTGTGTGACCTTTGATAAGTCACTTAATCACTTCAAGACTCTATTTCCAAGCGGGTGAACAGTATCTTCCGCCTCTGATGCTGTGAGGATTCGCTGTCAGGCACTTATCAGAGCCCCTGCTGTACACGAACTGCTCGGTAACTGTTAGCTGCTTATTACGCGTGCCTTTATTATCGCTTGGGCTGTCCTCTTCCCCATGACCTGACCTAAGGACAGAAACACCCATTCCAGGCAGAGAAGGCATGGGGATGAGGAGCCATTTGACCATCTTAAGTAAATAAACCAGGAGAGGGCTCCGTGGGTTCTGCCCTGACTCCTTCCTCCACCTCACGGCTCCCAGTGAACATCTGAGCCTGAATTTCCTCCCTGTCTCTCCAAAGTAATGTTTCAGACGGTCTTACCTGTCGAGGAGAACCTAGCAGAAAAGGCCAAGGGACTTTGCCAGTCCTGGTCTGCTAAACCTTGCCAGATCTGTCCGGAGAGTTGACTTTCCAAAAAAGATGCTGCCCATCTCATATGAATTTTGCCTTTTTTCCTGCTAAGGCACTATTCACTGTCTAGGCCAATTCTGTGGTCCCAGAGAACTCTGTGGCCCTTCCTGCTCCCTGCTGTCCTACCTTTCCAAGTTCTTCTAGTTGCCATGTTATGGGAAGTGGCATGAAGGATGGGAGAGTAAAATGCCTTTCTCCCCCACTCCAGTGGGAAACTATCTCAGCCCTTGTGCTCGGAGCTCTTTATAATTTCAATCCCAGATTGTGGTTTAGTCTGTTGTCTATGCCTTGGAAACAGACAAAAAAACACAAAAACACCCGACATGACGTTGGGCAAAGGAGAGCAGCGGCGGCGTGTGCTGTGCTGTGCCCACCACGGAGAGAGTTCTCAAGATCAAAGTTTCCAAATGGAGACTTAGCGCAGGCCACAAAGAGAGAAGCATGAGAAGAATCTGAAGGAGCAGATCGAGGGCCTAAACTTCATCTAGAGACAACAATGGGTGGGGCCCAGGAAAGTGAAAGAGGTTGGTTGTAGGTTCCACAGAAAAAGCAATCTCGAAAGCAGGGGAGTGTGAGTGCTTTTTATTCCGTGCTTAAAAGAGAAGCGGGTCTCTAGGAGCAGCTGGGACTGGCCAGGGACTCTGGAGAAAGGTGGACAAGGCCTCCTGAGTGCGTTGGGCCTTTTTGCTGACTTATCCTCTGTACGTAAAGTCCATGGTAGGATCCTGGGTCTGGAGAGCCTCCAACAAAAGAGGGGAAGGTATGGGATTCTCAGAAGCTGGCTTTCCCTCGGCTAGGAAAGGCCCGTGCCCAGCAGGTGGGAGCCAAGATTCGCTGGGTTAGCAGTATCCATGCCTGTCCACGTGAACTTCTGGTATTTCAGCCGTGGGGCCTCTGACCACATAACTCTGTGTCAGAGACACCGCTCACGGGAGCTCCTCTCAGGGTGACACGAGGAAACTCTTCTCCAAGCCCATCCTCAGCAGTCGAGACAGTGACAGGTTAACTGAAGAGCCCTCTTAGCTTCTTCCTCTTGACCTTTGACAGCTGAGGTCTCTGCATAGGGCCTGAAGTACCCTACAAAGAAAAGGAACCCGAGTTAATAGAAGTTTTGAACAGATCCACTTAAGTCAAAAGAGAGGCCCTTCCTTGCTCCCGTGGCCCTGGTTGGGATGAGGGGCCCACATGGGTGTTCTGAAGTCTCCGTCAGGCAACAAATATGATATAAGACTCCATGCCACGCGTCCATCCCTTCTCCCCCGGGAAACCATGTCACACACCGTCACTGGAGGTGGGATAAAGAAGAAAAGGGGTCAAGGTCCTTCACTCAGTACAGGGATGGCAGAGGGGAAATACCAAGGGAAAATGCAAAAGACCACGGCTCCACATCTAGAAATTCGTCATCTGGCGGCCTGGTCACAAATATCCTCCAGTGTCGTTAAGACAGCATCTCAATGAGGTGACTGCTCCAAGGACCGCTGGCTCGGGGGCTACCGGTGCAGGACTCACCGTGGGCTCTTTCTCGGGCACGGGGACGGATGGTGCTGAGGAGACCGGCTCTTGCGGCTGCTTCACAAGCTGATTTTCGGTTCCTTGTGGGGAGGCACTGATTGAGGGCTGAGGATCTCCTGAAATCAGAGAGGTCAAGGGAAGACAGTGAGAAATGCCTTCTTCTTACCCGGGAGGCGTCAGCATTCAGCAAGCATTCTGAATGGGGCCAGGGTTTAGTACTAATAATATAAAGAGACAGAGTAGCTGCAAACCCAACCTCCAGCTGACTCTCCGAAAGCCCTGTTTCTACTCTGAAGATCCCCAAGGCCCGCTTTCAGCAGGTAGGGCAGGGGCTTCTCTGACTCCAAACAGCCCACTGTTCTTCAACAGGCATTCCTACCGTGTCTCAGGGGGAGGGATCAATCTTCCCCCGGTCCTCTCATAACTCTCCTAAGCCCTTAGACCAGTTCCAGTGCAAGTCTTGCAACGATGGAAATGTTCTGCAACTGCACCGTCCGACTTGGTAGCCGTGTAGACACGTGGCTACTGAGCGTTTCAAGTGTGGCCACAGCAAATGAGGAGAGGTATTTTTCATTTTGTTTCATTTGTGTTTCATTTAAAGAGTCACAAGGGGCCAGAGCTACCATATTGGATGGCACGACCCTACACCGTAACTCTAACCCCTGGGAGACCAAGTACCCCCGGGGCTACTCACCAGTGCCCTGATGCTTCTCTCTCACTTGGCTCTCTTGTCTGGTGACTGCCATATACAGACTCTGTAAATTCATGACAAAGGGTCTTCCGTCACCTACACTGCATGCCTCTGGTAGCTTCTATAGGGGAGAGGAGATGCGGTCATCGATTACACTATATTGCCAGAGAAAAGGAGTTTGATGTCCTATTGGCAGAAGTGGCATCAATCCCAAAATAATTCATATAGGAAAGTTCGATCCGACGTAGGATGTCCATATCCCTACCTTGTTGGGAACAGTATAAAGGCCTCATGTGAGGTCTTCTCCTCTGAAAGGCAACTCCAAATGTATATCTTTAATTCCCCCAACACTGAGGCCTATTATATTTTCCCATGAATACCCCTGGGGTATTCACCCAAGAGTCTCTAGGCCCTTTCTTCTAAAGGCATGACCTCTGAGAGGACTGTTTTAGGAAATCACCTTTCCTAAATTGTCCCTGAGCTGTACAGATGACTGTTTTACTTACATTCACTTCTAAAGTTCCACACTAGAGAGAGAAAAAGGATGAAATGCAGGAAAGAGGAGAAAGAGCAAGATGGCAATGACAGACTGAGAGACAAGGTTGAAGAAGGCAGCTGTGGTGTTCAGTCAGGAGATGGGGGGACTGAAGTGTGCAAAGCGTTGGAGGCTTCCCTGCCATTTTACACTGCTTTCCTGCCATGCGTGAACCCACGAATGGGGGCGACCACTCCCCAAGAGGGGAGAAAGCTGGCTCTTGAGGGGTGAAAAAAATCTTACTCTTTTCAAGTGCGAGGCATCTACGCACAGCACACGGACAGAATTCTGCTCTGCCTGTGGTATTACAATTTCCTGCGGGGGAGTGACTAGGCAAAAGTGTCTTACTTAGAAGGTTCCTGAGCAAGGTGATGACGGGGAGGAAGTTGAGAAATACCGCTATCATCACACTCTATGTACCTGTTTCCTTTGCTGTGAATGAACCGTGGATTTACATCCACAGGAAAACGCTCTGCCGAGTTCAAGTTTCATGCACTTGTCTTAACGGACTTGAAGTGACGGCCGAAGGCGGAAGCAAGCGCAGTCAAAACGAGATGGAGTGTGGTATCCAGGGGTCCTGAACCTGGCTGCACTTCACAGTCTTGGAAAGGACCCAGAATTCCTTCACCTGTGTGTGCAGATCGTCACGGTTCCCAGCCAACCTAGCAGGTCTCAGAGGGAAGCCATGCCAGGAGCTCGCGGGGCACCAACCCAAGAACCCTGGACGGACCCACAGCTCGCGTCAAGGGCACTTGCTCTGTGCTATAAAGGCATTCATTTTTGAAAACCCGCCATGGGAGAAGGATGGAAGAGAGAACGCAGGAGAAGCAGGGAAGCGGCTGCTGAACCACAGTCAGGATTCTCTCTCCCCGAGTATGGTGGGAGCTGAAACACTTGTTGAACCCCAGGAAACGCAGCAACATTTGTACTCCATTCCTACCTCCGTTCGGACCCTATCAGGCTTGTACTGTCACCGGAAGCCACAGATAGAGCCAGAACTCTGCTTTTGGCCAGCGATGGCTGTAGGAGTAAAAGGGCCCTGAGGGGCCAACTGAAAAGGGAAGGCAAACTATCAGGCCATACACCCCGACTCCCCTCACTCTCCTTAACTGCAGCTTCCCCAAGCCACGTTCTCTGAAAACAGAGAGTCCTGACGGTGGAGAGGCCAACAGCTGCTCTCCCTCCTTATCCCTTCTGTCTCCAGGACCTCCCTTCAGATTGCTCAAGAAATGTGGCCTCTCTTCGGCTCCGGCACACGTGGCTTGGTGGACCCTGCGCTGTCTGTACAAATGGGGGAGGCAGAATCTCAGCTGTCCCAGGAACCCCCTCCTGCCCCTTCCATGGAACCAGACAGACTCCTAGGTTTTTTAGGGCAATCTTTGGCCAGCTCCTGTGCTGAGTCTCAAAATGAAGTGGCAGAAATGAAAGGCCACTAAAGTCAGTGCTGTCCTGAGCCTAAGTCCAAACACAGAACCGAGATCTTGGACCTTCCTCCATCCCTCTCTGTCTCCGAGATATCTGGTCCTGCTGTTGTTGCCAAAAGTTATCCCACCTGAGGATTCTCAGAAAAGTACTAGAAGGAGAATACTGGGAGGTGCCTGGGGGGGCTCAGTTAGTTAAGCATCTGCCTTTGGCTCAGGTCGGGATCTCAGGGTCCTGGGATCGAACTCTACGTCCTGACTCCCCGCTCAGCAGAGTCTGCTTCTCCCTCTCCCTTTGCCCCTCCCCCGGCTCATGCTCACACACACTCTCTCTCTAATAAATAAAATCCTTAAAAAACAAAAGAAAGAGAATATTGGTACATTTGGTGCATATTTACTATGTGCTGGACCCGGTTCTAAGAACTGAATTGTATTAACCCATTTTGTTTCATTCCCTGCTGTTTCCCTGGCACCTGGCGTGTAGTCGGGGCTCCATAACTACTCGTAAATGAACGAACATGGTAGGCACTAGTATGACCCCATTTTACTGAGCTGGTTCCAACTAGTAAACAGCGAAGCAGGATTAGAATCCAGACAGGCCAGCCTCCGGGCCGACGCATATACTGACTACCCTGTTCACGTCTCTAAACAGCAGAATGTTAGTCACAAGGGCCTTTCCCAGGATCACAACCATCTGTGCCTCCCATCACAGATCACTTGCCTCCATTCCCGTCCGGCTCAGGAACAAGCTCCCTTAGGTGACGAGAGAAGGGAGCAGAGAATCTGGAGGTCCTACCTAAAAACTGCCCGCCCCCCGGCACCCTCAGGGGTTGAGGCCATCCCCCAATCCTAGTCCAGCCATTCCCATCATCGCTGATTCCGTGGGCATTCTCCTCACGATTTGCAAGGAGAAGGAGGTGGAGAGGCCCGAGTCTGCGAAGGAGAAACATTAGTTCCCCATGCAGGACAATGGCAGGGGCGAGCTGGGGCAGGCGCCAGAGATCAAAGCGAGCACAGCGGGGTCAGGACTAAGGAAAGCAAACAGCAGTGCCCCCTGCCACGAGTACGCAGGAGCCAGGAGCAAGGTGTACCAGCCGCAAAGCGGGTCACTGCCCAGAGCGCGCAGGGGAAGAAGAGATGGTTGGTCTACTGTGGAATGAGCTCGTCTGATTAATCCAGAATCGATTCTACGAAGCAAAAAGCTATTGAGGGGCGCCTGGGTGGCTCAGTCGTTAAGCGTCTGCCTTCGGCTCAGGGCATGATCCCGGCTTGCTGGGATCGAGCTCTGCATCAGGCTCCTCCGCTAGGAGCCTGCTTCTTCCTCTCCCACTCCCTCTGCTTGTGTTCCCTCTCTCGCTGGCTGTCTCTCTCTCTGTCAAATAAATAAATAAAATCTTTAAAAACAAAACAAAACAAAAAGCTATTGAGATGCTACCACGCGTCAGGCACGACAGGACAGGGGTGAGGGGAAAGAGATGCACCCTTCCCTCCTCAGAACGGGGCCTAGTCAAAGATAAATAAGTCAGAGTCCCTGCCTCAAGGAGTTTATATTTAGGTGCACGGAATAGGTAGATTTAGTGTTTTTTCCAAGCATTATGCTATCACAGAGTTATAAACAAAAGGTAATAAGAACCAGAGAAGAAGAAAGAGAGGAATTCTGATGGTCCAGCAAAAAGCCTGGGGTGGGATTGGGAGGGTGAGGGGGGTAGGGGGGTGACCTACCGCCAGGCTTGCAAGGTTAGACTGTGAAAGTGGCGAAGTATTTGAGGCACAAAGGTGTGAAAAGACAGGCTATGTTGATGTATCTCATGGGAAATAAGACCAGAAGGCTAAGCTCATACCCCCCAGATTGCTAAGGGCCTGGGGTTCTGAACTAAGGCTATGCTCCTGGAAGTTTCCTTCTGTTTCACGATGTGGCTTTCTCTACTACACCCGTGCTTGCCAAGGCTTGCGTGGCTCCGAATGAATATTGAATCACGGGCAAGGGGTCAGAAGTATCCTCGGAGTTTGCCTTCATAGGCTTCCTGCTCCATTTCGTACCTCTTCGCTACCTGAACTGCTAGACTGTGACCCTTCAGTAGGCAAAACAGAGCTACCTTTCTCTCCTATCTCCAGGTCGCTGGGACTTTGGCCCCTGCCGTCTGGCCATATCAGGAGCTTTAGGAAAACGGAAGCTACAGAAATCCTATAGTGCATCTTATTCCCTCTTCTTTTCCTGCTGCAGCCCATTTCCGTTCCTAGCGCCCGAACTCCCCTCTTCAGCGGAGATGTGTCTGTAACTCCCATCGCCACCGCCACCCTGAGGTCTCAAACTCACTCCCAGTGATTCCAAGGCTCCCTCCTGCTCTCTGACTCCAGCACGATCTGCTGGAGAGATCCCAATTGTTGCTTTCCATTAGAAATTACAGGTTGGTGGGGCACCTGGGGGGCTCGGTCGGTGAAGCGTCTGCTTTCGGTGCAGATCATGATCCCAGGGTCTGGGAATGCAGCCTGCATCGGGCTCCCTGCTCAGTGGGGAAACCGCTTCTCCCTCTGCCTCTGCCCCTGCTTGTGCTCTCTCAAATAAATAAATAAATAATCTTAAAAAAAAAAAAAGGAAGAAAGAAAGAAAGAAAGAAAGAAAAAGGAAGAAAGAAAGAAAGAAAGAAAGAAAGAAAGAAAGAAAGAAAGAAAGAAAGAAAAAAAGAGAGGTCAGATTTCCAGCCCTAACCCCGCCCCCACCCCCTAATTCCATGCCCTCCTTTCCCTGAGGCTGTTTCAGAAAAGAAACCTTTATTTATTTTTTAAAAAGATTTTATTTATTTATTTGACAGAGAGAGAGACAGCCAGCGAGAGAGGGAACACAAGCAGGGGGAGTGGGAGAGGAAGAAGCAGGCTTCCAGCAGAGAAGCCTGATGTGGGGCTCGATCCCAGAACACCGGGATCATGCTCTGAGCCGAAGGCAGACGCCTAACGACTGCGCCACCCACGCGCCCCCAGAAAAGAAACCTCTAGAACCCTGAGTAAGGCAAGGCTGGACTCCTGATGCACTGCTCACCCTATTCTATATGGGCCCACAGCCCAGGAGACAGGTGTAGGGGACAAAAGAGAGAGAGAAACCACACAAACTGGAACTCCCCAGCATCAGCCTTGAGCAGGTCTTGGGGCTAGCACCAGCCCCAGAAGCTGGTGCGGCCCCCAGCTGTCACAGTAGCACACCCACCAGGGCAGGGCCCCCAACACACAACTTCCTGAGGGTAGGAGTTCCTCTCCTCCATCCTGCAACCTTGTAAACTGTGGGTAGCACTCACCAGCTCCCTGCCCTGGACAGCGCAAGTCTCCCTTTAGGAAATCATGGAAATTTTCATCATTAGGTCTACGTAGGGGTAAAGGCACATTGGAAAATTCTTCTAAGGTCTCACATTACCAAAGGGTTACAAAATAAATAGGGAGAAGAACAAGAAAAATGGTTTAGGACAAGGATTCTACAGGGAAAGACTCTAACAAAGAGAACTCCTCCCGAGCGCTCTCTCCACCCTCCATTCATTCACCCAACAAATATTTACTGACCATCTACGGTGTTCAGGATGATTGAGATGCTGGGAATATAACAAACAAGAGATTAAAAAAAAAACTCTCCTGCCCTCTTGAAGTCTACATTCTAGAGAGGGGGGGTCTACAACAAACATATAGCTGATTAAAACATACACTCGATCAGATGGTGACAGCACCACGGAGAAAAATAAATTGGCAAAGGCATTACGGGACAGGGGCGGGGATGTGTTACAATTCTGAATTGAGGCCAAAGAAGGCCTCACTGAGAGGGTAATGTTTTTAAAAGCCCCAAACAGAAGTGAGAGAATGATCCACGTGGCTATATGGGTCAAGGGACCAAGATTCCCAGTTTGCCTGGGTCCAGCCCTGGCTAATTGTTTATTAATAGACGTCCCTTTCAGGCACCTGGGTGGCTCAGCTGGTTAAGCATCTGCCTTCGGCTCAGGTCATGATGCCAGGGTCCTGGGATCGAACCCCGTGTCGGGCTCCCTGCTCAGCCAGGAGTCTGCTTCTCCCTCTCCTTCTGCTCTGCCTCTCCCCCGCAACCTATGCTCTCTCTCTCTCAAAATAAATAAATAAAATATTTAAAAAGAAATAGACGTCCCTTTCTCTCTTATTAGGTCCCAGTTTGCACAATTGATTAGATGGTCACCCGGTATCAGAGGACGAGCATGGCAGGTTGGTGCGTATGTGTCTGTGTGTTTATTTGAAATCATGAGTTAATGCAGTATGTTAGTTTCTGTTCTGTAAGATGGGAAGCCATTAGAGCTTATAGAGGAGTGAAATGATCTGATTTACATTTTAAAAGCAGCACTTTGAATGTTGAAGGACAGAGAAGAGGTGGGCAGATCTGCTAGAAGGCTGCTGGATGATCAGGTGGAAGGCGGTGGGAGCCTGGGCCTGGGGGGCAGCAGGGGTAGTGGCGCGAGGTGACCAGATTCTGGGCATATCTGAAGGTATGGCCAGAAGGATTTGCTGATGGAGTGGGTGTAGCATTCGAGAGGAGTCAGGGATCACTCCGCTCCAGGGCAGAAGGTAGATGTCACAGGGGGATGACCCAGAAACCTAAAATAAATCCCTAGGCTAAAGAAAACCTGAAATGACCTCTAGGTCCACAACACAGACCTGGCTTTAGTAGCAAAAGGGTGAGAGGAGAAGGAAAGATGAATCCAATGCCCAGGGGAAGTATCACGGTTTAAAAAGAGAAAGCCAAAAGTGGCTTCTCAAAGAGGAAGCAGCAAGATTATCCAGGGATTACCCCCAAAAAAATTCTTAGAAGAAAAAAAGAGAAGTAGAAACAAGCTTTAAGTTCTGGCTTGAGAGCCCAAGACTTGGATTTGTACCTTGGGTCTATTTGCTAGCAGGAACACTTTGGGCAAGTTATTATACTCAATCAAGGTCTGATTCTTGACAGCGAGATGGAGGGAGGGATGGATGGACGGACAGGGGAAGAGGTGCTGAGACTAACAGGATCTATGTCAGGGTTCACGAAAGGGTTAAATGAGAGAGTACAGTAAGTACCCAAGAAATGTCTGTCCCTTTCCTCTGCAAGCCACACTGAGACTCTCCTTGCCTGGCCGTGGTCCAGTGCCAAGGAGGCTCAAGAAAAGCCCCGAGGCTATAGGGCATACAAAGAAACCAGGTCTGACTCAGTTATTAACCCTTCCCCGCTGCATCCCAATAATATAAAGATTGCCTGCTTGGTATATATGCTGCCTCCTGGTCTCCCCCAAAACCACTCTGTGGCTTCTCAAAGATCTCCTTTCCTCTCCCAAAGTTCAGGACCTCCCTGAGAGGTCAAGGTCTCATTTCGATCCCCCCCCCCCTTTCTAGCAGGGTGGGCACCATAGCGGAGAGGAAAGCTAACCTCTCCAGAGGCACAGGGAGCATAAGCAGCTTGCTCCCCAAAACACTCCAGCAGCAGTATTCCGCCTAGCTCCCCCCTTGTCCGAGGATGCTTTGGCCAGGAGCCCTTTCTCACCGCCACTTCCCAGTCCCGAATGAGCCCCGTGCAAGAGGCTCCGCCATGCCATTGCCGAACCGGTACACACTCAACAAAGGCTACTGGGAAAGCAGAAAAACACGAGCTGCAGATACGTCAGCCACACAGCGAACAGACAAATGTATTTTGATGGGCTTAATCTCCGCGTTACTTCAGTCTGAGAGAAAAAAAAAAAAGGCTACTAGGACACAGAAGAGAGATGGTGGTGATGTGCAGGTTTTCAGAGACAACCAGCTCCCTCCGCCTCCTCCCTCCCCTCGATTATTGCACTGCAGATGGCTCGGATGAGCCTTTTGGAGGGAGTTTCAGGCAAGATCCGGCCTCTGTCTGGTCCGTCACAGAACACCCTTCGGACTCTCTCAGCCTGCTGATTGCAAATCTTGCTGATCTGGGAGAGCACACGGTACCCTAAGCGCACAAGGCGCACTGTCCTTGAAGATGGCACGTGAAGACCAGACAGCGAGGCTGCTCCCGTGTTTGGTCTGGTTTAGCTTTGTTTGGGTCTGGGCCATGCCAGGCCTACCCTGACCATGCTGGCCGCCGCTGCTGACCCGGCGCTGTTCTCCCCGCCGCCCCGGGCTCCCGAGCCCCCGCCCGCTTAGCACCGGGCTCTGCGAAAGGAGGAGCCACAGACAGGCCTAAACTTAACCTTGTGTTTGGGAGCCTGCAAATCCATTCCGGTCCACCTTGCCCCTCCGCACATTAAAACAAGGTGGGGGACCTGCTGCACACATCCGTGCATATATTCAGGAATCTGGGTATGCAATCTAGTCCGGTCGCTACATCACTCTCTTTGCAGCTGGCCCTTCTAATGGGATAATTTTGCTGCCTCTCTCTCTCTCTCTCTCATGGTGCCAGAAATGCAATGGAGATAAGATATGTGCACAGTTTAGGGGCGCCTGGGTGGCGCAGTCGTTAAGCGGATGCCTTCGGCTCAGGGCATGATCCCAGCGTTCTGGGATCGAGCCCCACATCAGGCTTCTCTGCTGGGAGCCTGCTTCTTCCTTTCCCACTCCCCCTGCTTGTGTTCCCTCTCTCGCTGGCTGTCTCTCTCTGTCAAAATAAATAAATAAAATCTTTAAAAAAAAAAAAAAAAGATATGTGCACAGTTTAAAGCAGTTTGAGATAAAGTCCAGTCCAACTTATATTATTCAGATTTTTTTGGTTCCTCTTGAGGCCCAGCCACCTCCCTGAGCTGTACAGTCAGAAGAGATGAGAGATGGGATGAGAGACTATAAAAGAGATGTCCAAACGGACGGCATGGGGGTGCCTGGGTGGCTCAGTTGGTTAAGCATCTGCCTTTGGCTCAAGTCATCAAATAGAGCCCCACGTCGGGTTCCCTGCTCAGTGGGGAGCCTACTTCTCCCTCTCCCCACTGCTCATGCTCTCTCTAATAAAAAAAAATCTTCAAACAGACAGTCTGAATACTATCAGTAAGATTAACGTTTTGGGATGCTTTCAGCATATTAGGTACTGGGCTAAGCATCTGATTGCATTATCTCGATTAATCTCCACAGTAGCGCTATCAGCTAGGCACTAAGTGCATTCTCATTTTATATATGAGAAAACAAAGGCTCAGAGAGGGTAAGTGCCTGAACCAAGGCCACAGCTAGAAACTAACAGGATGCCGAAGTAGAAGACCTAGGAGGCCGAACTCCAGAACATACCCTTGATCCACTATGATACAATACTTCTTAGAGTCACCCAGGGAGATAGTCATTCCTCCCTTCTGCCCCTGCCTCCCACCTCCCCAGAAGGAGGCTGCTGGTCCCCATTCTGAGGCCTTGTACTAGAAGCTAGCCCTCACCTGCTTCTTAAATCCCCAAAGCCCAAGAGGCTGAGAGAGGGAAAAGACAAAAGGCCCTCCTGAGAAGGAAAGCCTCACTCAAGCCCTGGAGGGTCCTCCGATGGTACTAGAAAATCAGCAAAAAGAGTCTCTGGTACAGGGAGGCTCTAGACTCTAAATCTCCTTTTAAAATAAGTACAGCCCCTCAAAGTCATAGCAGGAAGGCCCCTCAGCTCTGCCCCAAAAGAAAAATAATGGTAAAGGGAGTGGAAGTGGAGGTGGGGGCAGGGGCCGCTCTGCTCATAAGAGCCCTTTGTGGTGGCTGCCTCTGAAAGGGGGTTTTGCTAGACAAGGTGGAACTTCTCAAGGTGACAAGCAAATGGTACAGCCTAAGCTGTGACCCTTTGCTCGCTCCATAGCCACCCCTCCCCTTTGCCGCCGAGCCTAAACTGTCCCCGAAGCCCCACCCAGCCCCAGCACAAACCGGGGCTTTCTAGTCTGGAGAGCGCCTAACAAGCAGCAAAGGGGCTGGGGGACCAAAGTGGTTTCCTGGGGGGGAGGAATCCTCGGAGCCCCTCAGAAACTGCAGCAACGGCTCCCACTCCTGCCCCAAGAACAAACAGCTCCTGTCAGCTCTGGCTCCGGGAGGGGCTCTGGCCAGCCTGTTTGGGAGACGAGCAGTCTGAACGATGGTCAAGCACCTCTCTGGAGTTCAGCTGCCTCGCCAGCCTCTTCCCGAATGCGGATGAAACCGTGTGGTAAGAATCAGAAAGAAAAAGCGTTAGGTTTAATAACAGCAAAAATCACAACTATGAGGCAGGCACCTGGCTCTGAAAGTTCTGGATCCCTGCCCTGTGCCATGAGCACCGTTCAGGAGTGCAAATTTCATTTTTTTTTCCATTTCATTTGTTTTCCTGTTCGAGGGGAGGAGAGAGGACAGTCAGCTGGGTCTGCAGGGCACAGAGGTGATTTAGAGGGTCTGCCGGTATTCTCTGTAGGACCTCTACCGCTAAAGGGATTCTCTTTCACTCCAGATTACACGCTTGACAGCTGGGAACACAACCCACGGTGGCTGTCATCTCATGGGCCCCCCGCCCACCGCCTACTCCCTGTAGGCTGACACAGTGTCCTGTCCACCCTGCGAAATCATACTCTGTAGGGTGATATGCTGCCTCCCTGTACACACCCATGTACACACACACACACACACACACACACTCGTGATAAGGGCCTGATCTTCATGACCTTAGCTAGGTAAAGACTGACTAGGACACAAGTCACAAGGGAAAAGACTGATGAACCGGACTCCACTAAAATTAGGAGCCTCTCTGTTCATCAACAGACACCACTAAGAGCAACAGAGCAAGCCACGGAATGCCGGCAATGCACGTGACCAAGAGAGGACTCACTTCCAGACCAGACGAAGAGTATATGAAAAACTCCCAAAAATCAACATGAAAAAGACAGGTCTCCCAAGAGAGAATGGACAAAAGGCCTGGTCAAATCCGAATGACCAACAATTACATGAAAAAGTACAGAAGCTCATTAGTCACTGGGGAGGTTAAAACCACAATAGGGCACTGCTACGTTATTACGAGGACGGCCAAAAGGGAAGGGGTGGATAATGCGAGTGCTGCCAAGGATGTGGCACAACAGCAACTCCTGGGTGCTTCCTGTGTTCATGAGTCCAAACCGACACACAGCCACTTTGGAAAACTGTTCGGCAGTATCTACGAAATCCAAACGTGTGTATAACTAGGAAGCACCCCTTCCAATTCTATGTATATGCCCAATGCAAATGGGTAAATACACTGTGGTACAATCTTACAGTGAACTATCATCCAGAAATGAAAATTAACAAAGTGCTGGGCACTACCACAAGGATCAACTTCGTGAACGTTTTGTTGAGGGAAAGATGTCAGACCCAAAGGAGTATGTACCATAGAATTCCATTTATACGAAGTTCAAAACAGGCCAAAATAATCTATCACATTAGAAGTCAGGATGGTGGTTATCCTTTCGAGGTGGTGTGTACTGAGTGCTGGAAACTTTCTAGTTCCTGAATGGGTACTGATTATATGGCCATGTGCACTTTGTAATAATTCTTCGAGCTATACGCTTATGATATGGGCACTTTTCTGTATATATCTTACACTTCAAGTAAGACATCTATTAATAAAAGATAAACCACCATGAAAAGCCATTTGGCAGCTCCTCAAAAAGTTAAGTGTAAAGTTACTATATGACCTAGCAATTACACTGCTAGGTCTACACCAGAGAGAACTGAAAACATATGTTCATACAAAAACTTATGCACGCATGCTCATAGCAACATTATTTGTAATAACCCCAAAGTGGAAATTACACAAGTGCCGTCAGCTGATGAACGGGTAAACACAATACGCTAGACCCACATAATGGCATATTATTCTGCCACAAAAAGGAATGAAGGATACTTGCTTCAGAGGACAGGATAATGCTAAGTGAAAGAAGCCAGACATGAAAGACCACATCTTATACAATTCCATTTGTATAAAGTATTCAGAATAGGCAAATCCACACCGAGACAAAGTAGATGAGTGAGTTCCAAGGGCTGGGGGAGGGGTAGGAGGAAATAAGGAATGGCGGCAGATCAGTACAGGGATTCTTTTTTTCAGGGTGATGAAAAGGTTCTGGAATTAGAATAGCAGCTATAGCTGCACAACCTTGTGAATATCGTAAACCCAGTGAATCGCACACTTCTGGTAAATGTTATGGTAGACGAATTATAACTCCATTTTTAAAAAGGATTTTTTAAAAAGATCAAGTCTCTGCTCTCCCCCTATCTGCTTCCCATTCTCCACTCTGTTTCCTCTCTAAGGAATAGACTCTCAGGCTCCCATTAGGCCTGGACATTTAAAGGACATTAACACAGTCAGTGTGGCAGATTCCTGCCCAGTGACTGAGTGACTGGAGTTAGCATAGAACGGGGTTTGAGCACGGGCTCGAGTCACAGGGGCCTGGCTCTGAAAATAAGGACGAAAATAATTTACATATTCGTTTTATTATCTGAGTTAAGTGACTTAATCTCTCTCTCTGTCTCTCTTTTTTTTAAGACTTTATTTATTTATTAGAGAAAGAGTGAGAGAGAGAGAGAATCTAAAGGAGATCCATGCTGAGTGCAGAGCCCAACTGAGGGCTCGATCCCACAACCAAGAGATCGTGACCTGAGCCGAAACCAAGAGTCGGACACTCAACTGACTGAGCCACTCAGGGGCCCCGTGACTTAATCTCTTTGAGTCTCCATTTTCTCTCTATTAAACAAGTAAAAATAATTCCTATCATGAGGGTTGTTGGGAGAAGTGTTAAATGAGACCGTGTGTGTAACATATTAATCCCGTTCCCTTGAGCGTTCCAAGCAATCTCTGCTCCTTGAAGACAACCAGAAGCACTGTAATTCGGCTCAACGTATGGGCTCTGGAGTCCAAATGCTTCTGCTCAAATCCCAAATGCTTCTGCTCAAATCCCAAATGCATCACTTTATCTTGCTAAGCCATTGTTTCTCCAATGGCACACCGGGAATGGTAACACTGCCTGCATCCCAGAGTTACCATGAGCATTAGATAGTACGCGAGAGGTGCTCGCTATACTGCCCGGCACATAGAAAGTGCTCAGTAAATACGAACTGTTATGATTCATTCAATCATTCGACGACTGTTGACTACGCCATACAGCATGCCGTGTCCTGAGGATACAATGGAGGTCACTGCCTTCAAGAAGCTCATAGTCTGGTGGGGGAGTCAGACGCATAAACAAATAATCGTTCTTCATGGCCAGCCACACAGTGGTGCCTTTGATTCCCAGTCAATAGCACTAGGTCCAAGGCATTATAAAACAAAGCTGGATATGTAAGGAACGGTATGGGGGGGGGGCCGTGGTGAACACGCTAACCATGAATCAACGGTAGACCCTCCTTTTTTTCTATAAATAGCCTCCAAGAATCTAGAGACATAGGCAAGCCGACTTCCTCCACGGCATGACTTCTAGCCCGGCCAGGGGTTTAAGGGCATCTCCTAGATGTCTGTCCCCCAGCATCTCCTAGATATCTATCCCCTGCTGTCTTCAAAGCTGGTCCTTTCTCCTCTTTCAGATCTCAGTTTAAATGCCACTTCTTCAGCACCTCCTGCCCACCCCCCGCCCCGACCATATCATCTAAAGTATTTGCCCTTAGAGAAGTCTATGCTTTTCCCTCAAAACAATTACAATAATTTCCAACTGTTTATTTGTTTATTCATTTTCTATCTCCTCGACCAGGCTGTGAGTTCCTAGAGTTCAGGTTCATTCTGCAAATATTTACCAAGTGTCTACTATGTGCCAGGCTCTGTGGTATGTGTGGGGCACTCAGTCTGCGGGCATAGACATGGCCTCGTGGAGCCTACAGTCTATATTCGTGCAGAGATTTGGGGTGGAAGTTGATTCCCATCCTGGCTGAGGACCTTCTTTGGGTGAGCCCAGTTAGATATGGGCCCTGGACTGCCAATCTCTCACCAAGTCCAAAAAGCAAGAGGCTGGAACTCTGGGGATTTCTTAGTTCTTCTTCCTTTTACAGTCCTAGATTCCCACAACCCAGCAGAGTTTAAGTTAGGGCACACAGCACAACCTCAGAGCCATTTCTTTCTTTTTTTTTTTTTTTTAATAATGATTTTTTATTATATTATGTTAGTCACCATACAGTACATCCCCGGTTTTCGATGTAAGGCTCGATGATTCATTAGTTGTGTATAACACCCAGTGCACCATGCAATATGTGCCCTCCTTACTACCCATCACCGGTCTATCCCATTCCCCCACCCCCCTCCCCTCTGTAGCCCTCAGTTTGTTTCTCATAGTCCATAGTCTCTCATGTTTCATTCCCCCTTCTGATTACCCCCCCTTTCTTTATCCCTTTCTTCCCCTACTGATCATTCTAGTTCTTATGTTCCATAGATGAGAGAAATCATATGATAGTTGTCTTTCTCTGCTTGACTTATTTCACTAAGCATTATCTCCTCCAGTGCCGTCCATGTTGTAGCAAATGTTGAGAACTCATTCTTTCTGATTGCTGAGTAATATTCCATTGTATATATGGACCACAACTTCTTAATCCAGTCATCTGTTGCAGGGCATCTCGGTCAGAGCCATTTCTACCTCTTTTTTAATAAAACTATTCATATCAGCTCGTAAGAGCAAAGACTACTGGTATCAGGCAAAAGATGTATTGACTGGGGGAGGGGGTGGGATTGGAGGTAGGGGTGGGGAGACGAGAGTCTCCCTAAGTCCTGCAGAGAAGGAATAAGTAGACTTGGAGAGTGTGAGCCCTGAGCACCTTTCAAATTCAATGCCCTGGGATTTTCAGATGACAGCTTCCCACAGCCTGAGCTTCTCTATCATTGAGCCTGACTTCATCCCAAAGGCCATTTCCTGCGAAAGCCAGCCTGAGGTCTAGGGATGCTGAATTAGACTTTAGTAAATATATTCTGCTGCAAGTTGTCTGGGAATAGGTAAAGGGAACACTGTTTTCCAGGACTGGGCCTGGGAGATAATAAGATTCAAAGGATTATTGAAAAAGCTGCTTTAAATTCTTTATTAAATAAACAAGGGAGTACACACACACACACACACACACACACACACACACACAATAAATCCTTGCTTAATAGCAGGAGATAATTCCCAAAAGCAGGATCAAGGGGAAAAAATCTCAAGCAACAGAAAAAAATACATTTATTTCCTCACTTGGCACCTTCTCTGAGCCAGATTATTCTAGGTCCAAAGAAAGAAATGAATGATTGTGGGTTCAGCGAAATATGTTCAGTTCTATGATACAGGTCTGTGCCCAATCTGCCCTGAGAGAAGAGCAGAAAAGCAGGCAGGATTTTTCATCCTTGTCAGGGATGTCCCAACCTTGCCCCTAAACTCTCTGCTCTTACCCATGCTGGAGGCAAATAGAAGCAATGCCTTGGCGTGGGTCTGGAGGGTGGGGCCAGGGGAAAGATGGGTCTGTTCATTCAGAACAGCATATTGAGTTGAAAATAGGAGGGAAATCTACAGGAACCAGCCAACTAACAGCCCCCAGCCCAAATCCCCGCTGCAGGATCTCTCAGAATTAGTGGCGTGACCGTAGGAAAGCTAGCAATGAGAAACAGCATCAGGTAGGGAATGAGAGTTTGCGGCTAAGTCTGTGTGATATTGTCCCAGGAAAAGGAGATTCTCTGGAAACTTCTGCACTCAAATTCCTAACTCAGCCCCAGGTTAGAAGACTGTATGTCCTCAGCATTAACCTCCCCTGCCCTTCTTTGAGCAGATAGTGAGTATCATGTTGTTTTCCTGACACAAAGACTGCATATCCTAGATGGATACGCTGAGCCCATCTATGACAGATAGAACATGGAACCTATAGTTTGGACAAAATGCATGTGGAAAGAGTGGCTCTCCCAGGATCCATGATCCTGGCAGGGGGAAGAGGAGAATTGTTTTGTTTTGTTTTGTTTTGTTTGCTCAGCATTAAAATTTTACTATTATTCCAATTACAAATTGTGTTTCCTTGCCCTACTAACATGATGCCACTTAAACCATCAGTAGATCTTTTTCTGGATTCATAATGATCTATCCACATTCTACTGGTTTCTTTGAAGATCAACAGCACATTTTTTTTAAAAAGACTATTTTTAAGTAATGTCTACACCCGACATGGGGCTTCAACTCACAACCCACAGATCAAGAGTTGCACGCTCTACCAACTGAGCCAGCCAGGTGCCCCCACAGCACGTATTTCCTAGCTAGATGGTACCAGATGACTATGGAAGACAACTGTTCTCTGTATCAAATACAAAGGACTTCAAAGTAAATTAAGGCGGCTAGCTCAGTTAAGCTCCCTTCTTTGGAAGTGTGTCCTGTTCACCCACAGTGCTCCACAAAAAGGGCAAGATGAGGGGGTCAGCTCTGTACCTCGTGACCCACATCCCCTGGACTCAGCTAATGAGACCAAGGGTGGACACCTGACCCAAGAGAACTCAATCCCTAGACCAATCAGATTCTCTCCATCAGGTATGTGACCCAAAAGCACACTGCGTGGATTCTTAGCCTGTTTTGCATGCCATGGACTCCGACACAGTCAAGTGAAGGCTGAGGACTCTTCAAATACATACAATAAAACATAAAAGATTACAAAGAAAACCAATTAATTAAAATGCTGTTATTCCAATAGCTTTTTACACGAGTGATATAATCATATATATATGCTTCTTTATTAATACATTAAACTATGAGATCTAGTAGTGGGTCTAATAACTCATAATTTCAAGCAGCAATGAACATAAACAATATTTCATGATCTCTGCAGCCACTATAGAATGATCTAAAAATACCTGTGATTTCTATTGGTGACAAACATCATAGACGCCACTAATGGGTTTTGCTTTATTTATAATAGAAGGAAATGCCAAATTTCAGTTATAGGTTACTGAAGATAAGGTTGCAATTCCCCTCCTCCAATTCATGAAACCCTGAATTCTTTTTTTTTTTTTTAAGATTTATTTATTTGAGAGAGAGAGAGAGAGAGAGAGAGCATGAGCGGGGGGAGAGGCAAAGGGAGAGGGATAGGCAGAGACTCCAAGCTGAACAGGGAGCCCAATGCAGGGCTTGATCCCAGGACCCTGAGATCATGACCTGAACTGAGGGCAGACACTTGATGGACTGACCCACCCAGGTACCCTGAAACCCTGAATTCTAAGCATGGGTGCTCAAGGGGACCATGGGCCCCAGGGTAAAACACTGCTGTAGAGACTTTCACTGGATAACAGTGGATCCTTAGTTAGAAAAGCACACAGAGCTAGTCAGAGTGAACAACAAGGCCAGCCAAAGCCACGTGCCAGTCAATAGTTTATAGGAGCAGAAGCAAACTGGCCAGCAGGTCGGCAAGAGGGCCATAAAGGAGTGATCTTGAGATCCCAAAATAAGACACCATCTTTCCAGTCCCTGTGGGCATGGTTAAGTGTCCTAAAATTAGGTACCGAGAGATCTTCCTGTGCCTCTTCAGTAAATTTCCTTTTTACTTAACTGCCAAGATAATATTTATTTATTTTATTTTATTTAACTCCAATTAACTAACATATAGTGTATTATTAGTTTCAGAGGTAGAGTTCAGTGATTCATCAGTGGCATATGCCGAGACGATATTTAAACAAGCTTACGGAGAGTTTATAATATGCTATGTATGTTTGTGTATATTAATATTCCACTAGATTACAAATTCCTTAATAGTGGAGACGATGTACAACCTTAATTCTGTCGTGCCCTGGCTTCTGTGAGCCTGCTGTGGAAGACACTAGTCACGTCCAGAGGCTCCCGGGAAGAGGGAAAGTGGCTTGTCCTCTGCCTCCGTGGCCAACCCTGGCAGGCAGACCCGGGCAGTCCTTCTCTAGATATTTGGCCGGTAGGAGCCAGACGAAATGTAGCAGGATGAAAAATCAATGAAGAATCCCCGGTACTACCTGAATCATCATCGATCTCTAGGTTTGGGGAGGGCGAGAGCAAGAGGAAGATATAAATGGCCCAAAGAAGAAACCAAAGCTGTCAGAGGACCTCTTGGGAAATGCATCTTAAATAGATATCCCATTTGACTGGGGGCAGGGATAAACCGTGTCCTGAACAGCTTTCCTGTTACAAAAGTAACACTCATGGTCAATGCCTAAACTCCACTAGACGGATGTAGGCCTGGGGCTGCTTCTGTGGAGAAGGGAATAGAATGACCCTCGAGGCTTCTCCAGCTGCTCTTCCCACTGTTCTTAACCCACTGAGGGTAAACAGGAAAGGAGACGCAAGGGCAAAGGAACTGAATATGGCTGTTAATTGCTTAAAAACGCAGTGGTTGGTGGGTACACGGTGTTTGTTTTCTTACCCTTTATACCTTAGATACGTCATCTATTTTCTTTCCTAGGTACCAAATATTTTATAGTGGACCTATTTTAAAAGACTCAGTGAAAACCAGATGAAATCAAACATCCCAGTGAAAATGTGAAAATTATTTCACACCACATCTGCAGTGACTACCAGAGTCCGAGAACCTGAGTCCGTTGAGGGACATGTTCTCCAGACTTGAACCAGGGCCTGGCCCCTCTGGACTCCGAGTTTAAGGAAGGGCAAGGATTCCAAGGAGCCTGAGGTTCTAGGGAAAAAAAAGAAAATTCTGGATACACAGTCACTTTCCAGAAAGACAAGAAGCCTGGCGGGTTGTGGGTTAGGAAGCTGAAGTGCTACAAGCTCAACTGCTAGGCCCCAGGTACCTGCCACCCGTTTAACTCAAAGTACTCATGCACAGCAGGGCCCCTGCTAAAGCCACGGCTGGGCTGGGGTGGCCGTGGAGGGCCGTGGAGGGCCGTGGCCTCAAAGTGTCCAGTACCTAGGAAAAACTGAGCAGGGCCTAATGAGAGGAAGGTGGAGGGCAGGGAGACAAAAGCAGAGGGTTTTTTTTGTTGCTGTTTTAAAGATTTATTTATTTATTTATTTGACACAGAGAGAGAGAGAGAGAGAGAGAGAACACTCACGCACAAGTAGGGAGAGGGGCAGGCAGAGGGAGAGGGAGAAGCAGGCTCCCCGCTGAGCAGGGAGCCTGATGCGGAACTCGATCCCAGGACCATGGGATCATGACCTGAGCCAAAGGCAGGCACCTAACCGACTGAGCCACCCAGGCACCCCAAAAGTGAAGGTTAAAAGATAGACTTCAAGTCAGAGTTCGACTCAGAACAGGAGTGTGGTCACCGCACTATGGGGGGAGTGGAGGGTGGGTGGCGGGAGACGGGGTCCAGAGAAGGAGAGAAGCAGGCATCTGTGGGGAGACAAGACAGGTCTGATGGGGAGGAAATTGTCCTAAATGGGTGTGATCAGTCCTGAGGCTAAAAGCTGCTTCCTGAGACTTCAGTCCCTTGGCTCAGGACTTCTCCACTCCTTGTCCTCTGTCCTGGCTACAGTCCACATACTCTAAGATCATTTCTAGGTATAGTACATCTCATGCTCTTTTGGATCCAGGTTTCACTGAGGAGGACAGGATGCCCTGGTTACCTAATTTAGCGCTTCCTACTGATACACTCCTCACTTCCTTGCAGGAAGCCATAGCCTTGTGGGTTTAAGATTCCCTGTGAGTTTGCTAAACCCCTATCCTCAGGCTCAGCTAGGAGGAGAGGACAGGCAGCCCTGACACCAGGCTGACCCTAGGGAACAGAAGAGCTACTCCAGGGTTCATCTCCAGGTGAGGGGATGAAGGAAGGACCAAACTTAGGCTCTGGTTACAGGGCATCTTGAACACCTGCTGATAATAAAACACTATCTGTCAAGGCTTTGGCCCTCGAACCCACCAAAACAGAGGAAGAGGGTGGGAGAGGAATTCTATTCCCTCTGATTCCCACCCCAGGGAGTAACAGCCCCCACCCCAATTCCACCCCGAAGGCCACTAGCCAGAACAGAAGGGCACCTGAGGGAGACTCTAAAGGAAAGACTGACCAAGGACCGAGGGACTACATTGGCCCCTTCCTACAAAGGGAAGGCGGGTAGTGGACACGGGAGAAAGGCGAAAGAGACACTTGGCCCAGTCCACTATCATCCATTTCCACTTCTATTGTGTCTAACTATCTAAGTGGCTTCTGTAAGATTTGTGGAAGAACAGAGCAGAGGAGGGCAAGGAAATAAAAGCCAACCATAATAAAAAGAGACCACGCAGCACGGAGACGTCTAGCCCAAGAGGCCAGGTCTCCAGGCTTTGAGGAGCATACCTTTCACTGAGAGACGTGAGTATTAAAGGAGCTCACTGTAGTTCTTAGCACATGGGTACAATGCTTTATACCTAATGGTCACTTCATAGCTGGCCCCCACGCAGCTCTTCCCCACATAGTCGAAACCTTAGTGTATGCAGACCCCTTAGCCTCTACCCACTTCCTGTGCCCAGGCCTGATCTGGTTCAGGAAGAGCCTCAGACGACAGCAATGAGAGCCAACAGTGAACAGGGGTAGCACCATCGATAGCAGGAATGAGCTTCTCAATCAAATTCTTAGTAACCTGGGATCTAGTTCAGAGAGGAGGGGTATGGGCACTATGACAAATGCAATCAGAGGGGCGCCTGGGTGGCGCAGTCAGTTAAGCATCTGACTCTTGGTTTCCATTGAGGTCGTGATCTCAGGGTCATAAGATCGAGCCCTGCGTCAGGCTCCATGCGCAGCAGGGAGTCTGCTTGAGATTCTCTCTCCCTCTCCCTCTGCCCTTCCACACCTGGTCTCAAATAAATAAAGAAATCTTTTTTAAAAAATTTAAAAAGATAAAAAATTAAATAAATGCAATCAGAAAGGCAGCCTGGTCAGAAAAGTGTGAAAGGAGCTAAGGGGCAGGTTTCAAAGAAATAGGACGGGAAGTAAGAAACTTTGCTCAATGTTCGCTGAGGTCATAAGGAGCACTGAAGGCAGAAAACCAGAGAAATCCTGGGAGAAGCAATGAATGTATCGGTTAGACTACATTTGGGTTGTGCCCAGGAAGAGAAGCTTTGAGAAGCTTACAAAAAGTTAGAGGCTCAGTAAATCAAAATTTAGATTGGGGGAGAGAAGTGGAGACTCACTTACTCAGGGGCTGCTGGGTGCAAAGCATTCTGCCTCATCCAGAAACACTTCCTAAAACTGGATCCCGAAGCCCAGAAATCAAGGAATCAAACTGAGAGAGGGACACTTGGGGAAGAAAACATGGAGGTCTAAGATTTCTTTCTAAATCATTCAGGGCAGGAGGAAAGCGAGAGGACCAACTTCTTGCTATTTTGATCTTCTTCTTTTTTTTTTTTACCTCTTCAAACTTTTTATTGTATAAAGTTGGTAGAATTTTGCATGACTGCTCCCCCAGACGGGGGCGGGGGGCACCTGACAAGCTAGAAGAGTTGGTAATGAGCCGAGAAAGATTCTGTAAATATAAGGTGCTGGAAAGATGAAATTACTACTCATTGGACTCAACCTGTCAGTCATCTGTGTCTGTGATGACGCCTAAAACTAGATGCACATTAATTCAACAGATATGCACTGGGGCCCACTGTGTTTCAGGTACTGTTACAAAAATGAACAAAACATAAAATAATTCCCGCCCTGTGGCACTTCTATTTAATGGTGGAAGATCACTAATATAAAATAGTATGTTAAAGAATGTTGTGTGCTACGGGGGGAGAGAAGAGTAGGATAAGGAATTGGGAGTGTAGGGATGGAGGGGTGGACTGCCATTTTAAATAGGGTGGTCAGGGATGGGCTTTAACAAGATGACATCTGAGCAAAAATTTGAAGGACCCGAGAGATTCAGCTCACAGGTATCTGAGGGACAACTGTTGGAAACAGAGGGAACAGCTAGTGCAAAGGCTTAAGGCGGGAGTGTGCATAGTGTACTAAAAGAATAATAAGATGATCAATGTGTCTAGATGAAGTCAGGGAGTAAGAGACTGTAAGAGAGGTCAGAGAAGTTATGGGGGTCAGATAATACAGGACCTTATCAGCCATTGTGAGGACTGCTTTTACTTGAAGTGACATGGGAACCCTTTACAGGGTTTGGAGCAAAGAAGTGGCTGACTTAGAACTTTAAAGGATCCGTCCAGCTTCCAGGTTGAGAACACAGTGTAGGAGAGTGGGGTGGAAGTACAGAGACCAGTTAGGAGTCTATAAGTCATCTGAGCAAAGATTGAATGTGGCTCAGCTCAAGGTGAAAAGAAGCAATAGAAGAGTCTATATCTATTTTGAAAGAAAAGCCAACAGAATTTCTTGATGGACTGGATGAGAGAAAGATTAAGGGTTAATTAAACATGACTCCTCGATTTTTAACTCAAACCAGTGGAAGGACAGAGTTGCCATCAACTGCGAAGGGAAGGTTATAGGAGGAACATGCTTGGCATAGGTGTGCTGAGAGAGAGGGAAATCAGGAGTTCAATTTGAATGTGTTGAGTTTGAGCTGTCTATCAGATTTTCCATTGGAAATGTAGAACAAGCAGCTGGAGACATTAAGTCCAGGATTTGGGAAGATCTGTGCTGGAGATAGAGGCATAAAAATGGTATTTAAAGCCATGAGTTTAAATGTAATCACCAACAGAGGGAAGGTAGGTAGAGAACAGAAGAGGACCAAGGACGGAGCCTTGGATATAGTGCAGAAAAAAGGAAAACATCCAAGGAGATTGTGAAGAAGAAACAGAGAACAAAAATAGAAAAATAAGGCCAGTAAAGTGCACATCTCTGGAAGCCAAATGAAGAAAGCATGTCAAGAAGGACTGGCTGACCAACTGTATGAAAGGCTGCTTGTAGACCAAATAAGACGAGAACCAAGAACGACTGGATTTTGCAGTGAGAAAGTCAACCTTGACCTTTCCAAGAACAACTTCAGTAGAGTGATAAGGAGTCAAAACCCCACTGAAGTGGTTACATGAGAGAACAGGAAGAGAGGGACTGAACACAATGAAAATAGACAACTCTTATAAAGAGTTTTGTAGCAAAGCAGGCAAAGAAGCAGTCTAGTAACTGGTGGGCAAAGTGGGGTATCGCGAGGAGGATTTTTTTTTTTTTAATTTGAGAGAGAGAGTAAGTGAGCACACAGAGGCAGAGGAAGAAGAAGACTCCCCGCTGAGCAGGGAGCCCGATGCAGGGCTCGATCCCAGGACCCTGGGATCATGACCTGAGCCGTAGGCAGACGCTTAACAGACTGAGCCACCCAGGTGCTCCAAGAGAAGGATTTTTGAGATGGGAAAAATAATAGCACAGCTGTGTGCTAATATGATGAGCTTATAGAAAGCAAAAAGTTAGAGAGAGGAAAATTACTGGAACAATTTCCTTGATAGGTGACATGGAATCTAACGCACAAATGGAAGAAGAGCCTTTAGACGGGCAGATGGCAGATTTTTCTCTGCGAACAGGTAGAAAGGCAGTGTATGAGGGTATATATGTTAGCAGTGAGTAGAAGCGGTGCTGTAAATCTGCTAAAGTTCACTTCTGATGACTCTTTTTTTTTTTTTTATCAGCAAAATACGAAGCAGGGTCAAAGTGGCTCAAGGAAAGAGAAGAAGATGTGAAATGATGGGAGAATGAATGGGTCAGGGAACTAGAATATGATTGCCTGGCAGTATTAAGGATACATTTGAGGTTCATGGTCAAGAATTTACTTATTCTCTCTCTCTCTTTTTTTTTTTTTTTTTTTTTGAGATAGAGAGAGAAAGACAGAGAAAGGGGCAGGGGGTAGAGGAAGAGGGAGAGAGAGAATCTTAAGCAGGCTCCACACCCAGCATGGAATATGATGGGGGGGCTTGATTTCACAACCCTGAGATCATAACCCGAGCCAAAATCAAGAGTCAGACGCCAAGAATTTAAATTGAAACTAGTCAGTGTGGTTGTTATGAGTTTGTTTTGTTTGTTTGTTTGTTTGTTTGTTTTTCTGAACTGACCATGTTTGACTATATATGGAGGAGGCTGAAAAGTTGGGTTTCAGTATAAACAAGATATGGGCAAGAGGGTCAAGAACACATGCAAGGAAGTGATTCTAATGACTGACCACAGAAGCTGAGCGAAGAAGGGAAGCAGGACATCAAAGGAGCCAGGACAATGAAAAGGAGGGCAAGATCAATGGACTGGAGGTCCCTGTGGGATTAAAGGAAGGTTGAGGCAGAGAGAGAGAGTTGGAAGAACAAGAGGAAGAAGTGATTGGAAAGTAAGACGCGTAAAACTGAGATGATGGAGTAGTTGCCATTATCAGCCATGACAAGGCCTAGACTTGTACACTCAAGGGCAGAGTTTCTAAGCAGCAGCCACTTTGGGCTAGACAACTCTTGGTCACGGCAGGTGGGGGGCGGGGGGCATTCTGCCTGCTATAGGGTGTTGAGCAGTGTCCCTGGATGCTACCCACTACTATTAGATGCCAGCAGTGCCTCTCAAGGTATGACAACCAAACACGTCTCCAGACATTGTCAAATGTTCCCTGTGAGCAAAACCTCCCCTTGTTGAGGAGCATTGCTCTAGAGTATGACCACAGAGATCAGTGAATGAGATAGAGCAGAAGTCAAGATCATTAGCGAAGACTGGAGAAAGTGGCAGTGAGTCAGGAGCTAAAGTCCTCAAGAAACAAATGGGAATGACTCAGTCATTGCTCTACAACAATAAAGAATACTGGAGGATATAATCTGACGAGAGAGCCCAAACTGGGCTTCTTAGGGAAGAGGAAGGAGAATGGTCGGAAAGCAGCACTGAGAAGCACAGAGGACACATATCCCACCACCACACTCGGTGGTAAGAAGACCAGAAGGGAAGAAACAGCCCCCAGATGAGTAGGCTGCAGAAAAAGAAGTGTGCTCCACGAAAGCCAGGTTTGTGAGCAAGAAAGAGAAAGGAGTGCTCAGAGAAGAAACTAAAGATAAAGGAAATTTTGCTGCTGATACACTATTAATTTCAGAAGGCACAATGGCAGGGTTCAGGAACTAGGGAGGGCTGGGAAAAGAAGACAGAGGGAAGTACAAGGCGTGTCCCTCACACTAGACGGTGGAACCCAGTGGGAGGTCCACTAAGGGGAGTGGTGGCTGTAGTGGACGCAGATCTTCAAAACAGGAGAAGAAGGAAGCTTCCTGTTATTTTAGCAAGAAGGTGGACAGAAGGTACGACTCTGCCGGGAATATGGCACGTGCCGCTAGCAGTCACACTATAATTACCAACCCTAGGCTGGACCTGGTCTAGAACAAGAGGATCATTTTCTAGGCTTCACCAAAGAACAGCACCAGCTTTAATATGATGCAGTCAACCTAACAGACACACATCTATCAAAAGATGAGAACAGGGTTTTCAAAAACCTAGGAGCTAAGGAAATCTTCAGGAAGGGTGAAGCTTGAGTATGGTTCGTGGAGAAAGGCCTAAAGTCCTAAGTGAGATTCCTGGGGTCAATTATGCACGTGCCTTCCTTCTGGAAGGATTCGAAATTAGGGTGATCTAAGAGGGGCAGAGGGGCTCTAAAGAAGCAATGGAATATGGCCAAGAATCCAGAAGACCCGATCTAGTGCTTACACTCTGGAAGAGAATCAGAATGTGGTGAATTCCCAGGTGGACTGTGAATCCCCCCAGACCAGTCAGGGTTAAGAAAAGGAACCTGGACAAGTAAGCCAGGGAAGCCAAATCAATCAAATTAAGAAATAGCAAAGAGCTCTATCAGGATGAGGAACTGGTGCTGGGTAAACTCATCCACTACTTTTTCTTCCTGCTAAAAAAATTACAAAATGACATTCTGAGTTAACACTTAGATACACACAACACTTCAGTTTAAACACCACGGAAGTATAGAAATAAAAGTAAAAGACACGTTTCACTTCACCTCCAACCCATTCCTCAGAGGTATCCACTGTGAACAATTTGGTGTGTATCTCCCCAGGCTTTTTTCTATTCTTATATAAACATACATGCACAGAGGTGTTTTCTCTCCGCAAATGGGAACACATTGCATATATTCCTATGCATTTTGCTGTTTTTCACTCACTAGTATATGATAGCTGTCTTTGCAAGGTATATATAGGTCAACCTCATTTCTTAATGGCTTCATTGTACTACATTGTATGGATAAACCACAATTTTTTCATATTTACACAACAACAGGCATTTAAACTGTTTCCAATTTTCCCCATTGGAAACGACACTGCTCTGGACATACTCATGCACAAGTGTTCGCACGTTAATAATTCTACAGATCATTGGGGCGCCTGGGTGGCACAGCGGTTGGGCGTCTGCCTTCGGCTCAGGGCATGATCCCGGCATTATGGGATCGAGCCCCACATCAGGCTCCTCCGCTATGAGCCTGCTTCTTCCTCTCCCATTTCCCCTGCTTGTGTTCCCTCTCTCGCTGGCTGTCTCTCTCTCTGTCAAATAAATAAATAAAATCTTTAAAAAAAAATAATAACTCTACAGATCACATTCCCACCTGCTGGATTAAAGGATATATCTGATACCGCCCAAAATACCTGCCCTCCAAAAATAATGTATCAATCTGTATTCCCACTAAAATTGTATGAAGAATGCCCAATTCCCCATAATCGTGCCAAAGATATAATAATGGATTTCAGTTTTTGCCGACTGACAGAAGAGGATCTCATCCTTGTTTTAATGTGAACTCTATTTTGTTCTGTTTGCTCGATTTGGTGGGAGACGACATGTCAGCTTCAGAATAATGAGAACTGTTTTCAAATTCATTGATATGCATACACATTGAACCAAAAAGACAGTATCTTCGTTAAATATACTGACTGCTGAATGGAAAGAAATAGGAGAATAATAATAATTAGACACACAACCAATACTTTGGAATGTCTACTGTGAGCCACACCCTGAAAAGTACTCGAGTAGGCTATCTTCCTGAGCTCTTAGAACTCCGGGGAGAGCACGAGTATACCCATTTTCCACAAAAAGAAACTGAAGCCAGAGAGCTGAAGTAACTTTCTCAAAGTCGCACATCTAGTAACGGAATGTTTTGAACCCAGACCACCTGACTCTGGAGCCCCCATGTAGACAAGGAATGTAACTTGCTCAACCAAAGTCCCATAGCCAGTGGATGGTGCCGTCAGGAGTCAAAGCCGGGTCTGCCCAACTACAGAGCACCCGTAGGTAAGGTTTTGTTTGTTTAACAGAGCTTGCATCATCTATATGAATAATGTAATGATAGTGTGGGGAAGAATTTGTTCCTATCTAAACTTTTTTTTCTTTTTTCTTTTTTGGTTCTGGTTTTGGTATTTTGGGTTCTGTTTTGCCTAAGGTTAAAAAAAAAAATCCTGACGCTGCCTTGGTTGAACTAAAGGGAGGGCCACTGCATCGCATGACTCAGGGGCATCATACTTTACGTGAATGGAACTCCCTGGAGTTGCTCAGTACACAACCTGCAGGGCTGAACGGGGTGGCACTGGACCAGACACAGACCGACTAAAGGAAATGGCAGACGTCGCCCCACAATTGGGCCAACAGAGCTAAGGGAAACAGAGTGCCCCCTAGTGGTTGAGAACCGTGTTGACAACCGCGGAAGTCGGGCGGGAGATCTCCAGAACTGAGAGAACGAGAGTGCTTGCCGAAGTGAAATCAGGAGACGTGGAAACGAATCGCTGCTCTACCTAGAGTGCGCCCTAACGAAAGAATGCCAGATTCCTCAAAACTGCTCTTGGGAGAGTCAACATCAACGGTTCCCCCAGGAAACAAAGGGGAACAGAGGATACGTATCCCCCAGAAGTCGGGTCTCAAGAACAAGATGCCTATACTTAGGTAAATGAAGACGGGAAAGGAAAATTATTTTCCTAAACTAGAGGAGGTGGCAGAGAAGGTGGGAACATACATAAATAGACTCAAGACTAGATAATCAGTCCTTGGAAACTTCTGAGTAATCTTCCAAAAGGCACCCCCCCCCCAAAAGAAAAAACACTAGAAAATTAGGAGAACCTTGAAAATGTTCTCAAGGGGAAAAATGATGCTAAAAGAAACCCAGATGTGGTGAATGTAAAATGAATGGAATTTTGGATTCATTCCTACTGTCAGCCTCTCTTAGAATTGAGGCAAAGGCAATTGCAGACTTGGGAAGAAAGGCTTAACTTGACCAAATTAAAATGGCTTAAAGCCATGAGGAGACCATGGGTAAAACAGAAACACACATCGGCCGGGCAGAAGATGGGCCCTGCGAATCAGCCCAGTAACTGAAGGAAATGGGGCAGGTGCAGCCAAGGTAAACATGATTACAGCGAGTGCCAATCACTTGCTTGATGGAGAAGGAGATATTCTGGGTAATCGCATTTTCTAGTTTAATGTTTACCATTTGTTACTTACATAGATTACCAGTTTTCAAAGAATTTGCCAGTACGCTGTAAAATAAAAATAACACTAAAATAGAAGACGCCTCGTAATCATCCAGTGACATCGGGTGTTTATCAAAAGTATCAACTGTCACGACTGCCTAAGGTTTGTACAGAATCTGGTCTCAGTTACTGACCTAGCTAAGAAGAAACAATCTAGAAAGTTGTAGATGACACCAAATAAGGAGATGACAATGCCCAGAGTTAAGAGCCATCATTTTTTTTTTTTAGTTCAAAGGACTCAATACAGTTAGAAGTATGGTGAATGATAACAGCAACAGAGGAAAATAATGCCACATTCGTCTTGACAACTCACGAGACTGTGAGTTCCATGACAGCAAAGACTTTGTTTGGGTCACTGCTCTATCCCTGCATCTAGAACAGTGACTGGCACATAGTAGGCACTCAAAAATACTCAAAGGAGGAATAAATGCTGTTCTGTCTAATGCCCTTTTCCCATTCTCCCACCCCCCCAAAAAAAATTCCAGAAAGAAAGAAGGAATGCTGTTGACTCTGTCTAATATCCTTCTTCACATTCTCTACTTAGGGAATTCTCATCCTTCAAGGTTCAGCACAAATGTCTTCTCTTTCTTAGTTTTCTCTGAGATCCCTTCCTACTGCCCACAACCCCATCTCTTTCAAAAAGCCAGAATTAAACCTTTTTTATTCTTGGCTTCCAAAGCCCATCACTCAGATCTACATATATTTGCTCTCATTTCGTTCTGCGTTGTGTTGTAATTCAGTATTTACGTGTCTGACACTTCCACTGGGTTATAAGCTCCTTGAGGGCCAAGTTCTTGAGGGATTTGGTGATTCTGGAAACCCCATCGTCTAACATAATGCCTTATAAACAGTAATTACTTAAATGTCTGCTGAGTTTAATAAAACAGAATGACATTCTTGGTATCTAATAAAAAGCCAGCATCTAATGGGTGCTCAATAAATGTTTACTATATGAATGAACTGAACGAAAGATACCAACAAATCAAAGTTCTTTGCCTCAAATCCCAGGGCTGGAGGGCCTAGAAGATAGAGCAATGGTCTGAGAGACTCGCCTGGTTCGCGCGCCCAGTATCAGGCACTCCGGCACCAGAGCTGCCGAGATAAGTTTCAGGGAGTGCCAGGAAGGGGAACAAAACGGGCGTGGGGAGGGGGAGGGGGGGATGAAAACGGACGAGCGATGAGGGGCACGCGAGGCAGATGGCCTAAGTGACGTCTGGGACCACATACGATAATCTTCTGCTAACGCTGGGAGAGTGTAAACACCCAAGAGGGGAGGAATTGTTTAGCCTGGGCCGAGGAGCTGAAAGTAGCAGAAGGGACGAAACAGGGCATGGAAGGTCAAAGCCCTGTGACAGGAAAGCCAACCAGGGGAGACACTGCTCTCCTTGGACTCAGACAACACCACCACCGTCACGTACGTTTTCACGGATATCAACAAGCGTTATTATCCTCACCGTCAGGCCGAAAGGAGGTCTACAAACAGACGGATTCTTGCCATGAGAAGAACTAAAACCTAAAACAAAGAGCCTACGCCTGCAACACAAAGTCCTTTGACCGTTACGCACAGTGCAGCCCCATGCTCAGTGCTATTAAGCAGTGTCCAGAAAAACCCGTGGATTCGGACTGCACCTGTGAGGAAAGAGCAACTTCAAGAGAAGAGGAAAGGGGGAGGAGGGCATCAGTGCAGCCACGGGCCTGGACCCCCTACCACCCCGTTCTATAAAACACAAGAAATCTCCCTTCTGGGTCCTCATTCACTGCTTTCCATTTAACTCTAACAAAGACAGCTCTCAAAGTGGTGTTTGCTGGAAATATAGGCATTTCTTCCCATTTCCCATTCCACTGCACGTCCGCCCGCCCGCTCTCAGGAAGCCTCAGTGGGCGCCGATGGTGCCTAGGACATCAATAGTGGGTGCTGAGTGGTAGGGATGGAGAAGATACGGCTCCCCGCTTCAAAGAGCTTGTAATCTACTTGAAGAGACAAAATATAAATACGTGCAAATCGCAAGAAAATCACTGCAAAGCAACGTGTGATATATGCAAGGAAAACATAGGCTCAACTATTTATATAACTGCAAATGGTCTGTGAAGTAAGAGCTTGACGATAAGACGGGACTGATAATTCAGGGAAGGCTTCCCGGCAGAGGCGCCTTTTCTTCCCGAAGAAGAAACACTGAAACAGACTGACTGAAAACGACGGGTGGGTTGATAAAAGCTAGACGGTACCTTGAGGTGCAGTCCATCAAAACTGCTCGTTGACAGATGAAGTAAACGAAGCCCAGGGAGCTTAAATAGTATGTCCAGTGACACGGGGATAAGGGGAAAAACCAGACCTCAAATCAAAATATTCTGTCTTCACCTCCAGGGCAGACAGCAGGAACAACCGCAGAAAGCAAGATTGGCAAATGCCTGGGAGGAAGAAGGTGAGTGGACGGGTTTGGTTGTGACCGGGGGACTGCTTCCTAGGGTCCTGAGAGGTAAGTCCTAGGCTTCTCCCAAACCAGCTGCTCCACGTGAGACTGCGCGTCTGTCCCTGTCCAGGAACACCCACCCTACCTTAGTGACAGGGGCCTGTGGGACTTTGGCATTTCCCATCCCACATGCCCTGCTCTGAGAGTTGGCTCCTAGCAGCCACCATTCCTAGACTCCCAGGGCCCTTCCAGTCCTAAGGACCCTAGAAGCTCCCAGATACACATATGGCAAAACTCACCAAGAAGCAACTCCACATACGAACCTCTGGTTCTGCTCACAACCCCACCCTCCTCCTTTGCCCCCACCAACACGGAGGAAACCAGATGTACAAATGGTTAACAGAGAAAAAAAAAAAAATCCCACCCAGACCACTTGAAACGCGGCTAGTCTGGCTGGGCTTCGAATCCGCTCAGCGACTGCTCCATGTCTGCTATTTATAGCCTCTGGGTGCCCAGCCCAGCTTCCAGGTCACTAATTGTGGCCCAGCCCCGAGCCAATCCCCCCATCTCCTCTCCCGCCCTTGCAACACAGGGAAAAAAGAAGCAAATCCGGCTTTGTCCGGCCAGGACAGACAGCCAGGAGTGAGATCTGAATCCAAGACCTGATACTATATGTCCTGTGGAAGGTACCGGAACTGTCCAGAGGGTCTGCCCCGGGACCGTATCTCTCGGAGAGCTGTGTATCCCTTCCTTCCACGGCAGGCGTCCTTTCCTGAATTCTTCAAGTTCATCCCAAATTGAATCCTAATCTCAGGCTCACCATCCAAATCCTAGAGAGGGGAGGTATGGGTTTTGGCCACCAAGGACACCCGCGAACAGTCCAGGAAAGAGCATATGTCTTTGAGCAGCATATAAACACCCATAGATTGGTATGTTTGCCCCTTCTTGGGGTCTATTTGCTGGATGACTTACCCGTTTCTTCGTTTTACTACTCTACAACAAAAGAAGTATCCTGGGAGGAGGCTAGCTCAGCATTACACCTCTAAAAATTCTTTTCTAGCACCCACCAAATATATTTGAAATCCCCCAGGTTCTTAGTTTTTCAGACAGAGGCCCTGAATATGATGGGTTTATTAGGGCACTATAAATAATCCCTTCTGATTCCAAGATGCTATCATCTGCGTATTATTCTGTAACATTATTTTCCCCTAAGAATGCAGATGACTCTGAGATGAGCAATAACCATTTTCTGACATAGGAGGCTTTGCAAAGTTATCCTGAGTGGAGAAAAGCTTTTTTTATATATATATAAAGGTACAAGGTACAAAAAAAAAAAAACCTCGGCAGAAAGACTCGGCAAGGTTTTCTCTGTCAGTTCCGTGTCTGTGGTACACTGGGGCAGCCCCCAGTGGGCCTCATCCTTGACTCCTGATTCTACATCTGAAGCCTTGTGTCCATCCCAGTGAAACCCGTCTGCTGTCAACAACGTTCATCTTCTGAGCAAAGGACCGGGACAGGAAGTGAGGGGACAGTTACAGGTTAGAGTAAGAGTGAGAAGTGCCCTTCCTTCCCAGCGCCCCAGTGCCCAAGCTAGGCTTACCTCTCATCTCAGACCGCCCAACAGACTCACAGCCCCCTATGACCTTGACCACGACTGCCCAAGACTACGCATCTCGGTGTCAGTCCTCCCCTTCTCGTTTTGGGGTTCATTTGGGCCACTGGGTAACATGCCGAGGATTCTGGTTATTGGAGCCAGAACCAGAATGTTGCTCTGCTATCTCATCGTCACCCACAAATACCAATTCCTAGCCCCAAATGGCCCCAAATCTTTCCTCCCAAGACCACAAGGGGAAGAAAAGTTTCCAAATTAAAAAACTAAAACTGGCAACAAAGGTGCCCCATGGCAGTAACCTTTAAAACTGGCCATTAAAGTTTATAAGTCAGACGGGCACCAACGTGAACGATCAAGAAGAGAAAAACAGCCCCCTCCCTTGGGGACCTGGAGCCGCAGCCTTCCCCCTAAAGCCACAGAGTTGATGTCACAAGAAGCGCTTGCTGCCATCAAGGGCTCTCTGTGTCCTGACTACAGCCACGCAGCCTCTGTGCACTGGAGGTGGGTGGGTGGGTGTCTGGCCGAGAAGAACGGAAAGGGGAGCAGCAGGGAGTGTAGGGGTTGGGGGTAAAGAGGAGGTAGGGGAAGGTGGGGAGGGGGAGAGAAACAACAAATCTCCTCCCGGCCAGGAGAGCTGTCTGCGAATCCCAGGCCAGAAGGGACAGGCCTGTAGAACTGCCGAGGATAGTGGCTCTCAACTTTTTTCTACCCAACACACGTGAGGCATACCACATATTTTCATCGGTAACTGCAGGTTGTTATGCAGTGATTCCTAACCGTCCTGGGGCAGAGGGAGCACATATCAGAAATTTTTTGGTAAGGGTATGAATAGTCTGAAAAAGCCTCCAAAGCATCCCGACCACTTCCCCTAGGGGTTATGTACCCCCTATGAAGAATCATCAGTTTAGGGAGCCTACTTCTCCTTCCCTCCCTTCCTTCCTTCCATGTATTCAACAAACACATGTCGAGAGCTTACATGTGCCAGACATTGTTCTAGGGGCACTGGGGAGACAGCAATGAACACACAGACAAAATTCCCTGCCCTCATTGAGAATCCATGCCTTCACAAGGGAGAAAAACAACATAATAAAAAAGTCAAATCTGTGGCATGTTGGGTCCTGATAAATGCTAAGGAGAAAAACAGAGCAGGGGGGAGGGGACAGAAAGTGCTGGTGGGGGCGGGGCTGGAGGTGGGGATGAAATTTTAGATGGGGTGGCCAGGAAGTCCTCAGCTTCCTGAAGGAAGAGAAGGAACAAGCCATGCGGATATCTGGGGAAAGAGCGTTCTTAGCAGCGGGACCAGCAAGTGTGAAGGTCCCAGGGTGGGGCTCCCCCCTAGTATGTTCAAGGAAGAGCCGGGAGGAGGCCACTGTGGTGCTCACAGGCCCTCCTTCTCCAGTTCAGATCCCACGGCCTGAGGAGTCGGGCTGATCACTGCTGGACTAAAGTGTCCAAGCCCGGGACATGCTCCCGAGCAGAAAAAACTGATACAGCTTGATGAAAGGGGACGCGGGTGGGTAAGATGAGCTGAGTACTTCTCTTTCTTTAAACAGCTCAGATTTCTTTTAAATAAAACCTCATCCATTCGCACAAAATCCTTGTAAGGAGCAAAGGCCCTATCCTCTTAATTGTCAGAGAGAGAGAGAGAGCACGCTCGCACAAGCAGGGGGAGCGGCAGGCAGAGGGAGAAGCAGGTTCCCCGCTGAGCAAGGAGCCCGATGTGGGACTCGATCCCAGAGCTCTGGGATCATGACCTGAGCCGAAGGCAGACACTTAAGCAGCTACGCCACCCAGGCATCCCAAGAACCAGTTTTTAAATGATCTTAAAACTAAAAACTGGAACTAAATTTACTCTCGATATGCAGTCCAAAGCTTTCCGATTCTTCATAAAATCACAGGATAGTAAAAGTTGGAGGAGGCATTACGAGATTATCTTACATATTCCCCTTCCCTGACTCAAGAAGCAGCTGCCCACATCAGAGCCCAGGACACGGTTGTCTAACACTCCTTAGAAAGCAAAGTGGGGGGACAGCGCAGATCTCACAAGAGGGGACCATTTCCCCCAAATCCTACATTCTAGAATCTCTCCTGCAGAGAAAGATAGGGTGATAACATCAGGATTCCTGAAGACTAAACAGTGTTCTCTGTCCCCAGACCCCTGAAAAAGTCCATCTCCCCATGCGAGGCCCACCGCCCTTTATCCAGCCCCCTGCAGCCCATATGCCCTTCGTAAGACAGAGCCTGGCCAGGCCCATGGGTTGCAGGTTCTGAAGACCGGAACCGAGCCTCCAGTGAGAATACAGACCCACACACACAGACGCGCACAGTCAGTGGGAAGGAGGGGAAGGAGAGCACACACAACACAACACAACACACCAGGGCAGCTGCAGAAAACAACTGCTTGTTAAGTTAAAATTAAACTCTGCACAAATATTGACCTTTGGAGGGGACAGAAACCGGTCCCATATTTACCAGTTTTATAAATGGGACTGACCACAGCTGCCCCACGCGTTTGGCCAGCATGATGGCAGGATGGGGCGAGGCCGTGCTTTGGGGGTGGGGGATGAATGAGAGGGGCAGGAGACATTTTAAACACTCTGAAACGCAGGGACTACAGGTAGGTCAAAGTTCCCGAAAGCCTTACAGGAGGAATTTCTAAGAAAGCAAATAAGGCAGTCTCTGAAGGGGGGTGGGGGTGGGGGGGCATCAGCGAAGTAGGGAGAGAGAGGAAAAAGGAAGTGTCAGAATGAAAAAGAATTGCCAGAAATAGTGAGAACTACGACAGAGATTGAAACAGAATGGAGGGAACACTGCGGAGCTTACCCTTTTGAACCCTGGCCCTTGGTCAAACCAAGAGTCATAAGGTAGAAGACCAGGTGACCAACTTAACCTAATGGAACAATCTAAACTGACTCGGTTTGAGTCTTGGCTCTGCTGCTTACTCGCTATGTGACCTTGGCAAACTCCGGACCCCAGGTTTCTCATCAATAAAAGAGGGGCAGTAATACGAAAACATTGCTCGGATTCACAAAGATAGAACCAAAAGAAGACAATGTCAGTGAAAGCACTTTGCCAACCGTAAACACGACCCAGATATAAATCATTACTTTTATTAATTCTATCCCAGCTAACCGTGCACCTTTCCACTCCAAACTGGCCGATTAACTGCAGTCTAAGAAAGAGCCAGGGGTCAGAAGGGGAACTTGAGCTTCCCCTGAACTTGCTAAAAGCCTCCTACAGGCATACGACTAAATCCTTCCCTGGCTGAGAGATAACAGGGAGGCCAGCTTGCTGAAACTGGCCCCAAAAGCCATACCGCCAGCTTCAAAGGTCCAGATACAAAAGGGGGAGAAAAGACTCATCAATACTCTTTCCCTGAAAGCTGATCTCTGACAACGCTTTTTTTTTTTTTTTAAGGAACAAACATCACAGATGCCAGGTAACTTTGTTCTGTCTCAAACTTCTGATGCCTTCACCCTCTTTTATATTTTCCTTATACGCGTGACTTCCACAATGAATAATAATAAGCATAAAAAGTCTGGACCCAGTGTCTATCTAGTAGGGCACGAGAACAGCCCCCATCTTTGCATCTGGGTCACCAGGAATCACCATCTGTAAGTATTTCAGGTAAAAACACTCTGAAAAACGTCTGAGAAGATGTTGCCAAAATCTTATTTGTCGCCCAGGTTCCCGGAGAGCTCCTGTGCCTTTATGTGGTCTGCTGTTCACAGGCTACACCGTAAAAGCAGAGACGAGCGTCTGTCCCTCGCGGCACGAGCATCAGGCAGGGTCGACGCGAGAGCCCTTTGCCTCCTCGCTGCTAACCAAACACATGTCGCTCGTATCTTCTGACTCTGTTTCGCTTGTTCAATGTTTTCCCTTAATATATTACAGTTTATATTGTTAGACGTGTGCCATAAAATAGAAGCAATGTACGGCACGACCATGTCAGCAATTCGAGAAGAATTTCCAACGCTGCAGTCTCTGTGGTCACAAGGCAGGGAGAGGTTTTGCATTTGGTGCACCAAACATGTGCTGAACCACAGACTCCAAACAAATTGGGGAGGGGGAGACAGGGAAGAAAACGGGAAGCAAATGGGGCAATGAGACTCCATGTGGGGAACCAGCTTCCTTGAATTCCGATCCAAGAGCTTTTTTTTAAAAAAATCTAATCACTGAATTTCCATAACTCTCTTCCTAGGGCTTTGTTCTCCTGCAGGGACTCTGGGTCCTGCCACTCCGGGCTTCCAAGGCTCTTGTTTTTCGAACAGGAACAAAAATCCTCTCCTCACTCCACTCCCATCTTTCCCAGGAGCGAGTGACCCCCATTCCAGAGGTCTTATAGCTCCATCTTCTATAAACCACAGAGACACTGAGCTCGCTGACCTTCCCTGGATGCGCCTAAGATTCCCTGGCAAACCTGTTAAGCTACAGCCACAGCGGACAGTATCTTCCGAGTATTCCATACTTTTGGAAGAAGGGAAATGAGCGGTACTGTAGTCAAGACTGTCACCCATTTAATACTCCAAGAAAGTTCATCCTCTCCCTCCAAGCGCCGAAGCTTACAGGAGAAGCCCTGAACAGAACCAGTCGGTCTATGACTCTTCAAGATTCTCCTCCCACCATGTTCTCAACGAAAGAAAATCAATGCCCCAGACAGGAGGTTTCTAAGGTCGGAAAATAGTTCAGGAGCGGAGCACAAGCACCTTCAAAAGCGAAATATTCTTGGGGCGCCCAGCTGGCTCAGTCGGTGGAGCTCGTGACCCTTGATCTCGGTCTTGTGAGTTCGGGCCCCATGTTGGGTGTAGAGACTACTTAAAAATAAAATCTTCTGGGGCACCTGGGGGGCTCAGTCCATTAAGGGTCTGCCTTTGGCTCAGGTCATGATCTCAGGGTCCTGGGATCAAGTCCCACACTGAGCTCCCTTCTCAGCAGAGAGTATGCTTCTCCCTGCCCTCTGCCTTTCCCTACCTGCTTGTACTCTCTTTTTCTCGCTCAAAAATAAATAAATAAAATATTTTTAAAAATTTAAAAATCTCTTTTTTTTTTTAAAGGTAAAATACAGGGCACCTGGGTGATTCAGTCGGTTAAGAATCTGCCTTCAGCTCAGGTCATGATCTTGGGGTCCTGGGGTCAAGCCCCACATTGGGCTCAGCAGGGAGCCTGCTTCTCCCTCTCCATCTGCCCCTCTCCCCTGCTCATGCTCTCTCTCTCAAATAAATAAATAAAATTTTTAGAAAAATAAAAATTAAAAAAAGGCAAAATATTCCTAAGGAGAAACACACAGGGCTCAGTAGATCTCTGAAAACAAAGAAACAAACAAACAATAAAGCCCACAACAGACAAGTGATTATCATCCAGCAATTAGAAGTCATGTGTCTAAGGACACTTTACGTATGAGGGTTCTCTTGACCTCCAACCCACGGCTCCATCCGTGCAACTCTGCTGATCCCCTCCCAGACTAAATTAAAGCAGCCTAAATTCAACAAAATGCAGCCCCACATAGGATTTCTAGTCAAATACTGTTTGTTTCAGTGAGCCCCTGCTCTCTCCTCACCTAACTGGTAGACTGGTCTCTCAGAGAAGTCCCTAAGCAGATCATGTGCCAGCTGATTTCTGTCTAGAATGACTTGGCCCAAGCCAAGCAGGCAACATGTCATCCCTGGGGGCATCAAGACAGAAGGGTACCCTAATATTAAGGACGACGGCAGCATTAGTGCTCCAAAGGCCTACACAAGTACTGACGCTTATAAGGCCTGGGAGACAGAACGGAAGCCAGGGTCCCCAGATTTGCTCTGATGTAACCCAACAAGGACAGCAAGGACAAGAAGGGGACTCTTACAGAGGGACTAGACAAGGCAGGGAGCAGAGTGCAAGCAGAGACCCGAGGAAGTTCTCCACACACAAGTGCACGCCTATTTTAGATTCACGGCCTGGACACGGCAGAAGTTTTTGATGGAGTAGGAACTCGGTCCATAATCCCGAAACAACTACATTTCAAGCACACTGGGAAGCATCCCTCCACTGTAATCTTTGAAGCCCCGAGAGAAGCCAATAAGGAAACGTTGCTACCGGGTCCCAGGGAGTGCTGCCGACTCACCGGCCCTAGGAAATGTCTGAACAGAGTCTTATTCAAGCCAAGGGAAAACGCTGTTAAAACACACAAAACTCCTTTGACTAATGTGAGAGGGGGAAAGAGCCTCTATAATTAACAGAAACTGTCACAGGCATTGGGGGCCTCCGACGTGTTCAATGCAAACCACTTGAAAAGACCCGGTCTTCTAGGAGAAGGCTGGGGTTTGTGAGTGCGGCTCCAACAGGCTGGGGACAGCTTTTCCAAAAGAATCCCACCATATTAAAAAAAAAAAAAGAAGAAGAAGAAGAAGAAGAAGGAGAAGAAGGAGGGAAAAAAATGGGGGGGGGGGGCAAAGGAAAAACCCAAACCTCAGCTGAATGTTTTTCTACCACTGGAACTAAAAAGCAGAACAGAAGAAGAAAAGTCCAAATGCAACCAGTTTTCAATTAGGGCCTCATTAGAAAGGAGAGTGGCAGCGCTATTATTACAGATCTGGGGAGGGAGAAATACAGTCAATGACTTTAGTTTGGGCTGAGCTGTCCACTTGAGAGCTGTGATGATTAGGGGGACAGTTTGTGGTGAGAGATGTTGGAGGGGAAGCAGGGAATGGCAGAAGAGGGCCCAGGGCTGGCGCATTGTGCCAGTCACGAGCCAAAGCAGAGGGTCCCGAATATGCACGGATCACCCACAGTCTGCATAGCATTGCATGGAGGGCTTATGTAAGGAGACACAGATCATCATAATGGACACAGCTCTGACCTGAAGGGACGTACAAACAGCGTCCCTGCACTAAGTCCCCACCTGGTAACACTCAGCCACGAGATATGCACGCACGCGTCGTTGGGGAAAAGCTAACCTTGGCTTCTTTTTATACACCAAGTCCAGTCTGGCACCTCATGTGGCTCCCTGCGCATGGCCATCCATGACACAGAGAGAAAAAGGAGGCATCGTGAAGTATGGTTCCCAAATGAAGCCTCAGCCATCACAAGAAGCGAGTCTGGGTCTGCACCCTGGCTCGGGGAGACCGAGACCCTACTTCAAGGTGGGGAATCTCAGAACAGCTGGAAGGGCCTTTTCTGCTTTCTTCATCATCCCAGAGGATTCCAGTCCATTTTCTAGGTCAAGGCCATACTCCCTGAGAACAAGCAGAAAGGCACTAGGGATGGGCACGCTTATCCCTGGCTATAGGAAGGAAGGGGGCAGCTAGATCCATTCCCTATTTGCAATGAAACAAAGCAGTCTGATTGGTAGAAACATGAAGGACTTTCCTCCCTTGCTCTGGGGTACCTTCTCCCTTGTTGATTTAGTTCAGGCAACTTGGAGGAGGGACAGGAAGGGCTCGGGCAAACATGTCACAGCCTGCAGTGAATAGGGCCAACAGAAAGGAGAGGCAAAGAAGAGAGCTGAGAGGAGAGGAAAAGAGGGGAGGCCTCCCTTCCCATCCCACAACCTGGGCTCCATCCAACACAAAGTTAATTCCTAACCTCGGCTCACCACCCTGCCCACTGCTCGCATGATTTATCCCCCTATCTGCCTGCATCGCCTTTACAAGTCTCCTCGCCCTGCACACCATTATAAAAGCTGTCTGTGCTGCTGGCTCGACCTGGCCTGGCCCGGGCTCCCGCCACAGTAACCCTTCCCCACCCCTGCACTCTACAAGCCTTCCGCCATCATGGAAATCTGAAATCCCACGAAAGAACAGTAAACATCGCAGGGAAAAGAAAATACCTAGCCAGGCCACTCTGGACAGCAGAGTCACAAATGGACTGAGGTCTCTGGGCCAGGGATGAAGGCGTCTAGGCAAGAACAGGGAGCTTGCCTTCTCCCCCGAGCTCAGCGGGGTAAGAACAAAGAGATGCATAGATGTGCCGGTCCTGTATGGGGCACAGCCAAGCATCCTGGTACCCTGGGAATTCCCAAGCTCAAAGAAGCAGCCAGAGTCTCAGGGAAACTCACAAGTAAACACAGGTGTCAGGTTTAGAGACCACGTGGAAACGTGAAAGTTTTAAATAACGGAAAGAGACTAAACATGATTCAGACCACAAATTAAGTCAGAATCCGCTTTGTCACCTTCTTATGGGCTCCTCGGGGAGGTAGTACAGTGTAGTGGGAAGAGCACGGGCTTGGGGTTTGGCTGAAGGGCTTTGAAGGCTGGCTGCATCACGTATGGATCAGCCACGTGACTTGGGCCAACTCGTTCTCTGAATCTCAGTTTTGCTCTCCGTCCCACGGGAAAGTAGCAGCTCCTAAGAAGGCTGTGAAGAGTAACAACAAGATTTACAGCCAGAGGGCCTGGGCCTGGCACTCAACAGGTATTAAAACATGATTGCTATGATGATGATTTGGGGTATTAGACATCCTAAAATGGGGGGCGGGGTCTATTGCTTCCCTATGCAAATTTTAGCCCGCTTAACAGGTTTTTCCTTTATTCTACACAAACTTGCCCTTTCTAGACAGTTTTTCACCTTTTCATCTCCTGGCCGGAGAATGAGCCAAAAGCAGTCCCCTGGGGGAGTATTCTTTCCTACCCACTGTCTTAAGGACCCTTGTCCCTTCACCTCTTTGAACTCATGTGACCCAGTTCTGCTCCTGACCCTCCTCATCAGGCCGCATTGGCTCCTCCAGCCTCCGGCTGTAAAGGTTCTTCTTTCTCTTCATTTGCCTCAAGAGAACCTGCCAGCACCCACTGGGTTCCATTCTTTTCGAGAAATGCCTGACTACCCTATCAAGGCAGAGTCTCAGCCCGAAGTCAGGGTCCCTACCTCCCCAAATAACTCAGGGAAGAAACAGACACTAAAGAATTCTCCACGAGTCTCTGGAGTTCCAGACTGCTCTGCCAGCAAGGCTGAGTGCTCCCTAGAGCTCTGTTATTCACTTGGGGGTAGGTAGTGGGAGATGGAGGGGGGAGGGACGGGGGAGGGCAGGAAGAGAAGAGAGCCTTGATTCAGGGGCCAGACTAAGTCCGCCACAGGCCAGGCTCCGCTGAGGTTTCTCGGGTGAAACACGCCTCTGTGACGGCTGTGCCTGTGAAGCGGATGGAAATGCCCATAAAGCCGTATCAAACCCTGTGCAGAGAAGGACAGGGATATATATAGAACCAGGAACCAAAGGGGCCACAGGGGATTCAGGCGGACAGCTCCGCCCAGCCCTTAAACCCGCCCCAGGGAAGGCGGGAGGCCCAAGGAACAAGCTCAAGGAATGAAGGTTGGAGACAGCCCGGCGGGTTTACGAAGGGAGTGGGGAAATTGGGGGCGTCAGGGACAATGCTGGGAGAGAGCTCATGGCTGCTCAAGCCACGGATGCCACAGAGCCTCTGAGTTCCAGTCGATCCTGACGTGACTTTTAACCCTGCTTCCTACCGTTGGGACAGTGCTCTGCTTCCTTCTCAGAACAGGGGAGCCTCTACTGGACCGGGTCGCTCTGTTCTCCTCCGCTCTCCCTACCAGCACGTCCAGTTTAAATTCGTCCAGGGGCCAGTGTTCTCCATTCCCTACCCCCCAACCCCACTTCCAGCCTCCCCAACCCCGAGAAACTGGGGAGGGGGACAGGTGAGAAAAAGAGTGTCCTGAGACAAGAAAAGTGTCCTCAGAAGGACATCTGTCATCGCTTAGAAGCAAATTGACAGGAAAGGAAAAAGAGGCTGACAGAATGAGGCGAGAGCCTCAGAAACCACACTGCCTGGTAGAATCAGACCCCAAAGGAGACACAGGGATGCCAAGGACAGAAAGTGAACTGGCTCTTCTACTCTTTGATTGGCTGGGATCCCTCTCTCCCCACCAATCCTCTTGCCAAAGTAGGACGCTGGAGGAACAGATCCTGGGTGATGGGGAACTGGCAGACGCTGAGCTCTTAGAGATTCCTTACCTGAGCAATGGCTGAGGTGGCCCGTCTCCCTGTCCCCAGTTCGAAAGAGAATCCTTCTGTCTATCCATCTGGAGTCTTTTTCCAAGCCAGCGCAAGTATGACAATGTTTTGGCGCCACCTGCTGTCCTTTCCTGACAGACGCGCAGTCTAGATCCTAAAACTGGATGAACTTCCAATTTACCTTACATTCATCATAAGGCCTAAAGGAATAGAACCCAAGAGAAGGGAAACCATGACTTCCACCAAAGGGACTATTCCGATGTAGCACAACGGACCACTCCAGGGCCCCGCGACTCCCCTGCTGCCTGGGACTGAGGTCCCAGGAATCCAACTAGCCAGACCCCTGTCACTGGTTTGTAGGTCCAGTCTTAACAGCCATCAGTCTGCAAAGTTCCTTCTCCCAGCATCTTGCTGACGTGAGAACAGTGAATACTCCACAAGCCCTCTATTTAATAAATTCCCTATATTTTAAAATTCTTTCTATATCACTCTGGGTTTTCTGGGTGTTAGGTAGAAATTCTAATTTTGCACCAAGATGACATGACCCTTTGTCATCAAACAGTAGAACGAAAACGCTGTCACCCCACAGCAATGACTTAGGTATTTTGCACAGCTCTCTCATTCCTGTGGCCCTCACTATGGTCTGGGCAAACATCTCATAAGCAATAAGCTCATTGAGAAGTCGGTTCATCTCACAAATATAAACATTTGTTCATCCATTTAACAAATATTTCTGTAGCGCCTACTATGAACCAGGCGCAAATTGGAGGCAGAGGGTAAGACAAGGTTCCTGTTCTCCCAGAGCCTCGACCACGGCATCGTCTGCCTGATTCATGAAGGGCGTCTGGCCATCTCTCACTCATCTTACAGAATCCCTGTGGCAGCAGCAAAGATCAAGACATACAAGAAGTATGAGCCCACTTCATAAAGAAACAGAATGAAGACATGTAAGAGGACAGAAGAGGACGGAGGTACAGAGGGGACGACAAGGACTGTGTGCGGAAGAATCGTTAATATGCTACACCTGTTGGGAGGGAAAGACGCCTGAAGAATTGTAGGAAGGGAGTTTCCAAGCTTTCCCGGTCACATTCCAGTCAGGTGTTTAAAAAAAAAAAAAAAGTCTTCTCTCTACTTCGACTATATCCTTATTGCTATCATTCAAGCTCATTCTTTCTTACAGTCCTCTGAAGGAAACGCAAAAAAGTTCTTTACCATTAAATTTTTCATATGTAGAAGAATGAGCTACCAATCGACTCTCTGAATTAAATAATCCCATTTTCCTTGGATACTTTTTTTTATAAATTCCGTTTCCATCCCTTTAACTATTGTCCTGATGTTCCTATGGGCACGAAAATCCCACGCATCTTTCAAACATGACACCAAAATCCTAAGAGGCCAACTAGTGCTAAATTACAACGGGAGGGCGATCTCGGGCTCTCATGCTCTTCTTTCAATTACAGAACCTGGGATTTGTTCATCTTTCTGAATACCCGAACTTGCCCAAAGTCTAAAGCTCTTACTAGTTTAGTTTTTCAGGAAAAAAGGAAGAAAGAAAGAAAAGAGAAAAGAAAAAAAAAGGAAAGAAAAGAAAAGAAAAAGAGTCCAACTAGGAAGTAGAAGGATACTTTGCAGGAAAGAAGTTCTAGTAAATAAGATACCAGAATAGCTGGAGCATCTGACAAAGGAAAGGTAGGCACAGTTAACAACCAGGGAGCCCAGGAGGGGCATGCAGAGTGGCTTTATGCCTCGTTGAGGGTTATTGAGAGAGTCACAGAAAATTCTCCTTCACTTTCCTTAGTTCCCCCTCCTCTCAAGAGCTCCCCACGAGAAGGACTTCCTCATGCATCCCCACCTCCACACTGGGCGTATAGCTTTATTTAGCATGGCGCCCTCACCTTGAACTCCAGGTACGTACACACCTGTGTCTCCTGCTCTTCCATAGGCTGCGTGGGGCCGGAATCATGTCTGTTATCACTGAAGACCTCACAGTGCTAGTTTCCTACTCCCCACAGTGCCTTGTACGAGAACCTAAGCCCAGTGGCATTCAATAAACACTGGATAAGCATGATAACACGAACAGCCATCCAGCCCAACTCAACTAAGTTGTCAGACCAGTTTAGGACATTGGCATGAAAACTCCTTTTTCTCTTGGCCCAGACATTTACTCTTAAGGTTTGCCTCCTCCTCAAGAGACTCCAGGAAACAGGGTTAGTTTTAAGTTCTAGAAACTCTAATCATTCCTCTTTTCTCCGAGCTAAGGGCCTAAAGGAAGACTGCAGATACCTCATGAATATTAATGAGCCTCTGCGGTCACATGAATATTAACAACACCCTGTGGCTTTCGGGAATAGCAGCCCAGCTAGAAGGCCTAATATTAACCTTGGCTAGGCCCAAAATGTGGGAAGAGCATATGCCCATAGGTCTCCGTGGGGAGTAAAGAGTGCATGGCAGAGCCTAGTTTGGGGGTTGGCCCCTATGCAAACACCGGGCACAGAGGCAGTTAAGAAAGGACTCAACATTGTGCCCCACGTCCCTGGCACTGAGGGCTCTGTTGGCTGCTCCAGGACAGAAACCCCCAATCCTCAAGCTTTGCAGAAGTAAGGCTGCAGAAACGATGTGCTCTGCAATGCAGGGAGGAACTGGTAGGGACCCACTGGTACAGGAGCCAGGACAAGGGGGGTAAAGGGAAAGTTCAAAGTCAGTTCTCATTGGACAAAAACCAGAATCAAATAATAAGGCTCAATTAGACGACAAAATACACCGTTAGCAGACCACATGGTAACAGTAAGGAAAGAACCACAGACTCTGGTGTTTCCAGCCCCACGCCTCCCATGAGACTAGTGGACACAGAAGCCAATGATGTGGGTTTAAGAAGAAAGATGTTCTAGACTGAAGCAGCAAGAGATGGGAGGGATCATGTTCTTTCAGCATCTCCAGATTCTGAACCCAGGAGACATCAGAGAGAAGGATGACTGCTGTTAAAAGTAAATAAATAAAAAGTACCGTGAACCAGAGTCAATCAAAAAAACCCATGCTCCCCTGTTCCCCGGTCTCCGTTCAAAACCTTCTATGGCACGTGACAAACATTATTAAAAGGAAAGGCAGGTCGAGTGGCCTCACGCACTGACTGGAATTAACGCTAATAATAAGATCCCTGCTGTACTCACACACCAGGACAGACGGCTTAAAACTCGAAAAGCACCTCTTCACTCCTCTGGCCTGATACTACTCAAAGGCCTTGACCCTTTAGCTCTGTCTGAAAGGCTGCCCCAGCCCCCTTCGCACACACTTCAGAGGAACAGGGAGGCCTGTGGGCCTAGTCCGAGCCCAGGCGGTGAGAGGCCACACCTAGGAAGAGGGTGGGGGCTGCTCACGGGAGCTGTGTTCTGTCACACAATTACCATATTATGTAGCTCTAATAAAAAGAAATACTTGAAGTTTTACTAGTGCCATATAATAAAGTATTTATAGAATCCGGGGGGTGGGGGTGGGCAGAGGTAGAGACCAGGAGGGGAAAAGGAGGAATCGGAATTGTTAGCAGGAGCCCTGGCTAGGACAACTCCCAGGATTCATCGCACAGGTAAACTTCAAAGCTGGCAGCCCGGGATATCAGGAGGCCCGCTCTCGCCAACGTAGACGAAGGGGGCCTACTGTTCACCCCCTCCCCATAACTGTCTGTCTCTGCCTTCTTCCCGGTTAATGGAGAAAGAGACAAGGAACTGGGAGGAGAAGAAGGAAGAACAGGACGGCAGAAGTGTGTGGCTGGGGACCAGAGGAAAGGGGACACAGCTGAAAGAATGAATAGAACGCGAGCTTGAAGCGGTTCCATCCTGAGGCCGCACTCCTAGGTCTCGCCATCCTCCACACCTGACAGTTTTGAAATTTGCCAAAACAAGGGTTTCCATCACCACATGGGCCCCTTCTGCACACCTCCCACCCCCCTTCCAACCACGCTGTCCACTCACCACCAGCACGAGGACAGCGCACTCCACACTCCCGTGACCACACAGCACGCACCCGCAGCTTCTCCCACACCTCCCCCCCGCATGCATGGGCCCTACGACCACAGTGTCTCTCTCTCTCTCACACACACACACACGCACACACACACACAACACGCTCACCACAACACGCTCCTCCCCAGGAGCGCTCACTGGCTGCCGGGACTTCCCGGGCATCTTCCCAACCTGAGACACATCCTAGCTAAAAACATTTTCTGAGTCTACAACCCTCTTTAACATTTCAAAATTTTCTATTACCCAGAAAATCTCCCCAAAGAGAGAGAGCAGTGAGGGCTGTGGCATTATTACAGAGGAGACTATAAACAGAACAAATATAGAGCTGCTTTATTACAAGGCAGTGTGGGGCTGGTGGCTGGCTGATTACAGGGACACTCCCCAGAGCTCTCTGCAGTCCCAGACCTCAATAAAGGCCAGACTAGAGCTGCTTTCAACTGAGGGGCAATTGGATCCAGGGGCCCCCTAGAATCCCTTCAGATTCCAGTCCAGGATATGATACCTGCCTTGGTTGAAGATAAGAAGGAAAGCAAACAAAATCTAAGACTAACCACGCTTGGCAAAGAGCCACTCGGCTATCTTCTCAAAGGCAAATACAATTAGTAGTATGGTTGGGGTTTCTTGAAATCAGTAGAGATTAAACTTCAGATTAAAAAAAACAAAAAACAAAAAACAAGCCCAACTACAGAAATCGAGAACAAATTGACAGGTTAAAACCCAGGCATGTCAGTGAGGAGAAAGACTGGGTTAGAAGGCAGAAAGGGTAACAGCGTGGCCTGAGTGGCTAAAGCAACCGTATTACGCCTAAAATCATAGAAGGAAAGNTGGGAAATCCACGAGTCCTCTCTTCTGGGCTCTGGGCACACGGCGTCCCTTCCTGGGTGACTCACTGTGGGATCACCTTCGCCCCCTGCTTCATGTGGTAAGGGCCTCTTTATAAGGAGACACGCCGCGCGCCTTCTCCTCCACCATCCCTGCAAGCCAGGGGAGTTGCGTCACTGACCTCCACACATACTCACTCCCTCCTCTTTCCAGCCGGCCACCACACAAGGGATCTTGTCTTGTGGTCCCTGCGATCCTTTCATCTGGGCTCCAAACCCACTGTCACCTTGGCCCTGAATCACTCCCCAGGAGACACTGGGAAAACATTGCTGGACAAAGAGCGTCTGGGTCCCCTTATGGCTAGAATTTACTGATCCCTGCTGGTGAGAGAACTCAGGCCATGCTCTTCCCTGCCCCAAGGCCAGGGCAGAGGAGTAATTTTGAACCTGGCCCTGTGGCCAGCCCTGCCTACAGACTAGGTTTCCACTGATCTGGGCGATACCAATTCCTTCCAGCTCCCAAGAGCTGAAGAATAGAAAGGGCTGAGAAGCAGCCTTCAAGGTTCTAGCTCATTCACCTTCCTCGTTCAGTGGCTGAGAAACTGCTAGAATTGCAAGAGGGCCAGCAAGTGTCCCCCCAGACCCCCCAGTTCTGCCCTCACCCCACTTGGCTGTCCTGTTCTCAGGGCAGCCCCGAGGAAAACATGTTGGCAGCCTTAAATGTCAGTGTTTCTCAGATCCTTCTCCAAGACTGAGGATTCCCCTCCAACGGTGTCTCAGAGACATTTCCATGTCTCACAGTCCTGACACTTTTCCTTGACTTTCTACGTGATGGTAATCTGGTTTGGTGCTTGGCCATTTTTCTATAATTTCAGACCTGTGTTGCAATGGGCAGATTTCAGAAGAGCTATAGGAATGCTTTTTTACTCTCTGAGTAGCCTCCCTTCGCAAATATACTTCATTAGAACAGAGCCTCTGAGACAGGGTGAGATAGTAGGAAAAAAAGCTCTGTACTAGAAAGTCAAAGGATGAGGTTCTGGTTTCAACTGCGATTGCTTGGGGGACGCAGCACTACTTAATTTCTCCGAACTAAGCCATCACACCTCTACATCCTGAAGTGGCCCTAGGGAAGCTTCAAAATAAATAAATAAATAAATTACATCAATTTGCATCTTCTTTTTATCTGAGTAGGTGATGGATATATTTGTGTTGAATTGTGTTCAATGAAGCCTGCGCTTTTCACCTGCTAGTTAAAAGAGAATCAAAATTAAACAATTAAGGCAAAATGTCTCTGCGGAATATATACCACCAGGAAACTTACTGAGTACCTACAATGGATCAGACAAGTGAAATAAAACCAATAACATCCCTGCCCTTGGGGAACCTACCACGGGGGGGGGGGCAGGGAGCCACATAAACAGCAATTATAATGCAATGTGACAGGGCCTATGATAGAGCAAATAAAGTGGCACACAAGAAAGGCAACTAATTGAACTCAGAGGGCCAGGAAAAATTCCCCAGAGGAAGTGACATCTCTGCCGAAATCCAGACAAGGAACAGGAGTTATCCAGGTGAAAAGGTCTGCTGGTGGCGGCAGGGACTTCCCAGAGAGAACACCGTGTGCCAAGGACTAGAGATAAGATGGAGAACAGTAGGCTCTGGGAACTGACAGCAGTGCTCTGTGCCTCGAGTGTAGATTCGGGATGGAGGGTAGAAGCGTGGATGGGGAGTGAGGGTGGCCTAGCAGAAGAGTGAGAGATGATGAAGTGGGGGAGGTAAATAGAGACCAGATCATAAAGGGCCTTAATGGTTTTATTAAGGAGTTTGGACTTTATCCTAAGGTCAAGAGGGAGCCACCGATGAGTTTTAAGCAGGGACAGGTGACCAGGTTTAATCAGGAGCTTTCACCTGGTTTCTTTTCCTGATTGCAGATCCCTGGGGTGAGTGGGGTGTTAAAAAGAGAAAAGACGCAGAGGTGAGTCTAGGCCTACTTCTCTTCCTTCTGTTCTTTAGCAAGGGTGGAACCCAGCAGGTTCCCACTCCCTCCCTCCCGGAACTTTCCAGTCCTTTAAATTCCCGGCTTACTCTCCAAATAGTCTTCCCTCTCAGTGCCCTATTGCTCTCTCTCTGGCAAAGACAAACCTTTCACTGCGTGGCCAGTCCCCTCCACCCCGCTATCCTCCGGACCTGGGCTGTGAGCCCCCACTCTCCAACTAGGCCTGTCAAGTAACCCTGCCAATAACCCACAGTTCTAATCCAAGGCCCAGCTCTTATCTCTTACTTGAATTCCACCAACTCTGCCAATATTTACTTTTCTCCTCAATCCTAGATCTCTCAACCTCTGGAAACAATTTGGTGGCCTCCTGACAGAAGACTAAGATAATGCTGACCAAACACATGATCGATCTGTATAAGAAAGACCTCATATCTAGATGAAAATGACAGACTAGTAAATGAACCCTATGAAAAACATCCCCTCCTTTTCTTTCTTTACCTTGGTAAGTCATCTAGAGCTGCAGCTGAAGACTTAGAATCACGACCCTGCAGGAAAACCATCAAGGCCATTAATTTCACCTCTTGGCTCTTACCATTTAGCGTGAGAAATCACCGAACCTTGGCACCAGGAAAGAAACCTTTAATCAGCCAGTTCAAACTTCCACCTCAGTACCAGACTCTTTGGCATGACTTGGCATTTGAGATCAGATTATTTCTTACTGCCTGGAATTTCCTTAAGAATTCCTTTTCCTATGGGTGCCTGGGTGGCTCCGTCGGTTGGGCGTTGACTCTCGGTTTCGGCTCAGGTTGTGGGAGGGAGCCCCGAGCTGAGACCTCCGCACTCAGCGTGGAGTCTGCTTGAGATTCTCTCTCCCTCTTCCTCTGCCCCTCTTCATACTCACACGCGGGTGCTCTCTCTCTCTCCCAAAATAAATAAATAAAATCTTTAAAAAATTAAATAAAAAATAAAAATAAAAAGAATTCCTTTTTCTATTCATCCCCCACTGAACAGGTTAAGGGTAGGACCTCTATGTCCGATCGGAAATAGCTCAAACTCACTAGATCTTACAGTTCTAGAACAATGCTATTCAAAGTGTGATCAGCAAACGTGCTGGTCCATGAACTCTCTGCAACTGGCCCATGATGCGGGAAGTGCGGAAACTGAGTATGATAAGCATTTAAAAACTTTCGTAGAAATCTGACATTGCCATAACATCCAAACACAAGGTCAAGAGGACTCGTCTCAACGAACAGGGTACAAAATGGTTTGAGTACTGCTGAACTTATCACATGGGGCGCATGCTGCAGATAATGCACAGTAAAGACCATGTGCCAGATTACTCTGAAAAGCGCTGTTCTAGAAGATTCCATGGGAAGAGCAGAGGGTAGGTGTGGGGACAGGAGGGCTACCTCTTCCTTTTCTTCCCCTTTCTGGGTACAATAGGGAGTGAATCCGCTGCCTAGGAGGAGGCACAGGAAGCTAAGCCACTGGCTACATGGGGTGAAGAGGAGGGCAGGAGTTGGTGGCCAGGTTATCAGGCAATAACAAACTCAGCATCCAAGCACGCGACTTCCAGCAATGCAAGGAGTTTCCTTTGTTTTGGGAAAACAAGAACTGCAAGAAGCCTCTCCTTGACACGTTCTTGCCTGGCTTCGGGAGGAGCCCAACCACCCCTGACACACAAACAGGACAGTCCTGGCCAGCGACAGACAAGCCAGTACCCTGACCACAACCCCTGTTTGCTTTTCCTTTTCCACCACTTCCTCAGTCGGAGGGCCACTGTGGGGCCATAGGTAGCTGCCAGCCTAGGTCACCGTTCAAGAACTTCACCCCCAATGACCCAATACCTACTCCATGCAATACTTCTGATGCCCTTTCTACAGGTTACTTTCTCTCCCCTGTGTGGTACTTTGGGTCTGAGACCACGGGCTCCCGGCCCCTTCCCCAGAGTTACAGACAAAAGTTAATAAGCCTCAGCACACCAGTCTGACAAAGACCATGCTGTGCTCCAGCAAACTATGCTACTTTAACTCTGAATCCGAGAAGACCGGCGTCAAATTCAGGTGCCCCCAAAGAACAATACTTGAGGTTTCCACAGAATATTCTTTTTTTTTTTTTAAGATTTTATTTATTTATTTGACAGAGAGAGAGAGGCAGTGAGAGAGGGAACACAAGCAGGGGGAGTGGGAGAGGAAGAAGCAGGCTTCCCGCTGAGCAGGGAGCCCGACGCAGGGCTCGATCCCAGGACCCCGGGATCATGACCTGAGCCGAAGGCAGACACTGAAAGACTGAGCCACCCAGGTGCCCCTCCACAGACTATTCTAAACAAGTATTTTTATGTTACTTGAACAGAGTTGATTATATTAGATCCTCAGCTTCAAGAATCCAGTTATCGGGGTGCCTGGGTGGCACAGCGGTTAAGCGTCTGCCTTCGGCTCAGGGCGTGATCCCGGCGTTATGGGATCGAGCCCCACATCAGGCTCCTCCGCTATGAGCCTGCTTCTTCCTCTCCCACTCCCCCTGCTTGTGTTCCCTCTCTCGCTGGCTGTCTCTATCTCTGTCAAACAAATAAATAAAATCTTTAAAAAAAAAAAATCCAGTTATCACCAAGACCAAGATATATATGAAACAATGTATCTCTTTATGATGTGCAATGTTGTCAAAACCGAATTTCTAAGTAGCTAGCTAGGGAGCTTCAGACCAAAGAGGGAAAAAAATCCAACAACACTTGGGAGCCTCGCTCTTGGGGTTTTATAAACAGAGTAAGGGTCTCAACCTCTCAGACTCACATGAAAGTGCCTTCTAAGACCAGCGACTTCAGGCTGTTTTCTCTGAGAAGCTAGCAAGCTCCACTTAGGACTTTAAATCATAATCTAAAAGCAGGAGCCTTGGGGACCAGAAATATTTCTCCCTTTCTGGTTAATCAAGAGAGCTTACTCTTTACCCCGATGGCCCGAGAGCCCAAGTTTCTATGAAGACTTATTTGTCCAGGAAGGGGAGGGGTGTGGGGGCGGGACTCCCCCCACTCCAGGCCCCCTTCATGCCAAAGAAGGAGGAAACAGAATAAGCAAAATAAAATTCATAAAGCGAAGCAGTAATTATGGTGTGGTCAACAAGAGGCTGTCCTCAGGGCCATCATTATGTGGCTAAATTTAACGCCCTGCGCGGCCAGGGGAGCCGTGCGCCCCGGGCACCATGTGTCCACACAGACGCCAGCTCTGCCACCTTCACCGGCTCNNNCCAGGGCTGCCAGAAAGCAGGTCACAATTTTTTTTATAGTCTGTTTACCAAGATGCTGTTTTTACTGCCGAGGTTTCTCTCATTTTATCTCTTTTTCCCTTTTCCCCAAACAGACTGGCCTGTATTTTCTGTCCTGGTTTTTTTTTTTTTTTTTCTTTCTCCCTCTCTCAGTACTATTTTCAGAACTCTAATTTTATATGGTATGTCCCCTTTTTTTTTTTTTTTTTTTTTGGTAAATATTTGCCATGACTAAGCCAGGGACATCCAGTTTAAAAGGCTCTGTCCCACAAAACATCAGGTCTTTAATGATATGCATCTCATTAGCTTGCCCCATGAAAGGGGGTATAGAAAAAAAAAAAGCAACTTACAGACTCTCTCACTTTTTATACCTAGAGAACCTATATTTATATACGAGGACATGCTGAAAACTGACATTCTGAACCCCGATATGAGGCTGGTTCAATGGTCACTTGATTCAGGCTTTGAGGCCTGAGAGAGAAGCAGTTTCGGGAGCGATGGGTTCCTGGTCTGAATCTCACTGCTCGTTGATCCCGGTGGGTCTGACCAGGTCAGCACAGCTAGAACAGATCCTTGGACGCTGAGCAAGGAGGGCTCTCTAGACCCGGGAAGCAAACCTCTGGGAAGTCTTCTGACACTAAATTTCCTAAAATGGATGTGAGAAAACAAAGAGCGAAAGGGCCGATCTGTCCCTCCTCTGCTGGGGGATGGAGTCGAAGAATGGGAAACTATAAATTACGGGGGCGCTGAGAGAGACCCCCTCCAGGTCAGAACCTCCACACGTCCACCCACCACCCAAAGGGCTTCTCCAGCTGGGCAAAGCCCCAAAGCTGATGGCAGATTTTCTTAGTATACGCGTTAGGTTTGATGAAAGGGGTTGTAGGGTCGAGCCCACCGAGTGCACGGAACCAGAGCCAGAGCCTCCAGTAAGCTCTACCCAAGTACTTAACCTGGCTGCGTCTACACTCAGCTTGATCCTCTAAGACGGTTAGAGCCGCCACTACCCGGTGTTTGCAGGAAGAGATGTCGGGGGAGTTACACAGACAGGTAGACGGATTGAGAGACCCCTGAGTAGCTGTTCAAGCAGCATCTCAGGGGAAGTCTGAGCTTTGTAGGGGGTTGCCAAACTCCTTCTTGGTGTCCCCAGCTTGGGGTCCATTAGTTCATTTAGGGATAATCAGACTCCAGAGGGCTGACAAATGCTAACTAAAATCATAGGACACAGCTTTTAAAATTAAAATGTCAGTGCATTAGGTTATAAGGCAGGGGCTATATCATAGCAGTGACCAAACTACCTGATTTTTCCCAAGGAGCCGAATAAACACTGAGTCCTATTTATTAAATGCAGGAAAATAAAGGCAGAGAAAACAGCAAGTGACTTTCTGGGAGAGTTCCTATACGCTGTGGGAAAAAACCAGACATTCATCCCCATCCTACTCTATCACTGCCTTGGCACTGAGCTCGATACATTGATCAATTCTTACCCTACAGTCTCTTTTTTTGAATTCTATACAACCCTGCTCCTCTGCTAGTCCATCTCCTCCTCAGGTTTTCTCGAATCACTTACAAGACCCTAGAGGTGTGCAAGACCAAGGGTTGGAAGAAAGGGATGTGGAGGAAGAGGGACGACTGTACTCGGGACAGAGCTCTCTAGCCACGGACCGTTTTCCCATCTCTTACATAACTGAGGTCTCCATACTGCTCACAAACGGCTCTCAGTCTTACCTGCTGACCACCTAAAGTTCCAGGTGCTGTTGTGTAGCATGTGGCAAGGCAGTGGGATATGACGGAGTGATACCGGACCAGAAGTTCCGAGCCCTGGGTCCGGGTGCCAAGATCTACACCACTCTCGGTCTACACGAGAGTTCTTTTATCTTTATAGGCCCTGATTTCCTCAAAAGTAAAACAGAGAGGTTTGATATATTCTTAGATTGATAAAGTCCCTTCCAGCTCCTCAAATTTCATGGCTCTAATCTTCTCTACAAATATCTGAGATGCTATGATTTCCTTCATTAAGGGACTCACCTAGGCCCTTGCGGAGACTTGTAACCTAGCCTCATAAGCACTACGTTTACAAACCATAGGGTAGGTCACTTCTGTACATAGCTAATCTCATCCATTTCCTATTGATTCTTATTTATCTCGCTATCAGAGCTTACCCCAAATTGGGGAGGAGTGGGGGAGAATACTCTGCTTGAAATGTGCCCCTCCTTTGGTATCCGTTAAATTTGGCAACTTCCCTTGGCTCTTCCCCCGGCTGCTGGGGCTGCAGAAAACTGAATGCTAAGATAATCATCAACGATTCCTTCTTTAGACCAAGGGGTATTGTCATCCTGTCTCACCCCCCCTCCCCCATTCCTAGCTTTACTCACACCAAACTGGAAGGGGTTCTGTGGAGTAAAAGATTCTAGGAGGACAATGCACGGCCTCAGAGCTGCTCAGGCTCCGGCGTAAGAGTAACAGAAGGCAAGGAGCTTTTGAAGGATTCCCTCAAACCACCACACGTAGGGAGAGCCTTTCAGATTGTGTAACTGAATAAAATACCTAGCTCGGCAGCCACGCACCACACAAAATCCCTCAGCACTCTCAGCTCAAGATTCACCTCTTCCAGAATTACCTCTGCCAAACTAGCCTGCTATGAAGCCCAGAGCCCATCCAAATGAATCTATTTCTTCTCCCTCGGCGGTAACATATATTTGGTGTATTTAGAATATATTTTGTATATATGTAAATTTCAGTGGGCTGATCTCCCTCAAGAGTCCATCTTTGCAGGGCAGAAACCATGTTTTCCCTTTTCAGCATGATTCCACAATGTTTAATATTTTCAATGGTGCTTAAAATGTCCCATCCACATAGAGTTTAAACTTTCAAGTATAAAAACAAACAGACTAAAGATCTCCCGTACAGAATGAAAAAAAAACATGCTTCCTGAGACTTTCTGCAATTTCTCCCTTGACAATTCCCTTATGGGAGATCATAAGGGTACCCATGAATCCTGACGTCTTGCTCTGCACCCACTGGACAGCTAAGGTGCTAACCTATAGGACTCAGCCTCTCACTTTTCACTGTGGCTCACCATCCAAAAGAAACATCACCCATAAGTGAAGGTCATAATAAGAGAACTTCAGGGATAAGACTAAAGTTATGAAGCCAGGACATCAGGAAAACTTAAAGGTAAGTCATTTGGTACTTTTGTTTTCCCTCTTTGTTCCTATAACTAGAGACAACATTTACCAAGGTGAGAGACTCTTCCAAGCGGAGACTTTAAGCTACAACCACTGGTTACTTTGTGCCCCCTACCTACAAGGCACTGCAGCGATAAGTGACACAGGAAAGACACAAAGTGACACGGGAGCTCAGAAGAGGGAAAGAACACCACTGATACTTTTACTTCTGTCGGTTTTGCTACTTTGGTCACTAACCAAAAAATCACAGAACCATCTGATTCTCTGTTTAAGTAAGTAGAATTAAATGCCCTTGGGAAGGACTTTAAAACCCTTAAACTAGGGGCGCCTGGGTGACTCAGCCGTTAAGCATCTGCCTTCGGCTCAGGTCATGATCCCAGGGTCCTGGGATCGAGCCCCGCATCGGGCTCCCTGTTCGGCGGGAAGCCTGCTTCTCCCTTTCCCACTCCCCTTGCTTGTGTTCCCTCTCTCATGGTCTCTCTCTGTCAAATAAATAAATAAAATCTTTAAAATAAAAACAAAAAACAAAAATCCCTTAAATGAAAAGGCTACGTCTCCTTGGGAAAGAGGACGGAAATAGGCAGAAATCAAGTCATCTGCTTCAAAACAGCACCCATGCCTTCATGCCATCTGCAAATCTCGGAGGAAGGACTAATTCTCCCACTCTGCTCAACTCCTCAGCTCCTTGCTTTCACACTGTCATCCCCCTTTCACCAGCTCAAGTTTGTCCATTTCCAATGGCCTCTCCTTTGCTCTCAAACACACATGCATCTTCCCATCTCTAGAAGGGGCTTTGCTTAAGCCACTGCTAGCTCAGCAGCTAGCTCTCACTTCCTTTTCATTGTGAAACTTCTCTGGCGAGAGTTCTATACTCATTGTCTTCGTTGCCCTATCAATTGATCCTTTTCTAGCTGCCTGTAATCTGGGGATACTGCTCAGATCAAAAACTTGCCTATGGTCTTTCTTTGGGCGGGAGGGCGGGCACCCATCCTCTGGTCTCTCTCCCATATGTGGTGCTGCGGATCACCCTCCGGGGTGATGGGAAGAGCACGGGATTTGATTAAAGACAAATATGAGCAAATCGGGTGAGCTGACCTGAAACAAACTCCCTTGCCTTTTGAGCCTCTGCTTCTTTATCTTTAAAATGAGAATAATATCACCAACCTCACAGGTCTGCCGTAAGGATTAAAAGCTGTAAGTTAGACACAGCACCTGGCAACTGAGTCTGGCACGTGCACAGATATACTTGATAACTGTCTGTTGCCTTTTCTTGGCTAATTTCTACTCTATTCAGGTTCTCCTCCTATCTGCTCGCACCTCCTTCACTGGCTCCTCCTACTCCTTCCAAGGATGATCCTTCCCCAAATCTCAATCATTGGACTTTTGTTCTTTTCTCTGTGCTCTTCCCAGGAAAAAAAGAAAAGCATCCATTCTCGTGACTTCAAATATCTCTCCTCTGCAGCAGAGGCCCAGATCTCTCTATGTCTATAGGTTTTCTCAGCCAAAGCTTCAATGCTTCTTTGTCAGTGTTTCCCTGAGCATTCCCACTTGTAGGTCCTATAATCAATTTAAATCCAATATGTATGGGAAAAAGACGTTCATCTTATATTTTTTAACTAACTCTGATGATATAGAAGCCATCTTTTTTTTTTTAAATAAACTAAAGCACTGTTTAATGGTCATAATGTAACGAATGGACTTTTATGAAACCCTTCTTCTACCAGGGCAAGAGGAGAGAGACTCAACTAGGTGAATCACCACAAAATGCTCCAGAGGTACGAGAAGCTTATCGTTTAAGCCTAAGGAGGCTAGATGTTTGCCAGAAATAAGATCTTCATCGTCACTGCCTCACAACTCAATTCTGAACTACGTGGAGTTCTCAGACTGAAAATGAGAAGGAAACCAAATGAGAGACTAATAGTGGATTCAGGGAAGCTAAGCAAACAAATAAAACAGTTTTCATTTTCGAAGGAGTTGGTAACTTCCTTTCAACAAAATAGGCTACACAAGCCCCCAGAGCAGTGTCTGCTAGGCTGTGCTAGCCTGCCTGGGTCTAGATACAGCGGGCATGCTCCATCCAGTTTTCCACAGGCCCCTACAAATCTCTGTTGTCTTATACCCAGCCTGATACACGTATTTACGTTGTACGCCTGTCCCCTGTAGGCATCTGAGTGAGTAACACTTGATTCTGAGGCTTTTAGGATACGAGAATTTGGAAGCTGATAAAGTCCTTCACTATCAGGACTCCCAGAATCAGATATCCATCTCTTGGATATGAGTAATTTCATCCCATTTGTATTTTTATATTGATTTTCTTTTTGGTTGCCTCGGATTTTTGATAAATTTTCTTTTGAAAGTATAAGCCCCTAGAATGCTTTGTAAAAGGAAAATAAAGAAAGAGGCTTTTAAAATATTCTGGGGTCAAAAAGAAAAGAGTTGGTGGCCACTGGTCGTGGGGCTCAATGGTGCCGACAAGAACCACACTGAGAAAACCCCAAAGAGGAGGCAAAATTCCCAAGAAATGTAGCTGAGAAATATATGCAGCCATCCCTTCGTCCCTGGAGATTTTCATTCCAGAGCTCAAATACTGGGGGATTTGTGTTTTAAATAAGGAAAACCATTCCTTTGTATGCCCAAGATTAGATTTAATTGAGCCCCACCCATGATTTTCCTAGTCTGTCAATAGTAGCACTATTCTTCAGCTCACATAGGCATACCACTGACAGCCTAATCTTCCCAAAGATCGCTTTCATATGTCAATTCTCCAGCCAAAACTTTCCACGGCTTCCCACTATCTGCAACACTAATTAATAACTGCAAGAAGGAAGTGCCCATCTCCTTCCTAGGAGATGAGCTTGTTTGAGAATCACAGCATGTAACGATAGATGTTCATAACTGCACTGAAATAGCAGATAAATGGATTCCCAGCAGAAAAAAAGCTGAAATACATTTATCTTCAGACTAAAGTACCCACCTTCCAGCCCAGCATTTAAGACCCCCCAACAACCTAGCCTCAAGTTCTTATCTTGCTAACCCTATTTTCTGCTAATCCTCACCCACTCATTATGACCTTATAACCTTCGCCCATGTGCTTCCCAGCTAAAATGCCTTCCGCCTAGTTCCCTAGCAAAACCCCAAACAAACATGAAAGTCCAGATCAAGCCCTGCCTTTTGCAGGAAGCTTTTTCTGATCACTCCATGACTGTGGCCCCTATTATCATTCATTAAGTACAGCAAGCTCTCGGATGGTAGTATTATCATCCCCTGTATGCCCACAGAACCAGTGCATGTGCACCACGCGGAATCCCGGAAGAATGAATTCACTGCAAGTTTCTCTAGACCACAGAACAGACAGACAGTCTCATGCCCTTAGACTTATCCTGCTTTGCGATGCCCATGAAGGATACTGAAAAAACATACGCTGAGTCCTGTGTCTTCCTCTACGTACTGAATACCAGGCATACAGTAGCTGGGCAGCCCTTCTAACTGTGGAGGGAGAGCCCAGGGAGAGGAAAAACTGAGGAAAGAGGAAACTTATTAACTTGCTTTTGGCTGTATGACTAATGTTCTTTCCAGGATTTTGGTAGGCTCTTCATTTTGGTTTTTGAGATATTTAATTTCTTAACTGGGTCTAAAAGAGAGGCTTTGGGGGCTCTTGGTAATAAAAGATTCAAGGTTTATAGTTCATCCCAAAGTTGGGACCATCTCCCAGTAAATGGGGGGGGGGGAGAATGGCAATCTGACAGCAATCCTCTCCTTAGGCTACTATCTATTTGCAGTAGGGCTATCTGGGTCTCAGGCTACCAACAGGTGATAAATTCACAGCCTATTTGTAAGATAGGGAAAATAAAGAGGAGTGAGAAGCTCAGATGCCTTCATCCACTCAACAAATATTTATTGAGTGCCTACTGCGTGCAGAGGCACTGTTCTACACACTCTGGATAAACCAGTGCACAAAACATCCATCCTTGTCCTTGCTCAGCTCCACGTTCTAATGGGGGAAGATACTGTGAACAAGGAGCATAAGGAAATAAAGAAATTTTATTAGATGTCGGAAGATGAGTGCTACGGAAAAAATTAAAAGTAGAGCCGGGTGCAGAGGGGCAAGGACATGGCTTACAATTTTAAATAGGATGCTCACAGTAAACCCCATTGCGAAGGTGACATTTGAACAAAACCATGTATTGTATTTTTGACACACCTCCCCTTAAGAGGTGGAGCTTAGTTACCCTCCCCTCAAGTGCGGCCCAGCCTTAGGGCTTCACTTCTCATAAAGAGATTACAGCAAGACAGTGAGGTGCTGTCACTCCCGAGACCAGGTTATAAAAAGGCTGCAGCTTCCATGAGCAGCCCTATGACAGGGCAATGGCACCTCCTCCCAACAGCCTCATGGGAGAGCTTGGAAGTGAATTCTCCAGCCCCTCCCAGCCAACACCTTGACTACAACTTCACAAGAGACCCTGAACCTGAATCACCCCACTAAGCTGCTTCCAAATTCCTGGACTTCCACAACTGTTTGTTGTTTTAAAGCATGACATTTTGGAGTCATGGGTTATAAGGCAATAGAGAACTAATCCAGACAAAAAGGAAGTGAGGGAGTTGGCCACACAACTATCTGAAGAAAGAGCACTCCAGGCAGAGGAAACAGGCAGTAGAAAGGACTAAAGGCAGGTGGTGCTTAGACAGCTAGAAAACGAGCAAGTGGCCAGTGTGGGTGCAGTGGAGTAAAGGAAGGAGAAAGTGGTAGATGAGAGCAGAGAGGTAATGAGGTCCAGATTGCGTAGGGCTTTGTAGGCCACTGTAAGGCCTTTGGGTTTTACTCTAGAAGTGTAATTGAAGCCAATGAAGGACTTTGAGCGGGGGACTATCATGATGTCATCTGTGTTTTATTAAGATCGCTCTATTGGTAATAAGCCAGAAGGGGGCGTAGGTAGCAGCAGGGATACCAGTAAAGATGCTATTGCAATGATGCAAGAGACAAGTGTGGCTCAGACCAGAGTGGCAGCAGCAGAGGTGAAATTATGGGTGTACTTTGAAGGCAGAGCCAACGGGATTTCCTGATGGACTAGATGTGGGATGTGAGAGAAAGACAGAAGTCAAGGACGATGCCAAGGTTTGTGGCCCTAGCAAGTGAAAGGATGACGTTTCCATCAACTAAGATGGGAGGAGGTTGTTGGAAAAGCAAATTTGGGGGTAAGATTAGGAGTTCGGTTTTGGACATCTTGAGTTTGAGATTCTGTTGGACTTCCATGTGGAAATGTTGGTAGGCAGTCCAGAGTTTGGGGGCAAGGTCTAAGAATAGAGATTAAATTTGGGATTCGTTGACAAAGTGGTAGTTAAAGCCATGGGACTCCATGGGATCACTGAAGTGAAAAAAGATAAGAGCACCGAGGACTGAATCCTGGAGCACTCCAACATGAAGAGGTAAGGGAGGGGGCGCCTGGCTGCTTCAATCAGAGGAGCATGTGACTCTTGATCTTGGGGTGTTGGGGTTGTGAGTTCAGCCCTGCGTTGGGTGTAGAGATTTACTTAAATAAAAAAAAAAAAAAAGAGGTAAGAGAGAAGTAGAAGCGGCAACAGATTCTGAGAAGGAGCAACCAAGGAAACAGGAAGAAAAGCAGGAGAGCTTCATAGTATAGAGACCATGTGAAGAAAACATTGAGAAGGAATTAACAAGTTTTACAAAGGAAAAACCTAAATAAGAAAGGATCAGTCAACTCAATTTTCCCTGCCTCCCTATTCTTCCTGTTCATCTCCACATCCTCTCTTATGCCAAATGCTGTGGCAGAGGTCTGCACCGGAGGCTGTGGGGACAGCAGGAGAGTGTAGCTGTGCCTGAAAGAAGAGCAGACTGGGGAAAGGAAAAACGCTCCTGGAAAACTCACGAAAGGGATGATATCTGCGCTGTCGGGAAATCTGAGTCGGAGTCTGCTGTGAGCACAAAAGGGAAGAGACTACCAGGCCACCTGGTCAAGGGATGTATGGGCATCAAGACTTCAGTGTGGGGGAGTGGCAGACGATCGGGCTGCAGAGGTCAAGAGGACCAAAGCATGAATGACCCTTCGGTGCCAGGCCAGGAGTTGGAACCACTAAAGGACTTCAGGCAATCGGGTTTCGGTTTCTGTTTCAAAGAGATCACTCTGCCCTAACACAAATTCAACTGGAGGGGAATAAGGACTGCCCCAGGTCACAAGTTAGGAGGCTGCTGGAAGGTCAGACCAGAACACGTGGAGGGTGGGGCCGCTGCTACTCTAAGACAATGGATGCCAGAATAGAGAAGAGCAGATTCAAGACGGCTGACAAGCTAGGCTTTGAAAGTAAGGACAAAGTTTCTAGCTTCGAAAGCTGAATGGATACGGGTATCGTTCCCCAAGATAAGGAATATCGGCAGAGAATTAGATGTGGGGGGAGTAGGTGGTTTATTTTGGGCATGGGTAGAGTGTTGCAATGTGGGACATCCAAGTAGAGACGTCAGATGTACAGAAAGAAATGTGGGCTGGGGCGCCTGGGTGGCACAGCGGTTAAGCGTCTGCCTTCGGCTCAGGGCGTGATCCCGGCGTTATGGGATCGAGCCCCACATCAGGCTCCTCCGCTATGAGCCTGCTTCTTCCTCTCCCACTTCCCCTGCTTGTGTTCCCTCTCTCGCTGGCTGTCTCTATCTCTGTCGAATAAATAAATAAAATCTTAAAAAAAAAAAAAAAAGAAAGAAATGTGGGCTGCATAACGGAGATACAAAATTGGCCCTCGGCGGAATCCTGGTGACAGTTCCAACTGGGGTCTGGATGCGATGACCCAGAGAGAGCAGGGCGAGGGGATAAGGACATGATCTTGAGTAACACTAATATTTAAGGGGCAGGTAAGAATGGGATGCCAGCCAAGGAAACCAAGCAGAAGCTGTCCGTGAATGAGCTCAACCAGATGGCGATTTCCAGGTTAAAGGACTCCTCCTCTTCCCAGGGCAGCTTTGATATAACCTCTAGCTTTCTAAGAGCAGCAGGGAATATCTTCATAACTTGAAGTATCTGCTCTAGCATCAGGCGGCAACCAGACAGGGAATGAAGATAGTAACTAAAACTAGACAGGACACAAAGGCCGTGGCTACATTTAGGGTGCTGAGTCAAATCAATGTCAACTAGAGTTATATAACTGTAACTATAGGATAGAAATTGGTGAAGTTATTATATGGAACATATGAAATCGTACGAGGCATGCAGCACGCAGCAATGGGAATGACTGCTGTGCGGAATACTCTCTTCTGAAGACGGGGAAGGGGAGACTCTCTCTGTTAAGGCCCCCCTCCTTAAGGAAGCCCATTTCACGCAACCGCTCAGGTTTTGGTGTCAAGGGCTGATTCCTGGCCAGGGGTTGCCAGCTGCAGAGGGCGGGGCTCTATTTTGGGCTGCCTGCTGTCCCTGAGCCTGGCCGCGTCTGGTTTGAGCAGCATGCAGCCCCAGTGACTCACACACCCATGCAAACCGCCTGTGGCTCAGTGGCATGGCCTCGGAATGCCAGCCTCAGGCCAGCTCCCTCCTCACCCCATTACACTGGGATAAATAAATAAAGAGCCCGCCAGCAGCCGCACGGCCTGATGGCAACCAGATGGAGAGGAGGAGGCATGGACGGGGCCAGGGGAAGGAACTCCCTCCAGTGGACCAGAGTGAGAGAAGGCCATGCCAGCCCCATCCTCCGAAACTTCTTTCACACAGTTCCCGGGCCATGCAGTAATAATCCCCGATTCCTTGACTCATCTCCCACTCCGAAGGTGCCTCCCAGCCCCCAGTTCTAGGAGATGCTCTCTAGGGGGCTCTTCTTTCTATGAAGATCAGGCCAGCAGCCACCCCGCCCAGCCAACTCAAAGAACACTGCCAGGACAACCCCTCCGGTCAGGCCACCATCGATTGGCCCTCTTGGGCTCCGTGGAAATGCGAAATCCAATGCTCTAAGCGGGGGAAGGAAAAACAAAAGAACTAAATATGAAGACGTAACCCCTGTTCAACCCTTAAATATTTTTCCTGGCCTTAGCATCCTAGAAACCTCCCTGTCCTACTGCCCTCTGTGCCCTATCTCTGTGGCCTCTCGCCTAGAACCAGGAAAAACAGACCCCCGCACTGACCGCATGGCCCCTCTGACATCAGCCCCGGCCCCCTGCACCTTCATCCCGGGCTCTCTGTCCCTGGTTTGTTTATCTTCCTACGTTGCTTATTTTGATGGCACATCCTTTCAGCTGTCTTAGGTGACCCCATGACCCTTCTGTGTCCTGTTTGCAGGACCCCAGACAAGGAGAGTAACTGAAAAGGTGCAGTAGCCATAAGAAATTCTGCAGTCCCGTGAGGAAACGGGTTCTAGCAGCTACGCGAGACATTCCGTGATCCCAGGGGACGGTGCGGTGATCCCGGAGGTCACAAGAATGCCACCCTATCCTAGCCCTTAACCCTCCTCTCATTGGTGTGTACAACCCATTCAAGCAGCAGAACAAAACAGGGATGATCCCAGACAAGAAACGGAGGAGGGCCCTAACTGTCCAGCTATAGCGTCACGACCTTAGGCAAGTCACTTATGTTGCCTGAGGCCCAATTTCTTAGTCTACGAATAGGAAAACTGCAGCCACCTGTCTCTCAGATCCTTTGCAGATACATACAATTCTGTAAGTCTATGTGGTTTGGGTGTGATCTGCCCAGGACTTCGAAGACCAGTATTCCTCAAGTAATTGGTTCCAAAACACCAATACTCCTCCTGGGCAGGCACCAGGATTCTATGTGCTTTCTCATTCGACTCTGCAGGGCTGCCCCGCGCCTCAAAAGCATGGAAGAGATGAGTCTCCAATTTTACAAATGAGAAAACAGAGGCTCTGGGAGCGCTGATTCATTCAAAGCTGCGAAATAAACCAGAATAACCGGAGACCCCAAATATAAGTGTCACAAGCAGAGCCGTATCCACAGGCCACACTCACACTGCCCCAATTTTCATGAAACTCCCCCTACCGCAGATTTATGAACGTCTTCACCCTCAAACTTACGGAGAACCTACTACTCCTAGGCACTGTGTTCGGTGCTGGGGACACAGAAATGCATCCGACGCAGTCCTTGTCCTCGAATCATTCATAAATCAATGGAGGAGAAAGGCACAGTCTCGCAGACATATAAACAGCAATACCTGTCGCAAAGTTATAAGTGGTAAAACAGAGGTAGGAACCAAGGTACTACAGCGGGGAAGAAGGATTATCTTTACAAGGAGAGTCTGGAAAGGTCCCCCAAAGAAGCCAAAGCTGACACTTAAAAGGCTCATAGACGTTTACAAGGTAGATAAGGCCAAGCATTGGGCATTATAGATAAAGGGAACAATGTGTGCCAAGACATAAAGGCTAGAGGAAGGCATTTTGGCAATGCAAAGTCATTCTCTGTGACTTGAAGCATAAAGTTCATAATGAAAAAGGTCAAGAAACCAAGGTAGATAGGCATGTGGGCACCAGCTCAGGAAGGGACCTCTCTGCTGGGCTAAGAATAAGTCTTGCATTGTTTCACCGAGGGGCTAAGGCAGGGTATCAGCATGTCACCCCAGCCCGTGTTAACCTTCTTAACACCTACACTTAGAGACAGAGGAAGCTATCTGACAGAAACACGGCCTAGGAAATCTCTCTGTGGCAAATCTAGGTTTAGTGGTCTCTCTTTCCCCATAAAGACTTGAAATCTGTTCTACTACAAGACGTAACAGTGCACGCTTTCCTTCTTCTCCAGAGTTAGATTGCTTCGGTAGACGGACTGAGCCCTCAACACGCATTTTTTGTTCTTAGTGTTAAGACCCCAAGCATGATGGCCCTTTGCTCAGCCAATGCACAGGGGCAGAACAGAAGGTTCTAAGTCAAGAACACCTGCTTTCTGCCTAGCCCTGGGAAAAATATTAACTTCGTTCAAAAGAAACATGAGTCACAGTCGCTGTCCACAAGGGGTTTACAAAGTAGCCTAGATGACAAGTCGGAAATACGAAAAATCTATACAGAACATGATATTATAATAGCATTATTTGCTTACATAGTAAAGTACCAACTTGGGTCACATGTATAATTAGAAAAAAGGGCAATAATACGAAGGTACTAACTGTACAACCAACAAGCCCTAAAAGAGTTAGAGAAGGAGAAGGTCAATATTGACTGGTATTATCAAAGGTCACTATTATTAATACTCCCCTGTTTGGCATTTAATAGATGTTTCTTTTGGCTAAGCTCAATCCTTAGAAGGGAAACCTAGGCAGGAGCTTCTGACAGGCCACAATTATCTACTCCCCATTCATTCCTTTGCCAGTCCCCTTGTATAAACACTGTGATTTTCCACAGCCTACTGTGCCCACAAGACAGTTCCCAAATGGTAACCCTGTGCTTTTCACCTTCCTCTGCTGTGGGATGTCGGAGGGGCCCGGAGAAGTAATAATGACTAGCCCCCCTGCTCCACAATCCAGACCTGTGATCAGATCTCCACAAGCAAAACTTGATCAACTGGTCAACCAAACTTTCCAAGGTTAGGGGACTCTAAATGAAATTCCTAGGTACGTGAACAGAGATGTTTTTACAAATGTTGACCAGCCTACTTTCGCCTTTTATATTCTTGCCCCCTATTTCACCCTATCCTCCCTCATGGGCATTTCAAGTTTTATCAGATTTTCTATAGGCAACTTTTTCAGAGAAAGGACTTTCCAACCATGCAAGTCAGTTAACACCCAAAACGCAAGTCGCTACTCAGGCACCTGGAAAGAGAAAATAAAGCAAAGCTGCACAAGAAGGAAGGAAATCCTTACTGTGATATACTCTACCTCTACCATAAATTGTTCCAAGAAGGAGTTTTCTTCAAATGGTTCTGTCTTCAACCGATCTGTAATAAGAAGGGATACAGAGAAGAAATCTTAGTCTTAGGATGAGTTTCCTGCCTGTGAGGAGGAAAAGAAACAGAGCCCAAGATTTCTTGGGAGGGAGCAAACACACGTAACAGAGTCCAGTGGGAGAAGGGATGAGCAAACAGGAGGTGGAAGAGAGGGTGATCAGTAACACAGGACATGCCCGGTGGCAGCATGAGCTCTTGGAGTTCTTCCTGCCACAAAGACGAAGGTCCAACTGAATTTTTATTCTGAGGCTGGAACTATGCTTCGGAAGTTCCCAAGTGTGTATTGCCCTCCCACAGTTTTATACAGCTGTTGGCCCTTTTCCAAAGTCTTTCCTTGCCATTGCCTAGGGCATGGCTGGACTCGGTGACAGCTTCTATTTGTCACTTGGGTGCCAGCCGGGTCCTTCGAGGCAGACAGAAGTGTCACCGGGCATCAAGTCTCCAGTTATGGTCAGTACCCAGCACCTCTTCAGGGAAGCACACGTCTAATGCAGATGACTCTCCCTTTTCCTGAGGCCCTTTGACCCTCTGTACCACTCCCGACCCAATACCCCAAAGAATGCCCTCTCACCTCGGCTCAGCACAGCCCCACTCTCCTGGTAGTCCTGGATCTCTAGATCTTTCATACGAAGCATGGTTGCTAGCTCCCTCACTTGGCACTGCAAGGCCAGACTCACACCCATGAGAGGACGAATCAAATGCTGGGAGACCTTTCATGGAAGAGAGAACAATCAGCCAACAGACACTTACAGAGTACTCCCCACTGTATTAGGAACTAGAAAAATACTGAAAAATAAATGTTTTCACAGGGACTCACAGTTTCATAAGCAAGCAACCCATTTACATGACTGTAATAATACAATAATGAAATAGGTAGGTGAAAAAAGTTCAAGGGTTTTCCTTGTAGCGAAGGTAAAAGGGTGGGAAGAAGAGAGAACACATGGACAGGCAGCCTGGAGTGGAGATTTAACAAGAAGGATGTGACAAGAGTTGAACCGCGAAAGGTGATGCTTCAACTACGCGCAGAGACTGAGAGACAAAAGCAGAAGACCCAAGCGGACCTCAGGCAAGTGTGGCTTTGGGTGTGGCCAAAACAGAGCAGGCTAGCTGGGGCGTAACACAAGACAAAAATCAACACAGGAGAGAGCCTTGGAATCAGTCTCAAATTAGACCCAGACACTGATTATGAGCCATTTCAGGGCTGACAATAGCCCAGAACGAGCCCAGAGTTTCAGTCTGCTCCCAGGAAGGCAGCAAAGTGTAAGGTCGTCGTAACAGAAGCCGGCCAGTCACTGAGAGGCCAGCCTAGGAAGGAATATACCGTGTCAGCACACCTTGCTCTTAACAAGGTAAGAAGGACGCAAGCAGCGCCACGCTGCTGTGCGGCAAGGATGGCGTCCTCGTATAATAACATTTAGCTATAGAGAATAATCCTTAATTCACCCACGCACGGTGTGCAGTAGCCTTAGCGAGAAAAAAGCCTTAGCCAAAGAAAATAACTAGAATCAATAATCTCTTTGTGACTAGTGGATGCTATTGGGGTTCCTTTCCCTTCCCCCAAGGAGATGAGCTCAAGGAGGCACTAAGAAGAAATGCCCTAGATCAAAGGTCAGCAATGTTTTCTGCATGGGCTGGGGAGTCAGTATTTTCAGCTCCGTGGCCCACACAGGCCCTGTCATAATACTCAACTCTGTTGCTGTAGCATGAAAGTGCCCAGAGACAACATGTAATAAACAAGGGTGCTGGGTTTCCGAGATAACTTTAGAAAGACAGGCAGCAAGCCAGAGTTGCCCCACTGGCTATCGTCTACCCACCCACAATGCTTCTCTAAGGACAGATCAGAAGAGAAGAGATTGGGGGGGGGGGTGTAAGGGTTAGAGCCCCCAGCTTCTGAACCACCACTAGGACCCGACAAATGCAGGGGTACTGACGCAGAGTAGAAGGCCGGAAATCGAACGTAGCTATAAATACCCATCACTTCCTTCCATCCCGCAGCACATCCCAAGCTGGTCCTGGTACCCAGTTCAGGTCCTTAGGATAAAATTAAGCCTCCAGGAAGTACTGCTCAAAATGCGGCCAAAGTTCTGCTTTGGGAACATTCATCTGCTCCAGACCCAACCGTCTTTTCCTAGGAATTGGTTAGGTTTGGTCCTGTTCGAGGGAGATCAGGAGGAAAAACAGGGGAATCCTCAGATGAAAGCAAGTCAGTGCTTGGAGGGGTGAGGTGAAAGTAATCACAGTTGGTAACCAAGCAGCATCACCATCCCTCCAGTGACAGCCCTCAAATAACAGAAACTCCTAAAAGTGACAATCAGCCCCTTTCTGGGAATCCACCTTAACAGCGATCTCTTTGAGTCGTGGTGAATATAATCACATGAAACAGAATGAGAAACAGTATTTAATCAATGCCATGTCTAATTAAATATGGTAATGCCATGCCAGGCGCCGGAAGTTATCTATCAGACTCCAATGTCTATATAGAAAAAGAAAGAAAGAAAGAAAGAAAGAAAGAAAGAAAGAAAGAAAGAAAGAAAGAAAGAAAGAAAGAAAGAAAATATTTCAACTTCTCAAATAATTTCATAGCATTGGGTTATACCACTCTGAATCACTGGGGTATAACTCATTTCAAAGTTAGATGTACACTAACACACTAACTTAGATCAGTTAATTAGGACAAAGCGTGTGGCTGAAGTAATGGGTTTCAAAGCAAATCCACAGACACCACAAGGAAAAATCTTGAAGCACTCCAGGAGGTCAGGAAGACCCCCGCCCCTTCATTTACAGACAATGATACATGAAGAGTTGCCATCTCACAAGTCAATTCAACAAATACCTACTGTGTGCCTAATACATACTGTGACCTCACAAGGCTTCTGCCCCCAAAGAGCTCACAACAGTTACGGAGGTCAGGAAGTGTGGTGGATATAGAGGCAGGAGTGCCAATCTTTTCCAGAGGAAATCTATTCATAACATCTCCCGATGTCTGCAGATTTCCCATCGAGGGGCGCCTGAGTGGCTCAATCGTTAAGCGTCTGCCTTCGGCTCAGGTCATGATCCAAGGATCCGGGGATCGAGCCCCAACATCGGGCTCCCTGCTCTGCGGGGAGCCTGCTTCTCCTTTTGCCTGCTGCTCTGCCTGCTTGTGCTCTCTCTCCGCCAAATAAATAAGTAAATAAAATCTTAAAAAAAAAAAAGATTTCTCATTGAAATGTTGACAAGTCAGAGGCAGGAGAGCAGAATGGCAGTTACCAATCCCGAGATGAATTCTATCAGGTTTGGATACAGTGACAAGGGCAAAAGACTGGGAATTCTATCTAGATTCTAGCCCTGGCTCTGAGAGCACCCAGACATGACAACGGCTTAATCCCAAGCACTCTCGTGGTCCTTATCTTTTTCAAGGAAAAATTCAGGAGTCGGAGTATTTGCTCTCAAAGGTCCACAATAATGCTGAAGTTAAGTAATACTATGTATGTTCTTATCTTTAATCCCCAGGACTCCACAGTAAGGTTGGGACTGGTACCTCCACTTTACAGATGATGACACCCAGCCTCGTAAAAATGCAATGACTTATCCAAGGTAATACAAAGAGTGGAAGTGGTGGAGCTGAGTTACAAAGTCAGTCCTGCCGGCTCCAAAGCCGGTGGGCTCTTCCTGCCACAAAAAAGCTTTTGGCTGTGACTCCTAGAAATTATAAAATGGCCAGCTTTGAAAGTCAAAATATGGAATATCAAGAATCACATGAAGAAAAGAAATTACATCAGGTACTAGGAACGACACCAAAGAATTACATCAGGTACTAGGAAGAAGAGTGAGGACGAGGAAGGACGAAGGAAGCTGGCTGGAAACGGAAATGGGCTAGAAAGCAGAGACCCGAGGCTTTCGCTACCCCGTGCCGTCCCACACTGCCTGGAGAACTTAGTGTGGACACACCGCGCACCGTACTCTGGAAGACAGGCTGGCATCATGTGAGCAAGATTAAAGGTACAAATATTCCTTAAAAAGAAAAAAAAAGTTTGTTTATTTATTTCTTTCAGCCATCTCCATACCCGATGTGGGGCTCAAACTTACCACCCCGAGATCAAGAGTCACGCGTTCTTCCGACTGAGCCAGCCAGGCACCCCCAAATATCCCCTGATTCAGCTATTCCATTGCTAGGAATTTACTCATACATTTACACTTAGGAAAAATAAATACAAGGATAGTCACTACGTGTAATAACAAAAGAATGGAAACAACTTAGGTAGCATGTCAATTAAATACATGTTGACATATGCATCAAATAAAACTCTACGTTACCAGTAAAGAATATTAAGGCAGATCTAAATAAATTACTATGAATGGTTTCTAAGTTCTATAATTAGGTGAAAAGAGCTACCATGCTGCCATTTGTGAAAAGGCATATATACTCCAAATACCCAGATGGGTATTTGACTGTGTTAGCATATACATACTTACATATATACAAACCCATATATACAAACCTACGTACAGCTTTCTTGAAGAATGCACAAGAAGATGGTATTTGTAGTTGCTTTAAAGAAGGAGAATGAGGGACTAGAGAGAGGAGTAGAAGGACCTATTTTTTCCACTCTAGACCCTTCTTCAATGCTATTTGGAATGTTTGCCTTTTGCATGAATTACACATTGAAAAAAATGAAATAAAAACTATCACAAGAATGAGTAACAAACAAACATTATGACTGTGTGACCTCACAGACACACACACGAGGCTGAAATAGTATCCGCCTACATCCTTGACCGTGTCCGCTGGCTCTAACTTTTTCCCTGTAAGGCTTCCTCGGGCTCAGGGGTTTCCCTGGCCTGGTGTTCTTTTTTTCATAGTAAGTGTTTTATTTTACGTTAAAGCCTAATTGTTCGACTGCTCAATGTTCACTTCTCCCTGTGGCCAACCAAGACTCATTCCACTCCAAACACTGATGCTTCTTTTCTTACTGCAGCTGCCCAATCAGAGGAATTTGCCTAGAATGGCAAGGTTTCCCTTTACATATTATTTTCAATTATAATATCATTATATAAGTGTTCTTCATTATTTTGGAGAAAAACAAAACAAAACAAAACAAAACTATTAGAGCCCATCAGCCTCCTAGGAGAACTACCTTCTCGATCTCACTATTGTGAATTTCTAAGGCTATGTGATGCAAAGTGAGACTAGGCTATTGCTAGGATTTCCCTGGGGCAGCCCAAAGGCTTTGGGCCCAGACACGCATTATTGAGGGAACAGTGCCCCCTGGTGTTACTTAGAAAAAGTTACAGGGTTTTGAACAAAAGAGGACGAGGAAGACTACCTAAAGAAGGATGGAAAATTTCACAAAAAACTCAATTAAAATCAACAGATATGAAAACTATTATCTGCTAAATACTGTTTATGGACCTTAGAAATTCAGAGATGAATGAGAAGTAGTTCTCCAAGCACTCAAGTCCGGCTTTACTGAGTTCCAGATCAAAAACCCACCAGAGAGGGGCGCCTGGGTGGCACAGCGGTTAAGCATCTGCCTTCAGCTCAGGGCGTGATCCTGGCGTTGTGGGATCGAGCCCCACATCAGGCTCCTCCACTATGAGCCTGCTTCTTCCTCTCCCACTCCCCCTGCTTGTGTTCCCTCTCTCGCTGGCTGTCTCTATCTCTGTCAAATAAATAAATAAAATCTTAAAAAAAAAAAAAAACCCACCAGAGAACAGTTTCTCAAAAACACTTTGTTCCATCCACCCTGTAGATACCAAAACATCACATCATCTCCAGAAAACTAAAGAGGAAGGGATATAGGAAATGATGCCCACTTGTCTTCAGGTCCTTCTGCTAATAAACCTACACCCTGTGGCCTCCCATAGAAGACCCCAGCCTCTAATGCTACTGACGGAGACAAGCTCTGTTTATATAAAAGGGTGGAAAGGACCAGTGGCAGTAATTCCTGCAAACAAGTTCATACTGTTTACTATCAAACTAGTTTCTAATAAAAGCTCTGGGGGCCTAGTAAGCTACAAGCGAGCAGAGACCATTACCCTCCTAGTCCCTGAAAATGGGCTCTCGAATCAGACCTACCTGGAAGTAAAATTTCAGCTCATTCACTGATAAGTTAGATGACTTTGGACAAATTGCCTTCAGTCTCAGCTTCCTCTCTGAAAACAGGGAGCAATACTACTCATCTTGCAGGACAGTCGTGAGGATTCAGTGACAGGAAATGTTCAGAAAGGTACCTAACGTTGGTACATACTCTATCCTGTTGCCAGACTGCTCTTAATAAATTACAAACTGGATCACGTTAAACCCCTGCTTAAAGTTTTTCAGTGAATCCCTGTTGCCTTTGGGATAAAATCCAAACTCATTAGAATCCCTCAAAATCCGGCCACTGTCTACCTCATTTCCCACAACGCCCTGCAGTTGTGAAATTCCCCCACTTGCCCCCCACTTATACATCTCCCCGCCTCTCAAAATGCACTCTAGCCTAGAATGATCTCTTGGTCTTCTCCCAATTAGTTCCTACTCATCTTCAAAACTCAGCTCAGAAACTATCTCTTCAGTGGGGCACCTGGGTGACTTTAAGGGTTCGACTCTTGATTTCAGCTCAGGTCATGATCTCAGGGTTGTGAGACTGAGCCCCATGTGGGGCTCCCTGTTGGGGGCATAGAGCCTGGTTAAGATTCACTCTCTCCTTCTCCCTCTGCCCCTCCCACCTCGTCTCTCCCCATCTCTAAAAAACAAAAACAAACAAACAACAACAAAAACCTCTCTCTTCAAAAAGGTTTTTCAGACCTTTAATCATCCTGAGATTACCTCAATCAAAGAATTTACCATACTTTATCCTGTTCCTTGTCTGTCTGTCTTCTCACTAGATTACAAACTCCTGGAATAGGCTATATTGTTTTAGATCTGGACACCCAACAATTAGCCCATAGTAGATGCTTAATAAATAATAAATAAAGTGATGAATAAAGACACCCAATAAAGCAGGTAAACCAAAACTTTGCCAGTTCCCTTTGCAAAGAAAGGACGTACCAGTCAAGAATCCATTCTGCCTTCTGTCTAGTCAAGGAAAGTTTTCCAAATGAAGAAGAATTTCAAACGGAGTCCACAAAAAAAAATAACAGCGTCTGAAGATTCATCTCAAAGCAGCTGACATTCCCCTTCCCCACTCCACATTTGAATTACACTCACCAGGGAAGGGCTAGCTATGATGCAGTGGAAATTCCAATAAAATGGGAGACCAGAGAGCTCACTCCGCACCCGCAATATCAGTGCCTCGGCCGCACGATCGCAGACAAAGGTAGCTTTGCTGGGACAAGCACTGTCCTTCAACAACGGGCGAAGCAGATCGTCCAAATGACAGAGGAAAGCCGCAGGTGGGGCAGTCAGGCGCCTGTTCAGCTCCTGACAAGACAAGAGGAGTTGTAGGAAGTAAGGGTACCAAAAGGAAACGGACTCCCCCTAAGTTAGGGCAAAGGAAAACTCTGGCTAACATGAAGACATTGGGCTTGAGAGGAAGGGAAGACAAAAACAGGGGACCAGGAAAGAAGAAAACAAAAAGAGAGAGCGATTGGCCTACTTCACAATCCTACCTTGTACTGTATGCAGTGCAAAAACTAACACACAGACCATGCTATGGAAAAATCCCGGTTGGGGGGGCGCCTGGCTGGCTCAGATGGTTAAGCATCTGCCTTGGGCTCAGGTCATGATCCCAGGGACCTGGGATGGATTCCCTCCTTGGGCTCCCTGCTCAGTGGGGAGTCTGTTTCTCCGTCTGCCCTCCCCCCCCCCACTAGTTCTCTCTAACAAATAAATAAAATAAAAAAGAGAAAGAAAGTTGGGGCGCCTGGATGGCGCAGTCGTTAAGCGTCTGCCTTTGACTCAGGGCGTGATCCCGGCATTCTGGGATCGAGCCCCACATCAGGCTCCTCCGCTATGAGCCTGCTTCTTCCTCTCCCACTCCCCCTGCTTGTGTTCCCTCTCTCGCTGGCTGTCTCTCTGTCAAATAAATAAATAAGATCTTTTAAAAAAGAGAGAAAGAAAGAAAGAAAGAAAGAAAGAAAGAAAGAAAGAAAGAAAGAAAGAAAGAAAAGATCGGTCTCAGGGGTTTAAGTAGAAGGCAGGATATTGGTTGGAATTGTCTCAATCTGATTCCACCTCCCTTGGCAACCTACAGGCCAGCAAGCTGGCTGATGTGAATGTAACCTGACTTCCACTAAGACAGAAATTATATCCACTACCGCTCTGCAGCAGTACCTCTCTTCACGCTTACCTTGGCCCGATGGCTGACCACACCAGTATCCACCTGTTCATGCCACACGTGCTGAAGATCTGAAACCAGCAAGGCATACCCCTGCTTGGTAATATACGCCTTGGCCAAGAGGGAGTTCTCAGCAAGTTGTAGCCAGGCCCACGGCTGCATCAACAGGCCTTTCTCCAGCTCCTCCATCTGCAGACAGGGTACTGCAGACCTGGGGACGGGGGCACCGCACAAACAGTTCTACAGCAAATAAGTGTTGTGAAGGACTCCTCCCTACTAAGACAGAAGGCATGGATTTACATTTTGCCCCCCCAACACACACAGACACACAACATATTCTCTAAATGTTTAATAAACATAGATATATACATTCCCAAAGACAGGGGTTCTTAATCTAGAGTCTATGCAGGTGAATCCTCTGAAATTATAGGCAAAATCTGTGCATATGTGCAGATAGCCATTGGGGAGGAAGAGGTCCACAGCTATGTCAAATTCTCAAAGGGAACAATGACACACAAATAAAGAGCTAACAAACTCTATGTCCAGAAACAGACAAAAAAGCCCCACATCCCATTTCGAGAACCTGGATGACTAAGACATTATAAACACAAGGAGCAGCATTTCACAGAGATAGAAACAATTAACTTCTGCTTCACTCATTCCCCCCCCCCCATGTATCCCTAACCCAAAGTACTGCCATCGATGACATCATGCCCCACCGTACACCCTGGAATTCCTGGAAACCAACATTTCTAGTTCAACAACTAAATTTGTAGCCTTAACCTAGTAGGTGTTCAATAATTACGGCTATTTTACCTGAAGTTTGATCATTTTTCCTGTAGAGGGGCAAGTGATACAATTTCCTTCATTATTTCAGTCTATAAATACAAGGTGAAGTGAGGGGACCGCCTTAGAATATAAAGACAATAATGAAATGCCTTGGATTTCATTCACACGTTAACACGGTCTGTTCCTCCAGTCATTTCCATCACAATCTAAGCCGTCGCTCTTCCAACCATAACCTAGCCTTTTGAGTGTGGCCTTGTAACAAAACTTAACTTGTACAGTCAGTCGGTGGGTGAAAAGTAAATATATATTGCAATTTTTCTTTTGCAGCAGCAGCCTCAAAACCTTGCGTTTGGAGAATGGGACCTCAGTCGCTTCCCACGTGCTGCTCCCACGGGGAGGAGGTCTTGGAATGATTAAGCTAGCCCTCACTAGAATTCCACAGCGCCGAAGGTCACAAATGCAAGGGAACAAGTGAAGCCGGCCCTTCTATCCCGTGTAGGGACTCCGCAGTGCGTCCTGTGAGAGTGCCCTGAATTGGGTTGATTATCCTGGCCCATCACTTCAAAAAGCCTGGGGGCTCAAAACCCTCAAACTGTATGGTTGGTTTTTTTGTCCTGTTTGGGGGGCGGGCGAGGAATTTAAAATATGCTCAGGATCAACAGGCCCCATAGGAAGATCTGAAACATTCAGCACCAGACCTGGCGTTGGCTGTTCCCACCAAGCGCGTCCTGTTGAGTCCAGAGCCTCTGTATCTCATTTTTCCCCCCTTCAAGGCCACCTTTAACCGTCACGTTAACTAGATTCACCCGTTCATTAGGCTTGAATGAAGCGGGAGAGCGCCGAGGGCCAAAAGGAGGTCGCCCGAGAACCCGGGTCTGCATCGAGTCCCGCCCCTCGGCTGAGCCCCTCTCTCGGCGCAGTTCCCCCATCATCCTGCAGAGAGCAGCAAGGCCCCAGCCACAGTCCGGGGTGGGCCACGCCCCGTCCCTCTGGTGGGGACCAACCCTCGCTCGCTTTACCACAGCCCCACCCCGGGAGCCCCGCCTGGCGTACTTTCCATCCGCCCTCGCTGCGGGGGCCTTTGCTGTCAGCCTTCGACAGCACTGGCTGCGCCCAGACGCGGCTCAGGACCCCTGGGGGTAACAAGCCGACCACCCGCCGCTTTGTAGCACCAAGGAGCCCGCCAACGAGTAGCCTCACAAACCCAGCCTCGCCGCCGGAAGGCGGGTTGCGCACGCGCGGCGCACGCGCCCCGCCCACCCCGCCGAGGCCTGCTACAGCTCCCGGGCCGCGCACCCGTGCCTGCTCGCCCGCAGGGTCCCAGCGGCCCCTCGCCTCTCGCCCCGGCCCGGCCCCGGCCCGGATTCGAACCCCACGCCACCTACCGTGAGCGGCCGGGAAAGCTCCCACCTTCCCCGCAGCGGGCTGGCCCGCGCAAACCGAAAAGCCTAGAGTGGAGGCCTTTCGGGACAGAAGGGCGGAGCCTAGGCCCGACGTGGGCGGGGCATCTGGGCCCTCCGAGCTGTTGGAAGGAGCTCTCAGAGCTGGGGGGCCGCGGCGCCCTGGGGAGCGGGAGAGGGCTGGGCGATCCGCTGCTAGGGAGGTGGGGTGGTAGTGGCACCCCTCGGAGTGGCGTTGGCGGAGTAGAAAGGATGCCACAGGAGGTGTGGGAAAGGGGTCTCCGGGTTTGGCCTTGTCAAACTCAGGTCACTTCCTTCCCCTACCTGTCCAACCGCTTGTTTTGTTTTGTTTTAAATAAAATGAGGAGGGGCACCTGCCTGGTTCAGTCGGTTAAGCGTCTGCCTTCAGCTCAGGTCATGATCTCAGGGTCTGGGGATCCAGCCCCCTGTTGGGGCTTCTTGCTCAGCAGGGAGTCTGCTTCTCCCTCTCCCTCTGCCCTTCCCCCGCAAATAGATAAAATCTTAAAAATAAATAATTACAATGAGGAGATTGAACTTCACTAGATAGTCTCTCTGGTTCTCACCAACACTCAAATTGCTTCCAAGAGGATTCTTCCATGTATAAATCCCATGATCTGACCTCATTCTTTCTCTCTCCTGTCTCATTTCCCCTTCCATTTAGCCCCATATTTATGTTCCATCACCACGGAGAAACTTGAAATCCCTCAACTCATTTTCTGCTTTGCACAATTTATGGTTTTGCTCCGGCTTCATACCTGAGCTTGAAATATTTTCCCCATCCGCTTTCCACAAGCAAAAATCCTCCTCTTGTCAAGGCCAGCCTTGGTGCTGCTTCTTTCATAAAGCCTTTGTTTGCCACTATCCACAATCAGAATTAAATATTTCTTCCTTTTTGCTCCCATAGCATTGTTTGAATCTTTATTATAGACTGCCTTTTGCCTTAGATTTTAGTTAGTAATTACACAGGTCTTTTTAAATGGTAGGTGCCTTAAGAGGGCAGGGACCCTGTCTTATCCGTATCTGCAGTTCCAAAACCTTGCACATGGGAAGCCTTCAATAAATATTTGTTAAGTGAACGCTGGGGTTTGACCATAGAGAGTTGACATGCAGAATTTCATTCATTCAATCATGGCCCACTAAACCATGGCCCCTGCCTGAAACAGTTAGGCCTAATTAAGAGAAGGAAAGGCAACACACCTATTGGGAAATGAGACCCTTAGGTGGGCCCATTTCTCACACACATACACACACATGCATGTGCACACATTCTTCCTAAGAGAAATCAGAACCTGGGAGCTGACTCTCCAGCAAGCTGGGAGATAGGGTAAACTAACCAGGACGGGAGCAGGAGTCCTAGTAATCACTGGGACCCAAGTTCTCTGCTAGACTCAGGACACTGCTCCCCAAAGCCAGGCAACAAGTCGGCTGTCTCTCCTGGCTCAGAGGGCCCTCCTTCCTCATTCCCAGGGTCTTCAGGCAGCGGGCAGAGGCAACGAAGGAGTTGAGGGATGTAGGGACGCAAGTTTTGGATGGGGAAAGGAAGCTCATACTCTTTGGCAGCCTTCTCCCTAGACTTCTGAGGCAGCCAAGCCTCTTGGGCAGTGAAAGGAGATGGCAGCCCTTGACCTAAGCCTCGCTCAAGCCTTGTACCTGCAAAAGAAAGGTTGGTCAGGCCACTGCCCCACCCAGGGAGTGAGAACATCCTGGCTACTCCCCACTGTGCTGGGGCCTGGCCTCAACTTACCAGGGATGGTGTTCTCTAAGAGGAAGCCCAAGAGTCCCGCCAGGAAGATGGGCTCTGTGAGCAGCGAGCGCAGCAACACATCCAAGAGGCTCCAGCCTGCAGAGGGTTGGGGCCAGGCGGGAGGGAAACTCTGATCCTATGTAGGGTCAATGAGTCCTGTATTTCTATACCTAAATCTAAGTCTTGGGCTAAGGATGGATCTTTCTTAATTGTTATCTCATCTTCCCCCACACCTTTGTTCCCCTACTCTCTGTTTCCCCCACCCAGGCCCTTCCCACAAGATCCCAGACCATCATCCTGTCTTCTGAGTAGCCACATGCCCTCCAGATATGTTTTGGTAGTTCCAGGCTCTGGAAAGTTTAGTATTAAAAGCCCCAACCATGGGGTGCCTGGGTGTCTCAGTTGGTTAAGTGGCTGAATCTTGGTTTTGGCTCAGGTTGTGATCTCAGGGTCCTGGGATCAAGCCCGCATCAGGCTCCCTGTTCAGTGGGGAGTCTGCTTGAGGAAATCTCTCTCTTTCTCTCTCTCTCTCTCTCTCTCTCCCTCTGCCCCTCTCCCTGCTAGCACCCTCTCTCTAAAATAAAAATAAAAAAATAGCCCCAACCTTACTTCCCACTTCTCACCTTCTATGCTCTCGCCTGGTTTTCTCAGCCTCAGTACTACTGACATTTTGGACCAGATAACTGTTTGAGGGGGCCTGTCCTGTGCATGTAAAGCAGCACCCCTCTACCCACTAAATGGCAATAACAATTCCCTCGTCTGTTGGTAACAACCAAAAATGTCTCTGGATATTGCTGAATATTCCCTGTTGGGTGCCACTGCTATTAGGTAGGCCGCACTAACAAGCTAAGGTATTTGCTGCTCCTGGAAATACCCTATGACTTCCTACTTCTAGGTCGTTGTTTATGATGGCTCCCCCACCGGAAATGAGCTTCCTCTCCCTTAAATATGTTCAAATCTTACCATCCTTCAAACCAGCTCACTGTTACTGTCTCCATCAAACAACTTGGATCATCTCAAACAGAAACTCTCACCACCGAGCACCGCAGCTCCTTATCTGAACTGAACCTCTCCTGTTATGTTTGCACGTATCTTATTTCTTTTACTGGACTCTAACATCTGGAGGCATCTTTGTATCCCAAGGGGCTAGTCTGGTACTCAATAAATATTTTCTAAACGAATAGATGAACTATTTACACCAAAGCCCGGAAAAGGGCATGGGACCTGGAGTCCAGAGAGCCCCAAGCCTCCAGTCCTTGCTTTCCCAGTTCTGTCCAGCTCCTCTTCCCATCCCTCCCCCTCCTCCCACCTGTGCTCAGCAGGACCGGGGCTTCCCGAAGCCATCTTGGCAGCAGCAGGGCCATGAAAATGGAGAAGCCCACAATGAAGACATTCCGCCCCGAGTCAATGTCAGCCAGGTGGAAGCTGGAGAATCCGGTAGACAGAACCACGGCCTGGGTCACCCCAAGCACCCCACCTGTCTCGTAGGGAAGTAATCAAGGGGGTTGGGAAGGGCTGTCATAGCAGGGAGGATTGCAGGGTGGGGCACATGGTGATGGAGACAGACAACGAAAAGGCTCATTTTCCAATTATGCCAGAAGCCCAGGAAAGAGGCCAAGATGTTGGGCTGAGGAAAATGAGGGCAGTGGACACACGCAGCTATCCATATGTCAGGGGGGGCTGTTCAGAAAGACAGGGTGCCAGCCACAAGCAACCAGTTGGGCCATCCTCAGGGATGGGGGGGAGTGCGGATTCAATACCAGCCCTGCTGATATGTCCACTCACCAAGCACAGGCAGCGGGATGGCGGTGAGGAGCTGGGCCAGCCTCGGGGAGAGCCCAAGCCCCACGCAGAGCAGCCCCACCAAGTACGCCACTCTCCGAGAGCCAGCCTAGGAGAAGGGAGATGCTAGAAAACACGGCCACCTCCTCGACTCTCCAAGGGTTCTGCCGGGCTGGCCCCTTCTCATCATGTGACCCTTTCAAGAAGTACTCTACCTGAAGGCTCCTCCTTTTCTCAACCACTACCCCACGACCACCCTGCTTTGTTTTCTTTCTCTTTTTTAAAGATTTTATTTTTAATTTTTACCTGCTTTGTTTTCTTAATCGCACTTAACACTCTGAAATTATCTTACTTTTTTCCTTTTTTTAAAAGATTTTATTTATTTGTTCGTTAGAGAGAGAGTGTGTGTGTACAAGCAGGCACAGTGGCAGGCAGAGGCAGAGGGAGAAGCAGAGTCCCCGCTGAGCAGGACACCTGATGCAGGACTGGATCTCAGGACCCTGGGACCATGACCTGAGCGGAAGGCAGACGCTTAACCAACTGAGTCACCCAGGTGTCCCTATCTTACTCTGTTCCTTGAATTGTCTGCCTCTCCCTTTCTGAAGTGCCCAAGAGAGCAGAGACTTTATATGACTTGATCTCACCGGACCCCCAGCCCAGGCACTGTGCCTGAGCCATAGAAGGAATAGTGTCTTTCTCACGCTCCTAGCCCCTTATCATCTCTAGGCACCTCCCTAAGTGAGATCGTTGATATGGAGTGCCCGACAGAATGCTGGACACAGTCAGTGTGAGTTTCTTCCCCTCTCCCACACCTCCAGCTCCCCTGCCCCCGCCCCCATCCACATACCTGGAGAAGACTCACGGTGGCCACATTGGGGAAGCTGGAGGCAGTGCCCATAGGGCTCCCCAACAGCCCGGCCAGCACGCTCCCCAGACCCTCCAGGCTCAGCCCTCGACTGCAGGCATGGGGAGGTGGGGACGGCCATTGCAGCAGCCGGCCACACAGGGCATAACAGCCCAGGGAGCTGGCAGAGGCTGCCAAAGCCATGGAGATGCCTGCAGCCAGAGCCCTGGGTGTCAGCAAGGGCCAGTTCCACTCAGCTGGGGAGGGAGAAAGAGCCACATTGGGGCCAGACTCAAGTCTGGAGGATGCCCCTGCCTCCAAAGTTCTGTGCCACAAGAATCCTCGAGAGCCCACTGTCTTTGAAGATAACTTCTTGGGACAAAACCAACAAACTCAGGATAAAGACTCATCCCTTTACCATGGTCTACAAGACTGCATCTCTCACCACACTCTGCTTCACTCCCTTCACTCCAGATACACTGGCCTTCTTTCAGGCCCTTGTACTTGCTGTATGGCTGGCTACCACAGGGCCTTTGCATGTGCTGTTCTCCCTGCCTAGAATGCTCTTCTCCCTTGCCTTCACCCTGTTAGCGCCTCCTCATCTCTCACATCTCAGCTCAAAGATCACTTCCTCAAGAATACTTTTCTGGATCTCTCTGATAAAGTCCGATTCTCCATTATAAGCTGTCACTATACAATGTACCCTCCCACTGTTACACTTACTACCTGCAATGTTACGTTTACTTGGGTGACTAATTAGTATCTGCATTCCCCAGCAGATATAGCTTCATGAGTATAGGTACTCTGTCATATTGATCACCATGTCCCCTCTCACATGCCCAGCACAAAGTCAGCACTCAACAGACCTTTATTAAATTGATGAATAAACAACTTTTGTACACAATGCCTCAAAAGCAATTTTTATACGTAGGTCCCTGACTCAAATGCCTGTAGGGAGGTGGCACCAATGTGTAAATTGGGTAAGGAGTATCAACAGGGAGTGGTGGGCTTGCAGATGTCTCTTAACACTCAAAACACCTGTGATAAGGGCTGCCCCTCAAAATTGGCAACTTCTCTTCCCTGTGTGTTTTGAGAAAACACAGGACTTAACTCAGAAATGAAATTCACTCAATCTTGAGTCCAAAGAAATAGACCCTTTATTTGAGCAGAGTTTGGAAGACGAAGAGCAGACCTACCTGGGTGAGGCAGCCAGACCCATGGCGCCTCAGGGGAGGCAGACAGTTCCAGGGGGTTGACACGCAGACCCAGAAGGGCAGAGATGATCCACACACAGGCCACTGGCATCAGCACCTGAGGGGCAAGACTGAGACAGGAAAGGACCCCTCCCCCAGAACCTTCCAAGCCAGCCTTCCAGCGGTAGACAGAAGCCAAAAGGTAGCAGGCTGAGCAAGCATTCTAGGTCAGTCTGTCTCCCCTCAACTGCCCTGCCCAGACCCCAACATACCGAGAGGAGCCGGAAGACAGGAATGGGAGTGTGAGGGGAAGAGTTTGAAGCTGGTCTCCAGGGGCAGGGGGGTAACTGGCAGGAGCCCAAGTGCTGAGAACAGACCACCATGAGCAGGATAAGCCTAGGAGAGAGAAGGAGCTTTAGGAGCAAGAGGAAGCAGGCATCCTGTGGGGGGTAAAGGAGGTAGGAGTGGCAGAATTCCCTAAAAGGGGTCCCAGAGAAGAGAGGAAGGAGAATAACTTGGTGTGGGGGAGAGGGGGCAGCGGGAGCGCAAAGGCAGGGAGACCAAATGAATCCAGCAAAAATCCTGGATTCCAAATCCACAAAGGATGGGCCCTGCTCAGATGGCAGCTGAATTGGGTAGGGTCAGCTGCTCTGCCCTCCCCCAGGCCCACACAGCCCACTGGTCACCACCCCACGCCTCGCAGAACTTACGTACAGCAAGGCCAGTCCCCAGTGAGTAGAGCAGAAGAGGGCCACCTCCCTGTGGGCAGACAGCCCTGCCACCACCAGGCTAGGGGCCAGCACCAGAGGCCCACAGTGGGGGAACAAATGGCCAGGACCCCCCAACAGTCCCAGGGTGCCCTGCAGCAGCCCGGATACCACCACGGCCCCGGACACCTGGAGGAGCCGAGAAAAGGACAAAGAGGAAGCATTCTGCTCAAGGAGTTGACCTCAGCCTGGACTTCTAAATGAATTCCGAATTCCGGGGGGTGGGGGGGCCTGCCCCAGCTCCTTCCCCCAGACCATCTCGGTAGCCACCAACGGGAAACAGGAAACACGAACCTCCTCTATCCTGGCACCACCTCCAGCCCTCCTGCTCGCCATCCCCAGGCACTCACCTCTCTGAGAGAAGTGTTCCAGAGTGTCAAGCCATGGCAGCCAGGCCCCCCGCACAGGCGCAGCGCAAGGGAGGCTGGGAAAAGTTGGGGGCGTGGAGAGGAGAGAGGTAAGTGGGACAGAACCCCTTTGTTCTACAGTCCTAGCTGGTGCTCAGCACAGCTCCAAGACCCCACAGCCTAGCAGGTCCCATCACTGCCCACTCTCAATCCTGCACCCACCTATGCCTGGAGGCTCCGACTGGCACCCCACCCCACCCTCACCCCTTGCCCTTGCTCTGTGCTCACAGTTTCCAGGTGTCTGGATGGCCAGAGGTAGCTTCTGGCTGGTCAGCACCAGAGCAGGGACAAGGAACTCTAAGGATGGAGCCTGGACAAGAGGGAGCCTGTAGGAACAGCAGCCCTGGCAGGTCTGGAAACGTGTGGCAGCCAGAAGGACTCCTCAGGCCTCTCCTACACTCACACGACTACACACACACCTACACACACACACCCAGGACCCGCCCCCTTCTCTCCAGGGAATTCCCCTCACCTGCTGCCTATCCAGATTTGCAAGGTGGTAGACACACCGCACGAAAAGAAGCTGGAGGCCAAGAGCTGGGCAGGGGAGTATGAGAGCTCTCCCGGGGGCAGATTTTGAAGCAGGAGCAGGTGGGAGGCACAGAGCAGAGAAGCCAGGACCAAGGTATGCTGCAGGGGGAGGAATGGGAAGGGCAGTCTTCAGAAAAGGATGGAAATATCTATTTCCAGAGGGTTTCTCATGCCACGCCTACTCCCCCCAAATACCCCTTCATCCAGCACCAACTCCTGCACCTCTGCTCCTACCTGTAGAGCCAGAAGACAGCTGAGGCCCCAGGGAGGAGGCCCACACTGAGAGGCCCAAGGGTGAGAGGGGGGATTTTGGACAGCAGGTGGCTGCAGTGGTGGCAGGGGAACCAGGGCATCCTGGGGGCCCATGGCTTGGAGTTGGATGGGATGGGAGGATGATCGGCTCATGCTGCCCTGCTTTCTTCTTGTCTTGGTTGCCCTGGGCCAGAGTTAAGTAGAGAGTGTAAGAGGTCAGAGTTTAGATGAAGTTAGCCGCCTGGAGTGGGGAGGGAGTAGAGGGGTCAGTGAAGCGGAGCGAAGGGATGAGGGATTTGGGGCAGGACAGGCCCTTTCACCTTTGCCCAGCTCTTGTGCAAATTCCATCACCCATTAACTGGGGAGCCACGTTCTGGACCCCTCCCCCCAAGAATCTCCATCTAGATCCCCTGTTCCATGCTCTGCAAAGCAGGATGAGTGGGGTGGGAAGACTCATAAAATATCCCGGGGAGGTTTTACTGTGTTTCCCTTCTCACCACTAGCATTTGGAAAAATCGCTTTTAGCCCAGTTTTCAACATTTTCGAGGTCCAGCCCCCAGGGCTGCCTGGGAAGGAAGTGCATGAGTAATTATCCGTCCATAGTGCATGGGAACAGCGACCACGACTCCACATGATTTCCTCACTGTAACAGAGAGGAGAAATGAAGGTGATTGATGATACCAAGTATTTCACACGTGAAAGCTTGGGCCCAGCTAAACAAGAAGGCAATGTAGTCCACTGCCCACCGCGTACGTAGGATTACCGTGGACGCGGCAGCTACAATGCCAACTGAGACTGCTGCTTTCCTGGCAACTCATGGGCCACAAGCAGCGCCGCCGTTGGTGACCTGCTGTTCCAAAATAATGAGCCGGTTTTTGGCAGAGTGCTGAACAAAGCAAAGTCCGGTTTTAATTTACACGTAGGTACATTCCTGGCAAACGGAGTCTTCTTCAAAATGTGCAAAAACGATTTCATGTTTACGTGTTAAAAAGTTCTGATAAACGGGCTTTTCATACACATGATGTCCAGTGGGTCATTCGAAAGTTGTCTTGGGAATGCTTCATCACAAGGGAGGGGCCTCAAGATTTTCAGGTTGCTCAGCTAAATGCCCGAGGCATCCTTTCAAAAATGTTTGCCTCCAAGAAAATGCCCCATGTTTCCAGAGTGCCCTTTAGGGGGCAGTGCTACCTGTCCCAAATATGCTCAGTCCAGGTGCCAGAAAGGTTTTCCTTCTTCCAGTGATAACCCGCCCTGGACTTGTCTTAACACCAACTACCACTATGTGTCAGACCAGACTCAAAGTCGGGATAGAGAGGTGTCCTTGGAGCTTGCCCAGGACACTTGCCTTGACCTCTCAGGATCCACAAGGATAGGCCCCCCCAGAACTTGTGACAGACAGGCATGATAGAGTCACCGTCTGTGCCCCACAGCACCCAAGTCAAGCAGCACTAGGGACCCCAGGGTGCTGGGAGAAGGGATGAGGGTAAGTTTGAAATGGGAGTCTATAACCATCCAACAGGGAAGTTCTTTATTTTTTTTAAGGTTTATTTTAGAAAGAGCGCACATATATGCTTGAGCAGGGGAGGGCAGAGGGACAGCGCGAGAATCTCAAGCAGATTCCCCACTTAGCATGGAGCCCGACGCAGGACTCAATCTCATGAGCCTGAGATCATGACCTGAGTCTAAACCAAGAGTCGAATGCCCAACCCACTGAGCCACCCAGGTGCCCCTCAAACAACAGGGAAGTTCTAAAATGGGGCTCCGGGAGAATGAGTTGCAAGATGACGGACTCAGGTAGTAGAAAGGCTTAGAATCCAGATATTGGGGGGGGGGGATTCTTCCAGGGCCACCAAAGAAAGAATGCAGGCCATGCAACTGAAACTGTTTATTGAAACCTCAGTTCTACAAAAGCGTGAAAAACCCAGATACAAAGCGGTGGCCAGAGCGGCCTGTGAAGAGAACACCCAGGAGAACTGGAAGAGAAGGAAGCCCAGGGCAAGGTATTAAGAAGAGATTGGAAGACAAAAGGTCAAGGCTGAAGGTCCCAGCAGTCCCTGGCTCCTTTAGGATGCGTGTGGTGAGGGTTTCCCACCTTCCCTCGGCAGATCGCACCTTGGCCCTATCCGTCCCTGGCTCTCCTGCTTCAGGAACATCATACAGGCCCCCAGTCAATGTCCCCTCCCTCCCTCACCCCACTTTCCCCCTTCCATCCTAGGGACCTCAAAAGCAAAAGTCTAGAACCCAGGGAGGTAGAGAGACGGGGCTTCTCCTCTGGCTGGCTGTCACACGGCCCTGGTCACCAAGCTGAAGCTTCCCCTGGTACCATCACTGCCATGGCCAAGCAGCCAGCCACTGAGGTCTAGGAGAGTGAGTGCCCTTCAGTCTTCTGCCCCACAACCCCTTAAGCTCCATCACCTAGGAGGACTGGGACCAGCCAAGGACCCATAGAGGTAGAGAGGATCTAAATCAAGCTTTGCCCCTCCAGGTTCTCAGGGACTCCCAGATCCTCTTAATGGATTCCTTGGAGGCCTGCCTAGCCTGGGAAAATGAAAGACTTGAGACGGGCTAGCTCCATGACACTGAAAAGGGAACATTGCTGGGGCTGGGGTAGCAGGGGGGGCATTGGGCTCCAGGGCCAGGGTGGAGCCAGGCCATGGGAGTGGAATCCAGGTTTGGGGGGCCCAGTGAGGACTGTATGGTTGGAGTGGTGGCAGGCGTGACAGCTTGGGGAGTCTCTCCGGAGCTTCTGGCAAAGAGGACAGTTCTGGAGAAGAGTGGGAGGGGCAGGAGGGTCTGGGGGAGGCAATGGTGGAGGAGTCAGTGAGGCCAGGAGACTGCCCCAGAGTGAACGCAGCCCTGTGTCACCTTCTAGGCCACTAGAGACATTAACAGGACATGGCAGGCACTGTGGCACGGAAGAAAGTATGCAGGGTTCCAAGAGGCACCTGGAGGCCAGTCCGAGGTCTGGGGGGCCTGGTGAGGGGCTGCAGGACAGCCCTAAGGACTGGTGAATTATGGCCACTGAGGCCACCGCCAGGGCCACACTGCTCACATATGCCATAGCTAACAGGCAGGACAGCTGCGGGAGAGAAGGGAAGAAGAGTCAGTGTCCAAACACCCTTCCCCCAAAACCTGCTTCTGTCTTTAACACACCCACCCCGTCTGTTCAAGTCAGAGCTCTCTATCACCATCTACTCTCATACCCCATCTCCTGAGGCCGTCAGCATTTGCTCAGCCTGCTCCACACACCAGCCCACTCCCGGCCCCTCTCCTTCGCAACCCTCCTCACCTTTGCCAGGCGCTGGCAGAGGGAGCCCAGGGCCAACTGCCAGGCCGGCTGCTCCAGCAGCACACACAGGTCTGTGTAGGTGTACCAGCCCCGCCGCCGTCCCTGCTGCTCAGCCACACTGTTGGCAGGGGAGAAAGACAGAGAGCCTCTATGACTCTCCTGCGGCTGGCCCAGTGGCAGCCTCACTCCCCTGGGGACCCACCAGGACACACCGGGTAACTTGTTACACAGCAAATCCCCAGGCTAGCTGTTGACCCATGAGCTGAGGATAAGCCCGAGATCTGTATTTTAAATAAGCCCCTCCCACCCTCCAGGGTGATCACCAAGAAGACGGACAAGCTTAGGAACCAGTACCTCGGACAGTTCCCTTTCCTGCTCTCCTCCCTCCCCCCAGTTACACAGACCCTCCTCTCTACTTCTTAGGATTTAGATCTAATCCCCCAAATCCCTTTACCCCTCTCCCCAACTCTAGAACCTACCTGCTCTCCAGCCAGCTCAGCACCTCAAAGATCTCCCGAGGGTCAGTGTAGAGACGCCAATCCTATGGGCGGGAAGACAAGGGCACAGAGCAGGCTCAGATACGAGCCATAATCACTTAACAACCAGGACCATGGCACCACCTACAAGCCCGGCTCCGGCAGACGCTGACTTGGCACCTACGACGTGCCACATACCGTCCCAAGAGCTTTTACACATTAACTCACTTGACACCACATTATCTGGTTTCATAGTACACTCTCCGTTAAGGGCAAAGAGAGAAAATAATCCTAAGAATGGTCCACGCACATACGGAGCTCAGAGTCATAAGGCAGAGAAAGTCGGGATGCAAATAATCAGAACCCCGTGAGATAAGCACTGACTCAGAGTGTAATGTGTAGGGCCTGAAAGAATTGGGGGGGCGGGGGGTGGGAGACGGCAGCGGCTGCTCGATCTCTGGCCTCACCATGCCAGGAACCTCCAAAGGCTATGGTTGGTCCAGGAGGGCTGAGAAGGGAAGCCACTAATAAGGAAAGATACAAGGGGAAGAGGCAAAAAGAGAAACAAAGAAACTACAGAACGCTGGTACAGAAGAGCAAAGGAGGAAAGGAACATAACGAGGGCTCAGAGAACCTCAGTGAGAGATGGAAGAGCTACCCACCATGGCACTCAGGAAGCCCCGCTCCAGGGCGTTGAGAGTGGGCACGGCCACGCCCCCTGCAGCTCCCCATTCATCGTTGAAGACCTCCTCCTCCTCCCCTTCATCGTAGAGGTACTTACTGGCCACCATCTGCGGAGGAGCCAGGAGTGGTGTCGGAACAGCTGGCACCCAGCTCCTGGCTCACCAGGGAGATGAAGGGGAGGGGGCGTCCTACCATGGAGATCAGGAACAAGTCAGAGGATGACACGTGCTGTAGGTAGTCTGGGTTTCGATGCCGGAGCCGCTCGATGTACACCAGAGCAAGCATCATAGCACACGGGGAGATGCATGCCTCCCTGCGGGATGGAAAGCATCACTAATTAACCCCAAGGGTCTTTCCGCTCTTACTACTCTTTTGATGCTCATCCCTGTGTCCTTACATCTTCTCTTTAGAGATAACCATCGCCCTTTCTCTAGGGCCCAAACACACTCATCCTGTCCCCCTCAATTCCAGGCTCACCGGGACACGTGAGCTACGTATTTCTTCTGGAGTCGGCGAATAGGGCTGGGGGCTGCCTTCTGGAGCAGTTCCACGGCAATGTCTGCAGGAGGCAAAAGGAAAGCAGAGTAGGCAAACAACTCCTCCCTCACCACCCCGCCCCCACGCACACCTAGTTCCCACTGCTATCAGCAGAAAACTCAGATCTGTATTATCTGAGGCCTTAGGGACAGGACCACAGTAACAAAACAGATCAAATTCTCCCATGTTGAGACAAAAAGCCCATTCCACATTTGAATTTCAGCTCCTTCCAGCAGGGAAGGCTTATTTCCGAGTCACCTGAAATTACCTAGATTCATCTTTCGCCCTGCTCATCTGAGAAATAAACACACCTTGTGAATTTGGGATACGTATACGTGTCTCATACACAAATCAAGAGTGATACAAATTCATAACACAGCAATGTTTTCTACTCATCTGGACTGGAAAATGTAAAATGGAAACCAGGTCCTTATACCAGGTACCAGTAAGTTAGCTATGACCAGACAGTGTAGCTCGTGGTGTACACACCTCATTTTGGTGACTGCTAACAAACCCCATATTCAGGCTTCCCACTTGTCCAATCACACAACACTAACCTGCCACGGGGCTGGAGAGTTCCTCCAAGCTGCAGTCAGCTTCCCAGTCCCAGCCATAGTAGAGTCTCCTTCGGATCCGAGCACTCAGTTTCTGGTGTCCGGGGAGGAACTGAAACCGCAGGTGGTGGAGGGTGAAGGGTAGGGAAGGCAACGGTGGACATCCTGGCTCCAGGGTGGAAGTGCGGTGCGGGGCACCAGGCTCACCTCACTGCTAGTGGGGCCCATGCCCCATCCCGCCCCGTTCATCCCGCCAATGGCAGCCTACCTACGGTGGGGGTGGAGGAGCCGGAATCCTCCGCCACTAACTGCTCCCCAGGGGAGTTCCTCCGAGAAGGTCCCGGGTTGGCTAACCCTACCTCCATTCCTCTGTCGCGCGGCTCTCCCTCAGGGCCCAAGGAGCCAGGGCCTCGAGTAAGCAAGCCTCGAGCGGCTGCCGCCTGGCTTCCGCACAGAGCCGTCAGGCGAACCGGCGGCCCGGCTCGGGTCCCCAAGGGAGCGCCCGCGGTCCCGGCTCAAGCACCGGGAAGCCGCGGAAGGGGCGGGCCGCGCTCTCACCGTGAAGTCCTGGAAGCCGGTGAGGGAGAAGGTGCCTTCTTCGTCCAGCAGGAGCCCGGCCAGGTCCATCACGCCGCCACTCGCCGCCCTGCGAACGTGGAAGGGAACGCGCGGTAAGGGAGCTGCGGGGCCCTCGCCTGCCCGCCGTCCTCCCCAGCTCAGAACGCCGCCTTGGCCAGCGCAGCCCCCTGTCCTCGCGCCGGTGGCGACAGGCGGGGCCGGGCTGGCGGGCGCCTCTTCCTGTTCCGCCCCGGGCGGGGCTCCGGGCTCCGAGATCCGGGCTCCGGGGGCGGGCAGAGGGGGCCCGGGGAGCTCACCTCACCTAGTGGAGAGAAGACCCGGCTGCCAGGCGCAGGCAGCCAGTCTGCCCCGTCGCGCGTCCGCCCCGCGTTTATTAGCCGCGGGGGTGTCGCCAGCGAGTCAGCGCCCGGCACTTCCTGCCACCCGCTGGGCCCAGCCGCCAGCCCCGACCAACACGGAGGAGCCGGGCTCGCCTTCCTCCTGGTTGCCCCGAGCCCGGGCGAGTCCCAGACCTAAGCCCCAGCGTGCCCTCGTCTGGGTAATGGGGACAATTCCCAGAGGACCACGCCATACTGAGGATGCACGAGCCCGGCAGACCTTTTCGTACCAATGTAGATGATAAATGGCAGTAAAACCAAGATGCAGGACAACGAGTGGCTGCCAAATGTTTTGAAAAGATACGCACACAGAACAACGTACATACACAAAACATGGGAAAGAATACAGAAAAAACTTAACAGTGGGTGCACTGTGGTCAAGGTGGCTGGGAACTTTTTGCTGCATACCTTCCGTTCAGTAGTTTGAATTCTAAACCCAATTACGTATTTTGTGCGTTTACTGCAGAAATTAAATGATCACAAAGGGCCATGAAGAGCCTGGTACGTTGTAAGCCTCCATAAATGGTATTAATATGCCCCCCCAAATAAACAACATCTAAACGGTTCTATTTTTAAACTCACCCCGCAACCCCTATCTCCTGTTTGAGCAAGAGATTGGAAAGAGTTCCGATACGTGCTGGCAGTAAAGTTTACGGAAGGGGATGAGAAGGAAACAACTTTTCTAACTAGGTGAAGCTGTTTTTGAGTCGGTCGAGTCACGCGCTGGTGTTTGTTTATTCGCTGAGGGGAGGAAACTGGGAGGACCAGTAAGTCATGGGCTGAGTAATGGAACGGCCGCCGCCCTTCCCGAGCAGAAGCAGATCCTACCCGGGACCCTGGGCATTTGGAAGTCCACTCCCTACCCCTTCGGTCTGCATCACACCGCGAGTACCGACTCCCTAGCTACCCTGCCTACATAGGGAGAAAAAAACGGGCTGGAGTGCGGAAACGCGGAGATACTGTGCTTCGGTCCCGCGTAGCAGAACAGCGTACCAACCGGACTGAGGATCACGACTCCAGCAGCCACAACACGAAACTGCGCAGAAGCAGGGTTGCTGGTAGCCGCCTGCGCGCAGGCGCGGGTCGTCCTACCCCGGCGGTTAGGGTGCGTCACGTGACGGGCTCGTCGTTCCGCCGTCACGTGACGGGGCTCCGCGGCCTCCGCTGCGCTCTCCGCGGCGTGCGCCCCCTTCCGCCTGACGCGCCCCCGGCGGCGGCCGCGCAGCCCTGGCTCCTCGCGGGCTCGGGCGGCGGCTGCGACGGGGCTATGGCGAGCGGCGGTGGCGGTGGTAACACCGGCGCGGGTGGGGGCCCGGGGCTGGGCCTGAGCCTGGGCCTGGGTCTCAGCCTAGGCATGGGGGAGGCCACCGGCGAGGCGGAGGAGGAGGCGGCCACGGCCGAGGCGGTGGGACGCCTGGCCACGACACTGTGGCTGCGGCTCCGCGGCTGGGAGGCGGTGCTGGCGGCAGCGCAGCGGCTGCTGGTGTGGGAGAGACCTCTGCACAGCCTGGTCACGGCGGCCGCGCTCAACGGCCTCTTCTGGTAACGGCCGCGGTGGAGGAGGGGGCGGGGCCGGGCGAGCGGGGGCGGGAGGGGCCGGGAGCACCATTCCCGTTCCCGGGGTTGACACTTGCCCCCGGGAATGATCCCCTTCCCCCCGGCTGTTGTGCGTCGGGGTTGCCCCATTTCTTTATCTCGGGTCTCGAGTTAGGCCTGGAGGTTCCCGTTCCCCCATCAGTGGGCGCTTTTCCGCCTTTCGCGATGGATGCAGGAGCCTCTCACCCACTCACCGCCGAGGTGCCTGTTTCTCCCTAAGGTTGCTGTCTTCGTCGTCTCTCCGGCCCTTCTTCCTACTCAGCGTCTCACTTTTGGCCTATTTTCTGCTGGATCTCTGGCAGCCTCGCTTCTTCCCTGACATTTCAGGTGAGTGTTAACTTCATTCACCAAGCCCCGTTGTGGACTTGCTTTGTGCCTGACCCCGCTGGGTGGGTTGAAAGGGGAGAGAAAATGTACAGCAGGCAGCCAGTTCCCAGGCACCACCACTTACCCAGGTAGGAAATGGAGAATTGCCCTCTTTTCAAAATCAGAGTTACGTGAGTGTAGTAGTTAAGAATGTGGACTCTACAGCCACATTGCCTGGGTTCCGTTGCTTGCTCTGCCATTTGCCATGCATGTGACCTTGTAAGAGCTATTCAATTTCTGTTGGTCTCAGTTTTCTCTTCTATGAAACAAGGATGATAAAATTGACTTAGTAAGGTGGTGAAGACCGAATGAGTTAATACATGTTATGTTTATGGTAGAATTTCACATATCGCAAGAATTGTAGGAGTATTAGGTCCTATTTTGTTGTTGTTATCTATTTATCTACTAAATTGGTGTTTTGAAGCAATTAGATGTCAGGCTGTGTGAGCTGCTTGGGATGTAAACATGAATAAAATGTGTTTGAAAAGAGTGAAGTTTGGGGGCGCCTGGGTGGCACAGTCGTCGGGCGTCTGCCTTCGGCTCAGGGCGTGATCCCGGCGTTCCAGGATCTAGTCCCACATCGGGCTCCTCCGCTGGGAGCCTGCTTCTTCCTCTCCCACTCCCCCAGCTTGTGTTCCCTCTCTCGCTGGCTGTCTCTCTGTCAAATAAATAAATAAATAATCTTAAAAAAAAAAAGAAGAGTGAAGTTTGGAGCGTTTGGCTGGCTCAGTTGGTAGTGTGTGACTCTTGATCTTGGGGTTGTAATAATAAGAACATCTTTAAAGAGAAGGAAAGAGCGAAGTTTAAAGAAGGAGACAGACATATAAATACAAACAACTGTAAGAGCGTAATTCTTCCTATAATTGGCATCTGAAGAAAGTGCTCTGGGAATGCAGAGGGGGGCAACTATTCCTGCCCCAGGGAGAGTCTCCCAGAGCCCTACCACTCAACTTGTTCCCCTCCTCTCTTTATAGCATCATCTCCAGGGGAACCACATTCTGACAGGTGAGTGCAGGCCACCTCTTGAAGACAAATACCCGAACCTTGTCTTGCTTTGGTGCCATTGTCACCACAGTGCATGGCAGCTTCTGCAGGCACAGACCCCAGAATAGCAAATGGACTGGCAACAAGTTTGGTCCTGGATTCCTTTTAGATGCCTGCTCCTTTGGGGGCAGAGGGTTGGAAACTCTGGGCTTTGCTTCCCCAAGATCAGGACACCTCCCTTTGGGAGGTGGGGTTGTCCACTTGTTTAGAATACAGATCTCATTGGCATTCTCAGAGGGATTTGAGTGCCTGGGAAGCTGGTGTCTGAGGCCTCCAGGGGTCATGTCATGTCTCCCCAGTGAGGGTGCGGGGTCAGGCGCCCGGCCGCACCTGCTGAGTGTGCCCGAGTTGTGCAGATACCTGGCTGAGAGCTGGCTCACCTTCCAGATTCATCTGCAGGAGCTGCTGCAGTACAAGAGGCAGAATCCAGCTCAGGTAAGCTCCACGTCATAAAACAGTTTCCTGCACTGTGGGGAAATAGAGGGGGGTGGGAGGCGGGGAGGAGTAACGTGAAATCCCTGGCTGGACACTGAAGGAAGAGGGCTGGGGTGCCTTTCTGAGGCAGCATTGACTGGTAGTAGCTTGGTACAGGAGTAGTCTCATTTCAGGGAGCACGTGTTTGATGTTCTTACACTGCTTTTGGTCAAGGCAGATCAATTTGAATGATAGGCGTTTGGTGATGTCTAGTGTAAACTTCTTGAATTTGTTGGTCTCGGGCATCCTCTTGACTAGACTGGATCACTGCATCTCTAGAAGGCATACCCCTCCCTCTGTCAGCTGAGCAACTATTTCTTCCCCCGGTGAATGGGGGACGTATACCTTTTAGACCCTCTGCTCTTCTCTGCAGTTCTGTGCTCGAGTTTGTTCTGGCTGTGCTGTGCTGGCGGTGCTGGGACACTATGTTCCCGGGATTATGATTTCCTACATTGTCTGTGAGTAGGGTTTAACCCCTCCCTTTCTTGAAGCCCTTTTCTTCTCTTTTACTGGACTGAATCAAAGGGACTGACTGTAAGGGAGGACGGTGCTCTCTCTCTGTTTGGTTATCCATTTACAGAGGACTCCAGGGGGTGCTGGCGTATTAGTAATAGTGCAAGAGTCATTTGGGGAGGAGAGTAGTAAATGTGGAGGGAGGAGGTTGGTACAGACTCTTGAAAGCCTTCAGCCTTTTCTGTTTAGGGACCGGTTAAATGGGGGCCCTTAGGAACTAGGCATAGGAAGCTCTGAGTGAAGTCTCTAACCCCTAGTACTGAGTATCCTGCTGTGGCCCCTGGTGGTTTATCATGAGCTGATCCAGAGGATGTATACTCGCTTGGAACCCCTGCTCATGCAGCTGGACTACAGCATGAAGGCCGAAGCTGACGCCCTGCATCACAAACATGACAAGAAGAGTAAGGGGCTCCCCTACCCAACAGGGGTCCTTTAAAGGGGGCATTGGTTTATGGCTCATGATGTGCCCTGGAACTTACTTTCCACTTCCTTGGCCATGTTTGTCCCCCACGACTGTGTCTGCTTGGTCACTGACATGCTGTTCTTATTTCTCTAGAGCGGCAGGGGAAGAACGCACCCCCCGGAGGTGATGAGCCGCTGGCAGAGACAGAGAGTGAAAGCGAAGCGGAACTGGCCGGCTTCTCCCCGGTGGTGAGGTCCAAAGGAGATGGGATGTGAAGTCGAAGGCTGGGGGAGCGTCTGCTTCAGGGCAGCCACCTCTCAGGGGGGTGGGAGTCAGTAGTGGGGGGTGCTTTTGAAAAATTGGTTCTCTTATTTTCTCACCTGTTGTGTTATCTGGGTTCTCCTGCAGGTGGATGTGAAGAAAACGGCATTGGCTTTGGCCATTACCGACTCAGAGCTGTCAGACGAAGAGGCTTCTATCTTGGAGAGCGGTGGTTTCTCTGTATCCCGGGCCACAACTCCACAGCTAACTGATGTCTCCGAGGGTATGAGAAGCCTTTTCCTTTGCCCTTCCAATCTTCCTGTTCCTTGTTGTGGATGTTGGCTGTGCTCTCTGGTTGTCACCCCCATAAATGGGTTTTCTGGAAATTGATCCTCTAATTCGACTTCAGGTTCCTGAAAGACCTTAACATCTAAGGTCTGGTCCAGTATTCCGTATCCTGAGTTCTCATCCTCGAACTGATTGCCTGTTGGGATGGTTCAGAACAGCAGGCCCCTCCACCCATTCCTGACTCTTTGTTTCCTGCACAGATTTGGACCAGCAGAGCCTGCCAAGTGAGCCAGAGGAGGCCCTGAGCCGGGAGCTGGGGGAGGGAGAGGAGACCGAGCCGGCCCCTCCTGAAGACCTGCTGGGGCCCCCTCAGGCCCTCTCGAGGCAAGACCTGGACTCGGAAGAGGAGGAGGAAGATGTGGAAGCCAAGGAAACCTTGCTTCGGCTCTCGTCCCCCCTTCACTTTGTGAACACGCACTTCAATGGGGCGGGCTCTCCCACAGATGGAGTGAAGCTCTCCCCTGGAGGACCAGTGGAGACACTGAGCCCGGAGGCAGTGAGTGGTGGTGACCTCACCATTCCACCGAGCACCCTGTCACCCCTACTTTGCCTTGCTGAAAGTGACCCGGTCCCCTCCCCCTCAGTGCTCCCACCTCTTCCCCAGGACTTGCCCCAGCCCCTGCCTGCCCCTGAGGAAGAAGAGGCGCTCACCACTGAGGACTTCGAATTGCTGGATCAGGGGGAGCTGGAACAGCTGAATGCTGAGCTGGGGCTGGGGCCAGAGACCTCCTCAGAGCCCCCTGATGCTCCACCCCCTCCATCCCTAGGGCCTGACACCCTGTCTCTGGTACAGTCAGACCAAGAGGCTCAGGCTGTGGCAGAGCCATGAGCCATGGGGGAAGGAGTTGCAGGCACAGTAGGGTTTCCTGGCTAGGGGCGTCACTGTTTCCTCTCCCCTGCTCTGGGAAGAGGTCATGCGTGGGGGAGCTGGCTGTCAGATGGTAGCCAGTCCACCCTCCGTCTGCCTGCCTGCCTGCCTGCCTGCTGTCCCAGGCCTGGTACAGTGCCCGTGCCTGGGATTGGTTTTAAGTTTGTAAATAATTTTACACTTGGGTTAGTGGATGTGAACAGGGCTAGGGAAGTCCTTCCCACAGCCTGCACTTGCCTCCCTGCCTCATCTCTCTTCTCATTCCACTATGCCTCAAGCCCTGGTGGTCTGGCCCTTTCTTTTTTCCTCCTATCCTCAGGGACCTGTGCTGCTCTGTCCTTGTGTCCCACTGGTGGTTTAGTTTGGGCACTTTATCATTCTTCTCTCTTGTCCCATGTTTCCCTCTGCTTTATTTCCTGGCTGTGTCCTGTCCTAAGCAGCTCAATCCCCACTCTTCGCCAGCTCCTTCCCAGCAGGCCGTGGCTAAGCTTTCGGGAGGCTCCTGTCTGGGTGGTACAGACTAAACCTGGGGTGGTGGGTCAGGCCAGTGGTGATGCGCTTAGGTCACTCTAGCCCACATAAGCTCCACTGCACCGTTGCCCTGGTTCAGCCCAGCCTTTCCTGATAAGGGAGGAGAGCAGGAGTCCTGCAGCACGTGTTCCAGCACTGCGTGAGTGCGCAGGAGCTCTGTCCTGTTGGGATGAAGGGCTTTCTTACTATCCTAGGAAGGAATAAAGAGACTGCTGTCTGCGGGCCACGGATGGTCCTGGTGTGGTGGGACCCCCTGTTAGGGTCAGGAAGTGGACAGTAACATCTGTGCAGGTGTTGACTGGAAAAATAAAGTGTTGATTGGCTAGAACTGCTGCTGCCTGCCTCACTGCGAGCTGCCTCCCACACTGCTCTGCTCCCTCCTCACTCCTCACCCTCCTGTCCCCAGTCTCTCTTGCTCCTGGCTATTTGGTGCAAGACAAGGCCAGAAGCAAGTGTTACCCTAACAGCCCTAACTTGCCCTTGGTCATCTTTTCTGACAGTGTGGTATGTTTAGTGAGATTTAGCATGTCTGAATAAAATGTATGCAGGAGGAATGGCCTCGTCTTCCCAATCTGTAGAAATTGAGGATAATTGTTTACTGTGTTGCCTACAACTTTAATGTCTTCAGAAGTCCTTACCCATCCACGTGTTGCCAGTTAGCTCACTCAGCCGTGATTTATCTATCCTGGGAACCCAAACAAGTAGGACTTAATGCCCATGTCAAAACTGATTTGAGGCCAAGGTACACTAAAGAAATAGTATCTAACACTAATTGAAGGCATAATATGTGCTCAGCACTCTTCTGATTTTTGTTGGTGTTTTTTTTTGTTTGTTTTTTTAAAAAATACTGTTTAAGAGTGTGCGCGGGTGGGGGAGCAGAGGAAGAGGGAGGGGGAAAGAATCTCAGGCCGACTGCACTGAGTCCGGAGCTCCATCTCACGACCCTGAGATCGTGACCTGAGCCAAAACGAAGAGTTGGACGCTTAGCCAACTGAGCCACCCAGGCGCCCCAGTGATTTATATCTATGAACTCTTGTTTTTTCCTTATAATCCTGAGATACATACTGTTAGTAACTCCCATTTTAAGATGAGTTAACTTTCCTGAAGGCCACAGCCCTAGTAAATGATGGAATCGGGATCCAAACCTAAGCAGTTTGGCCCTAGCGATCGCGCTGGAACAGGAAGCCCTTGAACATTGAAAGGGCACAAATGGAAAGATACTCAAGGACATGGGAACCATAGAGAACCCATCTAATATCTCAGTTCCGTAGAGTGGACTCGTGGCAGTCCTCACTCTCTGGGGGGAAGAACGACATTAGAGAAAGCCCTGACCTGAGCAGAGGGCCTCTTCATGAGTTCACATTCTCTACCTCCAGCTGGAGGGACCGTATTGCAATGCCACCTGACTTTGGGGGTTGACTCATATGCCATGTCTCTCCTAAGTGTGTGGGACTATTTTCCTTCCTATTTATTTCACCTTTGCCTGAGAGACCATATGTTAGAGTTGATTGAGGCCCTGTCCTCTGCCTCCTAAGGAACATGAACCTTTAATCATCTAGAGGTCTCAGAAAGGAATAGGAAAACAGGTCTCATCAACAAACAGGAAATTCAAGAAAAATAGAACCAACTAATCAGAAAGACAATGGCTCCCATATGTCTTACCTTTAATCCATTTCCTTCTTAAACTTACAGTCTGAAGATGAAGCCAGAAGCCTTAGTTGGATCAAAATATTCACCGTAGATTGGGAGTTCCATGAGGGTTGATTCTTGACGTTCACCTTGGTCTGATGGTTGCTACATGTTTATCTACAGTTTTTTTCATTAACAGGTGTCCCGGCTGTTTTCTGCCCCATGATGAAAGGGACAAAAAGCTTTTCCTATGAGTGAAAGAAAAATGAGCAGAAATGTGAAACCTACAATTTAAGCTAAACAAAAATCACCCGTAGAGTACATGCTGGGGCAAGAAGGGTTGGTTACATTTACACTGGAGGGAGGGGCCATGCGCTCTAGTTACCTAGACATTCCAACAGCTAATAGTGTAAGGTGCCTGGTCATAAACTGAATTTTAGGCTGCATTATTGGAAATATGGTCTCCGAAGCAAGGGAGATAATACCCATATGTAGTGTGCCGTGCACAAGTTAGAATACAGGGGGGATGACTTGCTTTGCTCATGGACAAGTTGACAAATTGCAGTGCGCCCAGGAAAGGATCGTCAGAGATGAAGGCTGTGCATGGTCCTATGCGGAACCATGGAGCGAACAGAGAAGGTTCCAAGAAGGGAGCGCTGAGTTGAGCCACATTCACTGCCTTCAGACTTTGAATGGTGATATGTAGGACTTCAGAGGGCAGAAATGAAGTCTTCGAGAAGAATTTTACTAGTAATAGTGTTGGGCAGAATTTGTTTTTCTGGTCAAGGGATATTGCTGAACAGAGTACATGTAAATGATCTTTCACGTAAAATGATCAAGGATTAACAGGTCAAGAATTGTTCATTTCATTGTGGAAGGACAATATATCACCATATGGCTTTGCTTTCAATGGCTGACTTATGTTTCCTTGGACTTCCTCCACCTGCCCCCTTAAAGTTGGTGGTCACTGAGTGTCACTGGCTCATTTTCCTTCTCACTACCTGGGCAATTTCACATGTCCTCCCACTCAGTTTCCACTCCCATGCTGATGACTTCTACATCTTAGCTCAACTCCTTGCCCAGAACTTCCAACTAGACATCTTCACTTGAACATCCCATGGGTACTTTCTGCTCAGCATACAGAAAACTCTTTCCACTCTGCCCCCTACCTCCCCTAAACAGGCCTCTTCTGTGATTTCCATCTTGCTTGCTGGCACCACTGAAAGTGAAGGCCTACTTCCCCCCTCATCCCACACCCAATCACCAGTTGCTGCTAATTGGATGTCCTAATTATTTCTTGATTCTGTCACGTGTATCACAGCCCTGAGTCACACCCTCCTCATCGCTTACCTGACGCACTATGACAATTTCCCTGTCCACACTCTTGTCCCCCACAGAAGTCATGCCCCCAAAGGTGGCTAGATTATTTTAAAATACAAATCTTATCACCTTTCTGCTATTAAATATTGATCAAAGTCTCTCCTTCTACAAACTTTCATTCAACCTCCATGATATGTTTAAAAAACCTCTGAGATCTGCCCCTTCCCTATCTTGCTTTTTTTTCTTTTCTTCTCTTGGTGGTATTGGTGGTAAAACAAGAAGGGAATTTATTTTGGGACACCTGGGTGGCTCAGTCAGTTAAGCATCTGCCTTTGGCTCAGGTCATGATCCCGGGGTCCTGGGATCGAGCCCCACATTGAGCGCCCTGCTCAGCGAGGAGCCTGCTTCTCCCTCTGCCTGCTGCTTCCCCTGCTTGTGCTCTCTCTCTATGACAAATAAATAAATAAATAAATAAAATCTTTGAAAAGGGGGGGGATTTATTTCAGTGAGGCCAACACTGGGTATGCTCTATCTTGCTTTTTACACTACAGTATCAAACCCCAAACAGCTGCTCCTTCCCTCTGTTCAGCTACGCTGCCCTTCCCTACCCCTGCTCTACACACAAACACACACCCTATCCCTCTGTTTGGCAAACACTCCACTTGTCTCTTAACATGCAGTTTAGGCCACACTCCATCTACAAAGACTCCCTTGATATCCCAGGTCACCTGCCCCCCATATCAGACCTACTCTCCTAGTGTTCCCTGAGTGTACTTCTATTTTTCCACGCATCACATAGAATCTTCATTCTCTCTATGTAAGTGTGGTATAGGGGATATATAGGTGTATGTGCATATGATAACTTCCACTATAATGCTTATTCTTGAAGGCAGGGACTATGTTTTAGGCATCTGAATATTCCCAGAGCCTAGCACAGGGCCTGGCACATAGTAGATGCTCAGTAGACATATGTTGAAATAAACTAAACCAGTGTTTGAACTTTGGAAGCAGCCAACTTAAATAGATTGTGGTGATTCATACATACCTCTTGCCAGTAGATATCTCACCTTTGTCTGTTACTGTTTTAGAGTCGATAGTAGCTAAGTTAAAGTAAGCTGCACATAGATTTGTGAGCTCTTTGTCCCCGGACTAGGCCAAAGGCAATGAAAATGATCAAGGTTTGGAGGTTCATAGCTGGTCTTGGAGCTAAAGGCTTTTCTGAGTTTAAAGGAAGATTGCCCAACCGGCTTGATCTTCCGTGATCTTCCGTTACTATAAAGGACACTATTGGGACAACTGGTAAAATTTGCATGTGGATTGTCTATAAGATAAAAGATTGCATCAAGATCAAACTTCTTGAAATTCTCTTTGTTTATATAAGAAAATATCCTTATTTTTAGGTTAGACATTCTAAAGATTTTAGAGGTGGAAGGTTATGTTCTCTGCAAATTATATGAAATGATTTAGCAATGTAAATGAGTATGTGAATGTATGGTGTGCATGCGTGTGGAGAGAGAGAGGGAGAGAGACAGAGAATGATAAATGTGGCAGAATGTCAGGAAGGAATACATATGATAAATATAACAGATAAAAGTTTGCCATTCAATGGATAAATGTATATTCAGACAATAGATAGAATGCACAAACTATAATTAAGCACAAAAATGTGTGTGGGTCTCATAAATAAAACATTGAGTAAAAGAAACTAGGCACAAAAAGTATATGATATATGGGGCACGTGGGTGGCACAGTTGGTTGAATGTCCAACCCTTGGTTTTGACTCAGGTGCTGATCTCAGGGTCGTGGGATTGAGCCCCGTGTTGGGATCCACACTCAGCGAGGAGTCTGCTCAAGATTCTCTCTCCCTCTCCCTCTGCCCTTCCCACTCGAGCTCTTTCTCTCTCATATACATATATATATATATATACATATATATACACACACACACACACACACACACATATATATATATATATATGATGCATGATTACATTTATATAAAGTACATTTATATTGTTAGAAGTCAAGATAGTGGGGGTGCCTGGGTGGCTCAGTCATTAAGCGTCTGTCTTCGGCTCAGGGCGTGATCCCAGTGTTCTGGGATCAAGCCCTGCACTGGGCTCCTCCTCTGGGAGCCTGATTCTTCCTCTCCCACTCTCCCTGCTTGTGTTCCCTCTCTCGCTGGCTGTCTCTATCTCTGTCAAATAAATAAATAAAATCTTAAAAAAAAAAAGTCAAGATAGTGGCTACCCTTGGGGGTGGGGGAACAGCAATTGGAGAGGTCTTCTTGAAGGTGGTAATATCAGGGTGATGGTTACATGGGAGTGTTGAATTTGTGAAAATTCAATCACCTATATACATTTCTGTATGTATGTCATAGATCGATAAAAAGTGTCAATACCGAGTGTATTGATTATCTATTTCTGCATAACAAAGTGCTCCAAAACTTAGCAGCCTAAAACAACCTTATCTGACACTATTTCTGAGGATCAGGATCTGGGAGTATCTTAGCTAGGTGGTTCTGGTTCAAAGTCTCCCACTAGGTTGCAATGAAGATGTCAGCTAGGGCTGGCTGCAGTCATCTGACAGCTTGACTGGGGCTAGGGGATCTACTTCCCATACATGGCTGTTGGCTAGAAACCTCATTTACTCACTTGTTGGTGGCAAGAGGCCTCAGTTCCTTATCACACTAACCTCTTCCTATGGTCCCTTGAGTGTCATCACAAGACAGCTACCTTCCCTAGAGCAAGCGATCCAAGAGAGAGCAAGAAGGAAGCCACCATGCTTTTTTGTATGACCTAATGTCAAAAGTCACACTCCATCACCTCCACCATGTTCGGTTCGTTAGAAGCAAGTCACTGAGTCCGGCTCCCACTTGTGAGTGGAGAAGTAGCAAAGAATTTGTGGATGTGATTTAAAACCACCATGCCAAGCTTATCTGGAATTTATATTAAAAGATTTGGACTGACAATCTACACATTGAAAAAAATAAAGTATTAATGCATGGGAAATGGACAATTTAGTAATAACTAATTATATACATTTGCTAAGTGATATAGTATACACGGCAGTCGCGGATCTAAGTGCTTTACCTGCATCCTTCTATGTGATCTTCATTGCCGCGTTTTGATGTAGGACTCCATGCCCCCCCCATTCTACAGATGATGAAATTAAGGCTGAGTGAGGTATTGGGCTCACCCGATTGGGCTTGCTGAGCAGGGAGCTCCATGTGGGGCTCGATCCCAGGACCCTGAGATCATGACCTGAGCTGAAGGCAGACGCTTAACTGACTGAGCCTCCCAGGCGCCCCAAGAACACACAGAGTTTTGTTTGTTTAGAAAGCATTGCTGCACTCCACAGACTTCGGGAGGAGAGACGATGTCAATGGACCAAACAAGCTTCTCTTACAAGAATAGTTTCATTAGTTCAGAGACACTTTAAACAAGTAGAGTTAGGAACAGGATAATATTAAAATTGATATCGATTCTCTGCATCAGAATCTCAATCTATATTCAATTAAATTAAAGAAGATGGATACAAATCGGAAACTTGGCATTTGAAACAAAAACTAGAGCTTGCCAGAAATCAAAAGAAAAACATCACACCTGCCTCAAGAAACAAAAATACTGGCTCAAAAATACTTGCTCGTTACACTTGTGGTGAGCACAGCATAACGTGTAGCCTTGTCAGATCTTGATGTTGTATACCTGCAACTAATGTAACATTGTGTGTCAACTGTACTTTTAAAAAGTTGTCAAACAAGAGATGAAATTGTTTGAATAAGGAAGAGTCCGAGAACTGTATTTGAAGTTAGATTTACAACTTCATCTCCTCACATTCTCTTGAATAGAATCGTACCAGAAAGAGCTTTTTCAGGAACTAGGACAATTTGCACAAAAAATACACTAAAACTTAACCAGTGACACCTTGATATATTTTCTTTAAGAGATCACTATTTTTAAAAAGATCAAATAATTTTATTTGCAATGACTTATGATTACATTTTAATTTGGGCTGGTGTTTAGTGTTTACTTTAAAATAAATTTTATTAATTTTATATTATATATATTATATATAATTATTTATATTTTTATATATAAATATTTATATTTATATTATATATAATATATAATTAATATATATTAAATTTATATATATATAAAATAATAACGTATATTTAATATTCATGCTTTTTAAACCTACATTTTTACATTTAGTTGTGTGTATATGTGTATGTCTTTCAAAGGTATTCAGAAACTACTTTTTAAAATGCTGAGCATTTTGCTGTAAAAAGAAATGGTTGTTTTATGTAAAGTAAGTACTGAAGGGGTACACCGGTGGCTCAGTCGGTTAAGCTTCTGCTTTCGGTTCAGGTCATGATCTCAGGGTTCTGGGATCGAGCCCCCTGGGATCAAGCCCCACATCGGGCTCCCTGCTCAGTGGGGAGTCCACTTCTCCCTCTCCCTCTGCCTGCTGCTCCCCCTGCTTGTGCTCTTTCTCTCTCAATCTGTGTCAAATAAATAAATAAAATCTTAAAAGAAAGAAAGAAGAAAGAAAGAAAGAAAGAAAGAAAGAAAGAAAGAAAGAAAGAAAGAAAGAAAGAATCAGGAAGTCATTTTGCCCTGATCTGTTAACCTCTGACAGTGAGTAATTACTGATGCTGTGATTTGAACTCACTCAGAATAGTTCCAATTTTACATTTCATCTAAATCAGGGTTTCTCAACTATTGACTAAATGTACTCTTGACCTTCTGAGCCAGATAATTCCTTGTCAGTGGTGACAGGGACTGTACTGTTCAGCTAGAATGGATAATAGCATCCTTAACCCTCTGTTAAATGCCAGCAGCACCCTCCCCCCGGTTCCCCCCCACCCACACAGATGGTCCCTCGCAGCAAAATTTCCCCCCCCCATTGAGAACTATTGGTCTAAATTATACTGCCTTTGGCTGTATGGAAAGAATACTAAACTTGGAATCAAGTTGTGAGTTTGAAGGCTACTTTGGCCACTGTCTATAAATGTTTATAAGCACACGTTCCAGCATAATCGAAAAGCTACCTGGTCCTTCAGCCTCATGTCTCTGCCCATTTCCCCCCTCTAATTTGATATTCCAACCACAGCACAAGTATTTGTAATCTCTCATTCTCATTAGTCACTGCTTTGCATTTGTGTCTCAGTCAGGAGGAATATGGTTCCCTACTTTCCCCCTGACCAACTCTGACTCCTTTAAGACTGAGATTTTCTTATCTTTGCTTTCTTATTTTTCCATTTCTTTTTCTTTTTTGTTCTACTTTCTTGATTTTACATTGCAACCATTCTTCTGAATTTTTTATTCCATGATTATATTTTTTTTATTTCTCTTTCTTTTTTTATTTACTTATGAGAGTATGAGAGAAAGAGAGAGAGAGAAGCAGACTCCCGCTGAGCAGAGAACCCAACTTGGGGCTGGATCCCAAGTCCCTGAGATCATGACCTGAGCTGAAGGCAGGTGCTCAACTGACTGAGCCACTCAGGTGACGCTTTATTTTTTATTTCTAACCACTTTCTTTGCTTTCTGAATATCCTTTTTTATAGTTTCTTCCTCTTGTGTGTTAGATGAAAAATCTGCTCTCTGAAGTTGTTGCATTAATCATTATTAATATGTCCTATAACTATACATAATATATAATTGCACATAAAATATTATTATATAAAATATATAATAATTAATATTATTATAGTTATATTAATTATATTTTTATGTTCCCTGCATTGTCCCTACTGCCTCCCACCCCCACATTTTTTTCTATTTTGTTCTTTGTCTTTCATGGGAGAGAGAGCTCCCAATCCTAGTTTGTTCCTTTCTGTTTGAGCAGAGTTTCCTAAAGGTAGACTGAATACTCTCCAGGCACGAGCAGGACTCAGCTTGGCATCTTCCCTGTAGGGTGGTTTGGTGGGGACAACCATTTTGTTGGGAACCCCCAAGTGCCTCTATTTGTGGATCTTTTCTCTTAGGCTGGTCAGTTGCCCTACAGAAGACTGCAATTTCCAGGCTCGGGAATATAAACTCGGCTGCCAGTGCTCTGGAAGGGAGATATAATCAGGGTGCAGTTTCTGCTCTCCCCCATCAGCTGCCTCTGATGACCCTAATCCCAGAATCCCTCTGGTCTATTCCCAGGAGAGCACACCGCCTGCCTTCTGTCGGGGTGAGAGGGCCGATCATCCGGCTGCCCGGGTCAGAGGAGGGAATCAGGAAATCTAAATGCTCCTTATACAGATCTTCAACTCCTCCTTCTGTTTTCAGCCTCAGCCTTCCATCCTCCCTTCAGAGTTACCTGCTGCTTCCCGTCCCAAGCCTTTCCAAGGCCCTGCAGCCCAAAGTGGCTTGTTCCCTAATCATCCCTCTTTTGTAACCTTTCCATTTGCCAAGATGTTTTTTTTTTTTAAGTAGGCTCCATGCCCAATGTGTGGCTTGAACTCACCACCTTGAGAGCAAGAGTCCCACATTCTGCTGACTGAGCCAGCCAGCTGCCCCCATTCTGAGATTTTTTTCCCCAAGATTTATCTATTTATTTTTAGAGAGAGAGAAAAGTGTGGAAAGGGACAGAGGGAGAGAGAGTCTTAAACAGACTGCATGCTGAGCACGGAGCCTGATGTGGGGCTCGATCTAACCACCCTGAGATCACAACCTGAGCCGAAACCAAGAGTCGGATGGTCAAGATGGTTTTTTAAATTCATATCTCCATGTATTCTTTCTTCCGCTCTCTTTATGTCTTTATTGTTATTTTAGTGGAGTTTGAGAAGGGAACAAACATAAAGCGTGTGTGCTCAATCTATCATATTTAACAGAAAGTCTCTTTTCCACCTCCCTAGACTCTTGTGCACTCAGTCTCCTCCTTTCCCTGCTCGTGGGGGTGGTCTGTAACATTTGCAATGCCCTTCCCATGCCCTTCCTGTGGCTGGAATACCTTTGGCTTGTCTGCCTGGAGAATCCTCACCGTCCCTCCCCAGCCCTGCTCCTGAGCATTACTGGCACCCTTCTCGGTGTTCTAGAGCCTATGCACATTCATTGGAGCATGGCTACGTTAAGGGAATCTTAAATAGCATTTATTTTATATTTCTATCTATCGGGATGAGGCATAAAATATATTTCTTGGTGTAGGTCAAGACTGAATAAGTTTGAAAGCCACTGTATTGGGGCACTTTTCACTTTGAATTAGTTGTTTATGTGTCATTACTACTAGACATTGAACAGCTAGGGGGTAGAGACCATGAGTTAGTTATTCACCTTCTTTATGCCCAGGGTATTATTAAGATCCGACCAATAATGCTGGTCAATATTTAGTGGACTGGATCAAATATATATAAGATCGCTGTGCAACCCATAAAATCATATGAATTTGAACTGGGAGTCTCATTAGCTCACAGGAGAGCCAGGGCACTCGAAGAAGACAAGTGACGGTATTGTCACAAAGATTGTATGTATGTCACACACCTGAGGCAGGGAGGCCAACCTCAGTGAAGGCAGAGCCGTGCTGCTCTACGGATCTCCTGGGATCTGAAGCCCATTCCAAAGAGGTTCCCCATCCTGGTTATCTCACTTAGATATTTAAATCCCTTGCTATGATAGGGCGTTTGATTGTTAATAACCCATGAGGAGATGTGGGATTTCCCACAAACATTCTGAGAAAACCACCACTTAAGATTCCTCTTTTTCAGTTGTTCAGAAGGTCACAGAGTAGATTTCAGGGCGGCCATGTTGTATCATGATTGAGACAGCATGGGACTTAAGGCAAGACAAAAATCTGGCTCCAGATCCCATCTCCATAAGCAAATAACTTACCTCACACTCAGTTTGCTCATCTGCGAAATGGGAACACGTAAGATCTACTTCAGAAGGTTTTCATGCAGGATTAAATAAACTAACACATGAGTAAGAGCAGGACAGTTAACAGAACAGTTTCCCTTTCCCTTCGTGTATGCCCTCCTTCTCTAAGAGTCGATTGAGGAGCAGGAAAACCACTGAGCAGATACCACTGAGCTAATATTTGAGCCAAATTGGGCCGCAGACATCCTTGCTGACATTCTCACTTTGACCTTGTCTGCTTTAAACCTGCTGACCCTGCAATAAGAGGTATCTGGTCCCGACCCCACCTGCTCAGCTGTAGAGTTGCTGATTTCTGCTGTTCCAGGGTGGAGGCTGTGGCTCAGTTACTCACTGATCGGGTCCATGTGGGCTTTGTTGGGTTACAATAAGAGAGACGTAGGCAGTGCTCAGACTGTTAACCCCTAGCTTCTGACGCAGCTTGGTCAAGGTAGAAATGTTATTGGATTTCTCTGCTTTATTCCTTTATTCAGGAAGCAAGGAACCTACATCCAAACTCTGCATCAGGGAGTGGTGACTTTGATCTGCTCATCACCCTTTTTAGGTCTCGGTGAGCTCCTGGCCGTTGATCTGCACGAATAGCTTAATCTAGACTGTCACCCATCATTTAGGAGAAGTCTTGCCCGAGAAAAGAGAAGACCCAGAGCTTCACTATTTCTTGTGGTCTCTGCGGTGTCTGAAGTAAGTCTTGTGGCGGTTAAAACATTTTGGCTCATGCCCAAGTAAGAGTTCCAAAGATTTTATTTTTAGGGTTCTCTAAGCCTTTGGTTATCTGAGCATCGTGGAGCAGGAGCAGGGAGAGAGACAGTGTTTATCTTTGTTTAGTCTGTTCCAAACAAGGTCCCAAAAACTGAAAGCCTACAATTCTAAATCCACCGATGAATGTAGAGAGAGAAAAAAAAATTCTTGAAACCAAATGATTATGGTTTAATATGAAGAGGGTGATTTACAATCTGACAGTTGTATGTTAAAATAAAAGCACTTATAAAGGGGCACCTGGGTGGCACAGCGGTTAAGCGTCTGCCTTCGGCTCAGGGCGTGATCCCGGCGTTGTGGGATCGAACCCCACATCAGGCTCCTCCGCTATGAGCCTGCTTCTTCCTCTCCCACTCCCCCTGCTTGTGTTTCCTCTCTCGCTGGCTGTCTCTATCTCTGTCAAATAAATAAATAAAATCTTTTAAAAAAAAAAGCACTTATAAAGCCCTAGAAATTATTTGAAATTAAAAATTAGGAAACAATATTAACGTACAGATTATAATGTCAGTCTATCGCGGAGTCCTACCAGAGCGGTGAGGGGAGGGGCTGTAAGGTTGGTTCGGGTGCTCAGAAATCACTCTACTGCTACCACCACAGCCAACACCATAAATAGACAATACACCAGCAGAAAGTTCCAAGTGAAGGCATCAAATGTTCATTTTTATTAATATCAGCTTCCATAACAGGTACATCACAAAGGAAGCTTTGGGCTTCAAGATGCGGAAAACTTTGGGGGCGCCTGGGTGGCACAGCGGTTAGGCATCTGCCTTCAGCTCAGGGCGTGATCCCGGCGTTATGGGATCGAGCCCCACATCAGGCTCCTCCACTATGAGCCTGCTTCTTCCTCTCCCACTCCCCCTGCTTGTGTTCCCTCTCTCGCTGGCTGTCTCTATCTCTGTCAAATAAATAAATAAAATCTTAAAAAAAAAAAAAGATGCGGAAAACTTTGTTTACAGGAACACTTACTCTCATATAACAAAAGGCCAGATGTGGTGCTCAGGGTAGTTAATTTACCAATGACCCCGGGTCTTTTCCATCTCTCTTCTCTGCAGTCTTCAACATGTTGGCTCGTCCTCTCTGCTTGCTCCACTCACGGTCACAAAATGGCTGCATAAGTCCTGCATGTCACAGGTCAGGTTTAGAGCAGAAATAAAGTGTCATCTGAATAGATAGTATAGGGACACCTGGGTGGCTCGGTTGAGTATCTGCCTTTGGCTCAGGTCACGATCCTAGGGTCCTGGGATTGAGTCCTGCATCGGGCTCCTTGCTTAGCAGGGAGACAGCTTCTCCCTCTGCCTGCCGCTCTCCCTGCTTGTGCTCTCTCTCTGACAAAAAAAAAAAAAAAAAGGGAAAAAGAATAGATAGCGTGTGTGGGGCGCTTGGGTGGCTCAGTAGATTAAGCGTCTGCCTTCAGCTCGGGTCATGATCCTGGGTCCTGGGATTGAGCCCCGTGGCTGACTCGCCGCTCGGAAGTCTGCTTCTCCCTCTGCCACTCCCCCTACTTGTGCTCTCTCTGTCAAATAAATACAATCTTTAAAAAAAAAATAGTATATGCATATAAAGGTTTTATTTAAATCATGAAGGAAGGAACTGGTAAAGAATACAAAATTTGGTGTTTTCAAGGAAGAAATATGTATATCAATAAATGAACAAAATTACTAGGTTGGTTACAAACTGATTAACATTCCACAGGGCAAAAAAATAATGCTTTGGGGGTTAGTTTCTTCAAGGCTATATATGAACAACACCTTATCAATTTCCACAGGTCAATGCTACAAACTGTAAACTGTGCTTTTATCAGTAGTGGGTTGTCAGCGAAATATAACAACAGTTATATTTCCAAGAGCAATAGGTGAAAGTCAAGTAGGCTTCTTAGAAAAACTCCAGCATTATATATTTTTAAGAACATGATAACCATTTTGTCTTTTTCAAAGTTAAGGATACATTTTTCTTTCAGATACAAATTGTGTTACGTGCTTTAACCAAGGGGAATGAAGGCAGCTTAATTGGCTTAGAGCAGTTGGGCTTCCCCCACCCCCACCAAAGTTTGCAAACCATTAATGGGATGGTGGGATGGGAATCAACATAGTGAATGGGCAACCAGATTTTTAAAAAATGAAATAGAATAGAATATCAGAGTGTATCCAACATAATAAGGTCAAGTATCAGTTTTGGCCTCTGTGAGTGTGTGTTGGGTTATAAAATGGGTATTAAATGTTGGTAGTAGTTAAAATTTTGCAAAACATTGACTTAGGCCATTTAAGACTCATCCTGGGGGCTGCAAAGGGATCCATTTAAAACACAACTGTTTGGAAAAGGGTGATTAAAATCATGGCTTTGTCCTCAAGGAGGGAGACGGGGAGAGGCTGCTGGGTAGGCAGCGACAGAGTGGGCTACAACAGGAGACTGGCCGAGTGGTGCTCAATCCCGTCGTTCTCATCCTCAAACCACAGGAGCTGAGAAACCTTCTGCCACGCGGGTGTAGCTTTTGACCCGGGCCCTTTAGAAAGAACATGTTGAGCCTGCCGTTGGTGAGCTCCCAAACTCCGTATCTGTGAAATCCAGCTTCAGTTCTGCGAGATTTGTGACGTTAAGTGACCCACCCCCTGCTTCACTACTTCAAGCTCAAGATGGTCCACATATCGTAAAATGTATCCTTTATTTCCCCCTTGTGACACTACACTTCTCCCAAATACCTGTTTTCCTTCACTGACATAATAACTGAAATGTGATCTGGGCACGTGGCCATCCAGCTAAGGACTACATTTCCCAGCCAGGGAATGAGCGTGACGGAGCCAGGTATGATCACGTGACTAGGTGCTGGTCAATCCCAAGTGCACAGAAGTGATGTATGCAAATTCAGGGTCATACCTTCACATCACTGGGGGTGCCCTTTTCCTCTCCCTCATTCTGCTGCCTGGAGCAAGGACTCATTTGGGACCACATGGACAAAGGCAACAGCTTAGGATGGGGGAGCCACAAAATAGGAGATCACTAGGTCCTTGACAGGTGCTTTCATACCAGCCCTGGGTTTTACACAAACAAGAAATTAAACTTCTTTCTTGTTTATGCCACTGGTTTTGAGTCTCTGTTATGGAAGCATAACTTGTTTCCTATCTAATATCCTCTTCTTACATATGATTAGTAGAAAATAGAAGTTTGAAGGGCAGGGGTACATAGACATTTGGCACATCTGTTTTTAAGGTGTGTGGACTTAAACCATACTCTCAGACAGTAACTGTTTGCCTTCACGTCTGGGTTCAAAAACCCAGCAGGCTAAGGATTAGATAGAAGGTCAGAGAAAAACAATTCTTGCCCATGATGTATGCTGCTTAGATTAGATGAAATCATATCCAAAAAATTTTTTTAAAGATTTTATTTTTTTAAGTAATCTCTGCACCCAATGTGGGGCTCAAACTCACAACCCCAAAATCAAGAGTCACGTGCTCTACCAACTGAGCCAGCTAGGCGCCCCATATGAAAAAATTTTAAGTAAAAAAAAAATAGTCAAATATTAGCCCTTTCATAAGTGTAAATCTCGCAGAACTGAAGCTGGATTTCACAGATACGGAGTTTGGGAACTCACCAACGGCAGGCTCAACATGCTCTTTCTAAAGGGCCCGGGTCAAAAGCTACACCCGCGTGGCAGAGGGCCCTTACGTGTATACCTGTATCAGAAGCCTCCGCACCGTCATCAGCCTGACTCCAGGTTGTGATCAGAAATGCTGACAAGGGGCACCTGGCTGGCTCAGTTACTAAGCTTCTGCCTTCGGCTCAGGGCGTGATCCCGGAGTTCTGGGATCGAGACCCACATCGGGCTTCTCTGCTGGGAGCCTGCTTCTTCCTCTCCCATTCCCCCTGCCTGTGTTCCCTCTCTCGCTGGCTATCTCTGTCACATAAATAAATAAAATCTTAAAAAAAAAAATTCTGACAAAGTCTTGAGAAATATCCTGAATCTAATGGGATGACTTATAACTATCTCAAAACAGACAAAGTGAAATCAAAGAATAATAGCAGTTAGCCATAGTTCTGTTGGGGTGTAGACTTCGGGAGGAGGCAAAAGAATTAGGTAATGAGATGACTTAAGCCCATATATGTGAGCTACAAGATCAACCTCTTTTTATGAAGTTCACTGTGTCCCACCGCGGAAAACAGAGTATTGCAGATAACAATCTCTTTTCCTGTCCCCCAGTCAGTATGACAGTATGGAAGCCTGGCAGATGGCCAAACTGTAGGTTATATGTTACTGGATCCGTGGTTTTATGAACACTGATTCTCTTGGCCTCGATTCCAAATTCTTGGGAAAGAAACTGATTGGCCAAATATTGCCCAATATATCAGATGCTCCTGGAGCCCTGTGCCATATTTGCCCGGTCCATCTATGACTTCAGCTGCCGCTGTGGACAGTTCATATAAGCCCTAATGGCTTCCCACCTCAAAGCCCAGCCTTGCCATTTCTGCCTCAAGGCAAAGCCTCCATAGCTCAATCAGCTTGCACACGTGTGCAGACTGGATGTGCAAAGTGGGCGTGGAGAGTTATCACCACTGGCAGCTACCCCCAACTCGCGGCAGACAAGAGTCAGCTCCGCCTTCTGTCCTTTAGAAAGACAATTCTGAGGTGCATTCTGTGTGGTTTCTCCTATGGTTCCCGGTGGAATTGAGCTCATATTACCACAGCAGTAACCAGCTCCGTAACATTCTTTATTGGCTTTCCTTCCTTCCTTGTCTCTCTCTCTCTTACTCTGGCTAGGATTACCTCCCACATGAACTACCTGCGCCCAATTCCTTGTGTCAGGCTATGCTTTTGGGGGAACACAAACCTAGACACCCAGTACGTGTCAGATGATTACTCCCAGACCAGTCATCTTTGGAAGGGCAGAAACATGGCTGTCCTGAGCCACCCCAGAGTGACCCAGGGTGTGAGGGTGGGTTGAGGGAAGCAGCTGTCAGAATTTCCCTGAAAGAATGGCCAAAGGTGTTCCATACATGAGCCCAATGTTTGGCTGAACTTTTGCATAGATGTAAGTCAAAGTGTTTCCTGAAGATAAGGTTGGAATTTTTCTTTTAAAAAATTTTGAGTACTTTATAATTGCTCTGGGAATAGAATCACCCCCCGCCTCCATTTTATCCCTTCAGTGATATGTTGGAAAGTGACTTATTTTAAAATATCTATGTCATATCTAAACTCTCTACTGAGTTCTCACTAATTCTAAACATTGCCCCCACTCTGGTTCAGGCCATCATCATCTCCTGCCTGGATTACAACTTCCTACCTGGTCTCCCTTTTTCCAATCTCACACTTCCCCCGATCTCTTCTCCACGCTGAAGCCAAAGTGACTTTCCCAGAATACATACCTGATCATGTCACTACCCCAATCATGTCACTTCCCTGCTTAAACCTATCTCTAGTCTCTTGCTATATTTATGTTGAAATTCTCAATACTGCTGTGGCCTCCACTATCTGAAATAATTTGGCCCCTGCTACGTCTCCAGCTTCACTTCCTGCCAGACTGCTTTTTATACCTAAGATCTGGATGCCCCAAGCTTTCTTTTTGTTTTTATTTAAATTAAATAAATGTTTTTACTTAAATTTTAAAAATTTAAATTTTTATTTAAATTAGCCAACATATAGTACATATTAATTTCAGATGTAGTAGTGTTCAGTAATTTATCAGTTGCCTATGGCCCCAAGCTTTCTTAAAGCTCATCTAAAGGACCTCCTTCTCTCTCTATCTCCAGGTCTTTGTCCCTGCTGATTCCTCTGCCTGGAATACCATCTCCTTCCACTCTGTTGCTTTCTCCCTTGGCCTTCACCTAGCCAACATCCACTCACCCTTCAGGTTTTGACTAAAAGAATACTCGTCCATCCTAGACTAGGGGTACCTGAAAAATATATATATTGCCCTGTAACTCATGTCTTTGCACATAACATCCAGTTGCATCTTCATATGTTTTTATTAATAAGCCCCCAGGGGCCCCTCAGCGCTGAGCTACTGAGTTCTCACCTGTGAGAACAGATGAGATGATGACATCCTGACACAACTTACTTCATTCTTAACGTCAAAACAACTTTACTTGTAAAAACAACCTTTGAAATCACATCAAACCCACATAAAAAACCCCACACAATTCTAGGCCCTGCGCTGGGTGTTAGGGACCCAGAACAAGATAGAGGTAGTCCCTAATGTCCCAGTACATTTATGTGCGCGTGTGTGAACAGCTTATTACAGTAAGGTGATAGGGGCGCTAGTACAGAATCGGGGAGATCATACAGTAGGCGCTCCTAACCCAGACTGGGGAGGGTCTGGGAAGTCTTACAGAAAGGGCATCAGAGGTAAACCCGGAGGAAGGATCAGCAGATTCGGGGAGAAATCTGCACTTGGAGGAAATATGGGAGTCGTCAGCTCGTGGACAGTGAGAGCAGCCGTGGCAGTGAACGAAAGGGCGAGAGCGAGAGAGAGGAGTGGGCGAGGGATCCAACTGTGAAGGACCCCAAGCCACCCCAGGCCTCCTTCCTCGAGATCTCATCTATCCTCGCCCTCGCCGGCGCCTCGGCCACTCTGAAAGCTTAGCCGGCGCCCACCACCCCGCAGCCACTCGCAACCACACCCTCGCCTCACCCAGCAGGGGAGGGCGGGACTCGGCTCTGCAGGGGAGGCTCCTCCCGCCGCCCAGAGACTGCGCGGGACGAGCCCGCCCTGCGCGATGACGTCAGCACGCCCGCGCGCGCCGGGGGAGGAGTGGGAGTCGCTGTCCGGGAAGGGCTGAGGCTCCGGTAACCCCGGCAGGGCGGGGGAGAGGGAGGGGCGGGGCAGGAGCCCCCTGGAGTGCGGGGTCGTGGTCCGGACCCGGAGCGAGAGCCCTAGACGCGCTCAGCACCAATTCTTCTGCCAGCAGGCCCCGCCCGGCCCGGCGATGGAGTTTCCGGACCTCGGGGCTCACTGTTCGGAGCCGAGCTGTCAGCGCTTGGGTGAGGGGCGGAGCGCGTGGGGGCGGGGCCGGGCCGAGCGGGGCTGGGAGCTGCAGGTGGGGCGAAGGGTGGGCTCCGGGGCTGGCAGTGCCAGAGGAGGGCGGGGATCGAAGTTGGGGGCGGTGGCTAAGGGGGCGTGGCTAAGAGATAGTGGCCTAGGACTGGGTGCAGTTTGTTGCAAACCGGGCGGCGTTTTTCCTTCCCCTGAGTGGAAGGCTCGAGTGAGTGGGAGCGACGTCGAGGTCCCGCTGGACCTGCAATCCGACCCGCTCCCTGCAGATTTTCTGCCGCTCAAGTGCGACGCCTGCTCCGGCATCTTCTGCGCAGACCATGTGGCCTACGCCCAGCATCACTGTGGATCTGCTTACCAAAAGGTGAGGGGGCGTTCTGAGGGTGGGAGGGGGCTGGTGGAGGATGCTTGCAGCATCTCCGGAAGCCCTCTGCCTCCCATTTCCTCTCCTTTATTGTTTTTCTGAGGCTCAGTGCTGGAAACATTGTTTCCTTGTGCGTTTATAGGGGGCATATCCAGGTTTTTTCAGGGAGGCTGTTTCAGGACCAGAGATTTGTTTGGACTGGGAGCGGGTGACAGACTGACCCCTACTCCTTAACTCTAGGATATCCAGGTCCCTGTATGCCCACTCTGTAATGTGCCTGTGCCTGTGGCCAGAGGGGAGCCCCCTGACCGCGCTGTGGGGGAACACATCGACCGAGACTGTCGGTCAGATCCAGCACAGCAAAAACGTAAGGTAAGCGTTGGAGGGGTTAGTCATGACCTGGCTGGTACCATGGATGCTTGCAAACCCGAACAGCTGTTATGATGGGATTGGAGAACGGGGTCAGAGTCTCAGCAGAGACAAACCTTCCCTCTGCACCTCAGATCTTCACCAATAAGTGTGAACGTTCTGGCTGCCGGCAGCGGGAAATGATGAAACTGACCTGCGAGCGCTGTGGCCGAAACTTCTGCATCAAGCACCGTCACCCACTGGACCATGATTGCTCTGGGGAGAGTCACCCAACCAGCCGGGCAGGGTAATTGCAACCAGGTCCAGTACTTGCCTTTGGGATCACCCCATCCTTTTGGAACTGACTCAGCCTCTATCGTTACAAGTTGGGGAGCTTCAAACCTGTTGCATTTGGCTGGAGGAGTCTTTTAGCTTCCTATTCAAGTGTGTATTTTTCCAGACTTGTTTGGAGGAACTCCCCTCCTGACTTCCTGGGTAAGGCCTGGGAGAAGCATGCAAGCTGTTCTTGGAGGCATGCCAAGAGTGTCTCTTCCCTACAGACTTGCCGCCATCTCCAGAGCACAAGGTCTGGCTTCTACAAGCACCGTCCCCAGCCCAAGTCGGACATTGCCTTCATCTACCTCTCCCAGCAGGTAGGCAGGCCTGCCTGTTTCTTCTCTCCCTTTTTTCCCTTCGCTCTCTGACTTCAGCCTCTTGAATGTCTGCCGTAGAGCAACAGCCCAGTCTCCATTCCCGACAGCCCCTCCAGTGATTGCCCTGCAGAATGGCTTGGTGAGTTGGGTGGAGCTTGGGCGGACCAAATCAACAACCCCCCCCCCCCCCCCGGAGAATAAGGTCCAAGGCAACTGGTCTTCTTTCTCCTTTTTCGCAGAGTGAGGATGAGGCTCTGCAAAGAGCCCTGGAACTGTCCCTGGCAGAGAACAAACCCCAGGCCCCAAGGTGCGTCTTCTGGTGAAAGGGTGGGACGTGGGCACAGGCTCAGTTTGGAGGGAGGGCAGTGGGACTCCTCCAACCCCATGTAGGATAATAATTAAGAACCTGGGCTCAAAATTCAGCTTATTAACCATACGACCTTTGACAAGTTCTTGAATCCATAAGGGTTAACTTTCTCTAAAATGGAACAGTACTCCTACCTATGTTGTAGGGTTGTGTGAGGACTGAGAGAATACTCAGAAGTGCTCAGCACAGGGATGCCTAACAGGTCAGATGCTCACGTTTTAGACATTATTGTCACCCAACTTGTGCTGTCCCTCCCTCCCAGTTCTCAGGAGGAAGAAGACCTAGCTTTAGCACAAGCACTGTCAGCCAGCGAGGCCGAGTACCGACGGCAGCAGGTATGAGGACTGGGGAGAGCTCAGGTCCTGCACTGGGAGGGGAGGTGGGGAGGGCTTTCTTCAAGTGGTAGAGCGTTTTGGAATGGTGGTGAGCCTTTCGTTTTTGGTGTGACTCCAGCTCACACTGGACTCCGAAGTGAGGACTGGCCCTCATTTCCTTGACGTCGCACCCTGTCTTCCCTTCCTTCCCCTTTCCTTGCTCCAGGCCCAGAGCCGCAGCTTGAAGCCGTCCAACTGCAGCCTGTGCTAGGGCCCTGGGCTTGGGGAGGGAGGCTCAGCTGAGGAGGACTGTGGCCCCCACACCTCTAGGGTACACAGGGAGAGGAGGCTGGGAGCAGCCAGGAGTGAAGACGAGGAGGCCACCTCCAGGGAGCGTCAGGAGCAGCAGCTTGTGGAGCCGAGCCTACAGAGGGCCCTGCTGGCCTCTCCAGCTGCCTGGGAGAGAGCAGCTAGAACCGTCCGGTGGGTGGGCCCTCGGCGAGTGCGGGCCAGGCCCCGTACAGCCCCCTGCATCATGTCATCCCCTTTACACTGAGGCTGCCCCCATGTCTAGGAGGCAAGGAGGGGCCTAGAAGGAATAAAGGATCTTGGCAGTCACTAAGACCTCCAAGTGGTGTGTTTCTTTCTCCTGTCCAACCGAAACCAGAGGAGTCCTGTCAAGAATGCTCCCCTGACCTAAGGGTAGAGGCCCCCCCCCCGCAATACCCCACACCAAAGTCACAAGGATCCTAGCATAGTCCACACTTTTATTTCCCCAAAAAGTGCTTTTCTGAAAGGTTCTTTTCCCCAGCTATAGCTAGCACCATAACCCAACAGCGGGATGAAATGTGCCAGGAAAAGGGATATGTCTTATTCCCTTCTGAGTTATCCTTCAGGAGGGACGTGGCCACAGCTTTGGTCACTGGTCTCAGTCTGGAGGTTTGGCGTCCTCAGAGACTTCTTCCTGTCCCCGCTGCTGCAGCTGCCACATGTCCGCATACATGCCGCCTCGGGACAACAGAGCCTCGTGCCTGGGGCAAGGAGGAGGAGGAAAGTGCGAGAGTCTCAACTACCCGTTTAACCCCGGGAGTCCTCACCACCAGCCCACAGAGAGGAGAGGGATCGGCAAGGGAGCTCCCTCTCAGACACGCCTCGGATTTCACCTTTTCCTCAGGCCCCCGGTTCCGAGGCCTTGCCCTGTTTATCCTGCGCTGTTCCTTACCGTCCTCTCTCCACAATGCAGCCATCCTTAAAGACGAGGATCTGGTCAGCGTCGACCACAGTTGAGAGCCTGAGAAATCAGAGCTGAGTTATGCACCACACACTGCAAGTGGGTGCCCGCCGCCCGCCACCCCGGTCCCGTACCTGTGCGCGACCACGATGGTGGTGCGGTTGGCACAGACTTTGGCCAGAGAGGCCTGGATGGCCCTCTCGTTAGACGTATCCAGCGCTGACGTTGCCTACAGAAAGGATCCGGGTAAACCTGCCCCTGCCACCCAAAAGCCCCGTGGAAGGAGGAGGATACCAGCTGCTCACTGAGACTTTGAGAATCAAAAAGAACCTTCTCTTCACCTTGAGAACTGGAAGGTGTTTTTATGGAGCACAGATTCATGCTGTCCATCCGCGATGGGACACTGCCCAGCAGCAATGGCCTGGGCATAGGCAAGGGAGGAAGGAGGGGAGCAGGCTGCCCAGGGCCCTCACCTCATCTAGCAGAATGATGTCTGGAGCCTTGAGAATGGTGCGAGCGATGGCCACACGCTGCTTCTCCCCGCCACTCAACTTGAGGCCCCTCTCGCCCACCTGCGTCTCATATCCTGTGAATATTGCCCACCTTCTTCAAGTCACATGTCATACGTTTGGTTTCTGTGGCCAGATGGGCAGGAAGGAATGGCAGGACTGAATCGGGCAGGGGACAGACTCTCTCTGCATGGAAGCTCACCTTCGGGGAAAGTCAAAATGGCCTCGTGGATGCCTGCAGCCTGAGCAGCAGCCATCACCTCCTCGTCCCCAGCTGTGATGCAGCCGTAGCGGATGTTGTTGGCGATGGTGTCATTGAAGAGGACGGTGTCCTGGGGCACGACTCCGATGTGAGACCGGAGGGAGATCTGGGTCACCTGGAGTCAAAAGACCATATGCCCCAGGCTGTGAGACTGCCCCAACGCCCGCTCCCCCAGCCTGGGAGGTAGGATGGGCTGGGGTGGGGGGAGGGGAAGCACATGAGATGAGGTATAGGAATCCTGTCACCACCATCCCAAATCCTAGCTGTGTGGGCAAAGCACTCAACGTCCCTGAGTCTGTTTCTCCATCTATAAAGAAAAAAGATGCTTTTTATGCCCATGACTACTTTACTTGGGTAGGTCACATGGTGCTAGGTAGGCTGAGATCTCCAGCTGCAGCTTTTTGCAGGGGTGACCTCTCCTTCTCTCCCTGGAGAGTGGCCGGCACTTCATAGCCATTCTTTCACACACTAAATCACCCCTCTCCTAAATCACCTAAATCCGCCCCTAAATCACCATCTCCTCCCTAGCAACCTTACCTGTGAGATGTCCTGCCCGTCTATGCGGATGCAGCCGGAGCTGATGTCATAGAAACGGAACAACAGGCGCAACACTGTGCTCTTCCCTGCTCCCGATGGGCCTACCTGGTGCATTGGAAACGGAGGGAAAACATTTTCAGGCCAACTGGCTTTTTAAGGCTTTGCTCTCCAAGAAGCCACCAGTGTCCACGGAGGCCGCTACATTCAATCCTGTGGCCTGTCGTGACGGGATTCTGACTCCACAGCCTGGGCCACAAACTTCCATGAGCACCGGAGTAGGGAAACTCAAGGAGTCTGGGCCAAGTCTCACCAGGGCCAGCGTCTGTCCCGGCATGACGGTGAAGGACACATCCTGCAGAGTTTCTCGCCTGCAAGGAAGGGTGGGCATGGTCAGCAGGCCTGCTGCACTCCCAGTGACTCCATCCACCAGCAGAGCTACACCTGGGCCCTGCCCCTCCCCTTCCAGGCAGTGGTGGGCTGAGAAGCAGGGATGGGGGGGTGGCCATGTGTAAATGGATGATGGGACAGGGGGCTGAGAGGTGCCAAAAGGGGAGGCTCACCCACTGGTATAGCTGAAGTGCACATTCTCAAACTCAATCTGGCCCCTCTGGAAGCACAGGGGCCCTGCTCCGGGGAGGTCCTTCACCTAGGAGAGTGCCATCCCGTGCGTGCTGCCACCATAGGTCTGGTATTCCCCAGACACCGGGAACACCATGCAGACTCCCGCTTCCCACAGCCCCCCACTCGCCACGCCTCACTCACTTCCGGCTTCTCTTTCAGCAGGTCGAACATGTTCTCCATGTCGATGAAGTTTGTCTGGATCATCCTGCAAGAACAGTGCTGGCTGGGGCTCCTCTGAGGAGCTGGGGAAATAACCGCGTGCCCCGGACAGGTGAGGGTCGGAGATCAGGTTACCTGTAGTAGGTGCCAAACCAGTTGAGGGGCATGTACAGCTGGATGATGTAGGTGCCAAACAGCACAAAGTCCCCGACCTGCGGCGATCCGAGGAGGAGGAGGACAGAGTCACAGGAGGCCCGCCCATCTGCTGTCACCTCGCCCACTTCCCACGCAGGCACCTGGGGGCCCAGACACGGACCCCGGGCCCCTCTTCCCTGTCCCCAGTGCGATTCCCTCACCTGTAGCTTCTGCTCACTGACGAAGTATGCGCAAAGCAGGGAGCCAGCAAGGAGCCCGAGTCCAATCACCAGGTTCTGGGTCTGATTTAGTAAAACCAGTGAAGCGGTTGACTTCCACTCCAAATCCTGGGGCAATGATTGGGGGGGGGGGGGAGGGAATGTCACATACACACTCTCACCAAATCCAAACCTGAGCCAGGCGTCTTCAACTTCACTTTTTCAGCCCAAATTGTACTCCCCTGGGCCCTGGCAATGCCGCAAGCTAGGCCGCCGCTCTCAGCAGACGTCAAACGAGCACGCTCACCTGATACTTGAGGATGGCCTCTCGGTAGCGGTCCACTTCGTAACCTTCGGCGTTGTAATATTTCACCTGACAAAGCCAAGCTACTGTTGTGAGACACGGCTGCAGCTCGAACACCTGGATCATTTCTTCCAGATTCCCAATGCCTCCTTCCTCATTTTGTATTTTCTTTCATTTCTTTAAACTTTTATTTTTAAGTAATCTCTACACCCAACGTGGGGCTTGAACTCACAACACCGAAATTGAGTTGCATGCTCTTCCGACTGAGCCAGCCAGATGTCCCTCTGTCTTCCTTTGAAACAGCACCCGCCCACCCCCCTGCCCTCCCCGCCCCTGCAGCTTCCTGACAGCCCCGCTAGTCCCAGCCCCGCTGCTTCACATCTCCGTGCCTCACACTACTGCCACCAAGGCCTTCATTACCGTCTCAAAGTTTAGCAAAGAGTCCACAGCTCGGGCCCGGGTAGCATTCTCCTGTGTGTTCATTGCACGTCGAAACTTTGTTCTCCACTCAGTGACCACAATGGTCACAACTGTAGAGTGACAGGAGGGGGAGGAAGGAGAAGAAGAGATCAAGACATCGCTCCCGACAGCAGAGAACACGGGGGGATGTGTGCTGCCTGCCACATACACACAAATCTGGAGCTGTAGACCAGGGACCCAGCTCCCCAAGGGAGAGAGGTGAGCTCCCCGAGGGCAGGGGCTGTGCCCGAGACATGCCCGCAGCCTGCACAAAGCCTCGTGTGTGAAAATGCTCCTGGTGACCAAACGAAGGCCAGCAGCATCTGGTTACACAAATGACGTTTCTCCTTGACTTGAACCCACAGCAGGCCCCTAATGTGACCAGGATGCCCTTCCCTGGCCCTCTAGCCGGGCTGAGCTCTAGCTCCCCTGGCAGAGGAGGAGGCCAACCCATCACGGTGGGGAGCAGCAGGAGCTTATTCAAGTGCACTAATCTACAGCCTCCCCTAGCTGGGCCACCTGAGTCAGAGGCAGGGCTCATGCCCAGGGAAGTCCCCAGAACACTTGGGGGAGACACGTCCACCTGGCAGCACTCACTGAGGTAAAGACTCATGCAGAGAAACACGATGAGGCCAAACCAGGCGTTGAAGAACATGCTGAAGTAGATGATGCCGATGGTGATGTCAGCCAGCGTGGGGAGGATGTTGAACACCAGGTAGCTAGGAAGGCAAGTCAGGCCGCGAAGGAAGGTGTAGGGGCTTGGAGCCAGCAACTCTGCCCCCAGGAGTTTCAGTTGCTGGTGTGTTTCTCAGTAGCAACAGACTAGAAGCAAGCGACACGCCCCTCAACAGGTGGATGGCTAGATAAAGTCAAGCATGCCCCCGGTACAGAATGCGCCGGGTCGGTTATACGGAGCAAGGAGGACCTTCGTGCAGGGCAAGAATGTATCTCCGTACCATTTTTCTCCTAAGGCAATTCTGAGAATGACACCTATGCTATGATCCCATGTGTCTTAGGAAAACCCTCCCCAATACCCCAGGAGTGCCGTGAGTCTGCACAGACATATGTCAAAATGTCTAGGGCAGAACTCAACATCCTAGATGGGGTGGGAACCTCTGGAGAAGTGAGTAGAATTTATAAGGTACTTGTTCCATTTTATTTGTGTTACTATGACAACACGGCTATGTTTATCTTAAAATAAAAAAATAAAAATAAAACAAAAATAAAAATAAAAAAGAGGACGGAGAGGCAGCTGAAGCTGCGTGCTTTCTCCTGCCAGCCCCTTCATTCCTGCTTCTCCAGCCCCACTATCCCACACTCCATTTCCACTAGCCTGGCACCTGAGCAGCCCTGTGACACTGGATGTGCCCCGGTCCACAATCCGTAGCACCTCCCCTGTACGGCGCCCCAGGTGCCAGCGCAGAGAGAGCTCGTGCAGGTGGGAGAAGAGGCGCAGCTCCACCTGCCGCGACGTGAACTGCTGTACCCGGATCCATAGGAACGTTCTCAGGTTGCTCACAAAGCCTAGGGGGAGGTGGGGGAGGCCTCGGTAGAGCTGGGGGGCCAAATGACATCAGCCCAGTACCCCATATGACAGGTCCAAGAGCACCATATGACAGGTCCAAGAGCACCAAGGGGCCAGGGGAGGGATGCTTCGGGAAGGAAGAGGGGGTGAGGCCAATGCCAACCAGGGTGACAGCAGGGTCCCTCATACCTGTACTGCCAGTGCCACCCCCCTGGAGGAACTTGAGGATGACATAGGTGGTAACGGTCCAGGCCAGGGAGCTCCAAGGTGCCTTCTCAGTCAGCAAGTTCACTACGGAGAAAAAAAGTCAAAGCCCACTTCTGGCCCCTAGGACTCTCTTCAGGACCAACTGTTCCAGGCACCAGCCACAGCCCCTTTCTGATCCTCCAGCTCACATGGCCAATGAAGGACCAGAGAGCTGAGCTGGCACTTCTTCCCCTCACCTATGTCCCTATAGAAGATGGGGACCAACACATTCAGTCCCCGTTCCAACCCCATGAGCCCCAGGCAGAGGAGCACAACCAGCTGCAGAACTGGACTCCCTCGCGGCCACAGGTAGCCACTCAGGAGGCGGAGCTTCCTGCCAAAGTCTCGCCATGTAGATCTTGGTGGTGCCTCTGTTGACTGAACCTGGGATGGTGAAACACATAGGGGAGGGGAGCTCAGAAATCAAAAAGAAGTGCCCTAGCTGAACCCCTCTGGGGAAAATGGATGGGATTACAGTCCCAGTTATCTCAGACCCACAAGTGATTCCCAGTGAGGTCAGAAAAGCTCACAGGGCACAAACTGAGATTTGGGAAAGAAATATCATGGTGGGAAAAAATAAGGCCAGGCAAGGAAATTCAGACAGACCCTAAGGTTCAGAAATTCAGGTATACCTCGATCCTCTCTACGTCTTGTTCCTCTTCATTAACCTTCAAGGCATAGGACTGGGGACGAAGTCCGGGGGCCCAGAGTCCCAGGATAAAAAGCCCTCCAGAGACCACATACCGCAGCACCCACAGGCTAAACTGAACCTAGAATAAAACGTGTCCAGAGAGCATCAAAGAAGACCAAAATGCCTTTGTTACCACTTATAACAGGGCTGGGGGTTGGGCTAGGGCACACACACAGGTCAGGGGCCCAGCATCAAGCAGGCTTTAAAAAAATCTAGAGTGACTCAGCACAGACACACCCACCAGCTGGCTATCAGCAACCAGGCCAAGCAGGCCTCCCCCTTCTTCCCTTTCTTAGAGGCATCCCAAAGTGTGGAAGCACTGTGACCAGACATACCATCTTTCTTCCCAGCCCCTGCCACTCATGATTCTCCTCTCCCCACGAGGTCCCTTACCTGCTGGCCCAAGTCTGCCCGCGCCCACCACCACAGTGGGTTGTTCCAAGACACAAGGGCCAAGTTCTCAGCTGTAAATGCCACAGTCCACAGGAGCAGGAGACCCGAGCTGTGCCTGAACTCGATCCAGATGCCCATTGCTAGCTTCTGCCAGGCCTGGTTATGTTCCACCACGAGCAGCCCCAGGCCACAGGCGCCGGCCAGAGTACCCAATATGGAAGCCGGCAGTAGGTAGCCCGGCAGCGGGGCGCCCCCGGCAGTGCCCACCCGGCCAACCAGGGTAGCTAGGGGCAGCGCCACCTGAAGTATGGCCAGGAGCAGCTGCAGCACATAGGGAGCGACAAGAGGGCCGGCGCTCCAGGACACCTCCCGGGCGCCAGCTGGCCGCTCCCGGCGCTTGCAGGGAAGGGCTAGCACCACGGCCAGAGCCCCCAGGGCCATCAGTATCGAGGGCATAAGCGTGAAGAAGAAGCAGGGACTCAGGCCACCCTTCACCCATGCCGGCCCCAAGGGCCCCTCGGCCTCGCAGTAGTTGCCCACAATCACCATGGCGATGCGTGGCCGCCGGCCGAAGCTGCGGGGCCTGCGGGATCTGCAGGAAGGGCAAACGGGACCGGCGGCTCGGGGCGGGGCGCGGATGCTGGGGTGTTTCCGGTCATGGAGCCGAGGGGCGCCAAGCCGCGGGGGTCCCGGGCAGGGACACAGGTGGGCCCGGCCACACTTCCCACTCTTCGCGCACGCGCCGCCGCCACGCACTCACGCAGGGCACGCACGCCGTCTTCGCCGTCCGTACGCCCCTCGCTCGAAGCCCGGGACCCTTCTGCCAAGTCGGAGCCCGAAGGAATGCTGGGTGTCTGACGGGAGCAGCTCCCTCGCGCAGCAGCCCCGCCCACCAGGGCGGCCCCAGCTCCTACGTAGGGCCCCCATTGGTCAACCTCCCTGAAGGGGCGGGAGGGGGAGGGTGCACGCGGGAAAGGCAAAATACCAACGCGGAGTCGGCTTGGTCACGCGCTCAGGGCGCGAAATCTGACCGCACGTCCGGCCAGACCCTGACCTCCACGGAACCACAGCTAGGAAATGACCCTTCTGCTAGCAGGCTAGCTCGGTATACCCGAGTGACGGCATAGACCCACTTTCCTACAGGGCCCGGCCGGTGTCCAGCCGTCAGGGAAAATTACACGCACCCCACTCCGCTTGTTCCCAGAATCCTAGCCCCGAGAGACCAGCTAGCGGCGCGAGACAACAAGCCGCGACCTGGTCAAAGTCCCTTTTTTATTAAGGGTTATCAAGCTGTACAGCTCCTACGCCGTCCGCTGGGAGCTCGGGCAGCGCAGTTCACCGCACCCGCAGCGGACCAGACCAGGGCGAGGGGTGGGGCGGAGAGTAGGCGCTGGATCCCAGCATGCAATGCGGCAACTCAAAGCCTAGGGCGAAGGCCTCCTGTCGCCCCTCCATCCCCCTCTGGGGAACTGCGGGAGGCAGGCCAGAGCTCTCCTGCTGGGAGGTAGACAGCCGAGGGCACAACCAGCCCAGTCCATCCTATGTGCAGGCGGTAAGGGGTATAATAAGCAGCGATGGGGGCCAGGTCAGCCTCAGTCTCCCAGGGGCCCATCCTAAAAGTTGGGAGAGGGCAACAAAGAATTTCCATCCTGCTCCTGCAATTTAGAAACCGTCCTTCTTAGTGTCAAAAGATAGCATGAGAGAAGCTGGGAGCTAGGGCCTTCGCACCAATGCAAAGCGAAAGCTGAACAGAATGGGGGCAAGCGGCACACATGCCAGTCATGTGCAGGAAGCAAGAGAGAGGTGAGCAGGCTGCAGCACTGGGGAGAACTGGGGGTGAGGTAAGGGCCACAGCCTGAGCTGCTCATCTGCTCAGGGTGAGGGAGGGAGGCGCAGAGGTTGAGGGTCCGGGCCCAACCTCCCCACTCCACAGTTGGCACAGGTTCTCCCTGCTTGGCAGCTTCTGTGGTGGGCAGTCCTCTGGAGACTTGCAGGGGTGGGTGCAAAGGTGGCAGTACTGGGGCTGGGCTGGGGACCAGTTTCTAGCACCACACTCTGAGCCAAGGGGGATCCTGGGGGATGAGGCTAGAGTCCTGTGTGCCTTGGTTCCTAGGCCCCCAATTTCTCTCCTGGGGCTGTGGCAAGCCTAGCGTTGGCACCTCCCTTGGCCAGGCACAGACACACAAACACCACACACGTGGAGCCAGGCAACACTCAGAGGAGCCCTCCATGGCGGGCGGACGGGATGGCAGGGCAACAGCGGCCTCCATCCTGGGACATAGCGACCGTCCTCAGCCTTCTCTATACCTGTGGAGAAAAATGCCTTAGTAGTGGAGATAATCTTCTGCTACCTGCTTACCCAAAAAACAGCTTGGGGATAAAGGAAAAGGAAAGCTTGATTTCTGGGGAGGCAAGCGTAGGGAAAATCAAGCCCTGGATTTCAGAGAAGGTGAGGCAAGAAGGGGGAAGTGTATTTTGGAGGGGGAGGAGGAACGGTATCTCTGTACGAGAGGCCTGCCTTCTTTCACATGAGACTTTCATCTCGGCCTGGAAGTTACTACTTCCAGTAGCAGTCGTTCTCCAGTCCTGGAGCCCTTACCTTGTGCACCTGAGGGGGAAGCTCATCCTCCGAGCCCTCCTCGGGCACCGGCTCTGGGTGCCTTGATGCTGACTGCCCGTCTTCAGCCCACCCTCCAAGGGGCAACCGAGAGAAGTGAGAGGGAGCCCGGGGTACTGTGCCAGGATCTAGAGACACAAGTAAACATACTCTTAGAATGAACACAAACACAAATGTGGAGAAAGGTTCCGAGCCTGTTAGGGGTGGGGGTGAGGGTTAGTCTCTTTGGGCTTGATGGCTCTGACCTCTTTCCTCCCCAAGAGGCCCCCCAAAGAGCCACCTCTCCCTGAAGGGTCTGTACCCTCCTGTACTCCCATTGGATACCTGTGATACCCCCGTAGCGCCTCTGGAAGCCCCCCTGGAGTGCAGTGGTCTCAGGTGCTCCAGGCCGGGCTGCAGCACATGGATAGCTGGCAGAGCGGGGGATAGGCTGGGAGGCCCGGGAGCCCTCTCCCCCCTCTTCAGGGGCGCTCTCCCCACTCTCATCGCTCTCCCGGCGGTGCCACACGTGCCGCTCAGGTTCGGCCTGGGCCTGCTGTTTGTGGAGCTGAGAAGTGGGGGGGATGAGGGGAGCTCATTAGTTGGGGATAGGCTATCTGAAACAGCTGCCTCCCCCCATGCTACCCTCCAGTTCCCATTTTTACCACCTCACCCGGAATCAACGACCCAGAGTAACTACCACATTAACAGTGTGTACCACACATATGACGTCTTACAGGTTACATTCCCAGCAGACCCCTGGAACCTAGTCGTTTGAGTCAAGACCAAACTGGTTGCACATCTAAGTGCCAGGCAGTCTTTCAAGGTTCTGGAAAGACAGCAGTGAACAAAATAGACAAAAATCCCAAGCTCTGTATGGCTTATATGCTGGGGGTGGAGGCAGGGGATTATAGCCAATAAAATAAAAAAAGGGGAAAATGGAATATGTCAGATAAATCCTGTGGAGAAAAATAAAGCAAGAAGATTCAGGAGGGTGGCCAGGAGAGGCTCTTTTGGTCAGGGTGGCCAGAGACGGTCTCATGGAAGAGGTAAGAACAGACAGGGGAAGAAAGGAGGGAGCCATATGCCTAGCTCAGGAAAGTGGATTCTTGGCAAGGGAAATAACAAATGTGTAAAGGCCCTGGATGACAATAAGCTTGGCTAAAAAAGATGGTAAAAGGGTATATGCGGGAATGGAGATCAGAGTAGGTGAACGGTAGAGAAGAGTTCCGAACCCACGTCTTGCTTTCCCACACCTAAAACCCTCTATTTGTCAGCGGCCACCTTGATTCCGGGGCTCTGCCCCTTCCTGCCCACTCACCTGGTGCATATAGAGGGCATGCAGGCTCATCTCGGTAGACGCGTATTCCGACAGCACCAGGCTCTGCAGCTGTCCTTCCCATACACTGCTCCCGGAGCTGGCAGTCCTGGCATCCACCCTGTCCCTTCCCGCACAGACAGACAGCAGCCGTCAACATTTCTAAGACCCGCAGAAGTTGCTGGGGGCTACTGCCATGCCCTCCCATTGCGGCCCACCTCTACTCACCCAGAGCCTGTCATGGTGCTGGGAGCTCGGCCTGTGGGCACCTGACCGGGGTGCAGGGGGGAGAAGGAACGCAGGGCAGAGGCGACTTCAGCCCTGTGCCTGGAGCCCTGCAGGTCTCTGGGCAGTGGGGGGCCCCGGCAGGACGAGCCGGCTACCACATTTGCAATAAGGCTCAGTGGCTGTGAAAGAAAAGGGGTAGGTGGAATTCCCAGGGCAGGAGAGAGGCCGCAGGATCCCTCAGTATTCTGGATGTCGGGACCCAAGCACAGACTGAACAGACAGAAGGAAACCGAGTGGGTAGGTACGTCCTTCCACCCCAGGCCCAGTCCTCAACTCCCAGCACCTGGAGTCCACTCTGCCCACTGTCCTCTCCCAGTCCCCAGGAACATACCTCAGACTCAGATTGTAAGGACTGGATAGACGTAAAGAGGGCATTTTCAGGGAGCAGACCCCCTTGGGTGAGGCCGGCGGCTGCTCCGTCCCGCTGAACCTGCTCCTTGAGGAAGCCGAGGAAGGCCGTGCTCTCACGTGGCGGCTGCCAGCCGGGGTTGGTGATGGCAAAGTGCATGAGTGACAGCTCTGTCTTCCCGTCCTCAGCCTGCTGGTACACTGAGGCCTCTGTCTGTCCACCGGACAGCCACTGCACAAGGGAGGCTGCAGTGAGCGGGACTGTCCTCTGACAGGAACCCTTTTTGTACCTTTCTTGCTAGCGGGGAGGCCTTGCCTCTGGAGGACAGAGATGGCAACACGCTCCTGTATGTTGTCCGGGGCCCCGGGGCCCACCCCAGGAGCAGTCACTGCTGGGCTAGTTTGTGCTCGGTTTGTGCCTTTCTCAAGGGAACTTGGCCAAAGGTGCAAGCTGAAGGCTAAAATCCAGCCCAAGCTGCTAGGGACCCAAGCAGCGTGTACCCCGGTGCCTGGCTGCCCAGACGCAGGGCTGCCTCTTTGCGATGCGCTGGCTCAGAGGGGTGTCTTTCTGCAGTCTCCCCAAGGACACCGCATGTGCCAGCATCACCCCTGGCCACCTGCCCCCGTCCTCTCCCGGTACCTGGGGATGCCCATGCTGGCGAACATCCATCTGAGCAAAGGAGCAGGTATCCCCAACACCTACGACCTCCACAGTGAAATTGCGGAAGAAGTCTATGATCTCCAGGGCCCGCGGACGCAGGCAGAAGATGAGGATGAGGGGTGTGACAATGGGGCTCAGTAACTCCTCCAAGATGAACACCTAAAAGAGAGGGGCCCCAGGTCATAAGAGAGCAGGAGGGATCCCCGCCCTCACCACCGAGCTATCAGCCAGTCTCTAACAGGCCCTAACTCCAACTCCACTCACTGCCTTGTACTGGAAGAGCTGGGCAAACTCGTCCCGGGTCTGCGAGCGGTGGGCATTACCCTGCCAGTGGTCGGGCATGTAGTGGATGTGAGCGAGGATCACGCGGAGCAGCTGCTCAGGGCAGAACACCATGTGCTGGTCCGGGATGAAGGACCTGGCAGAACCGGGGTCGCCGAGAGGTAAGCCTTCCCCAGGGGCGCTAGTCGGCAGCCCGCCCCCTCCCCCACCTGCCGCCCAGGCCCACCTGCACACGGTCACGGTGACCCCCAGGAGTGTGACGGTGGTGAGGACGTGTTCCACGGCCAGCACGTCTTCGTCGTAGATGGTGAGGGCAATCAGCACGGCCAGGATGGAGCCGGCGAAGAAGGCGCCGTTCTTGGCCAGCAGCGTCAGCAGAGGGGACAAGAAGCAATTCATGTACTTGGAGGCGGGCTTGTAGCCTCGGTTGAGGCGGGACTGCAGCTCGTGCTCCAGCTCGTTGAAGTGGCGGAGGTAGCAGCGACCATAAAGGGACCAGCAACGCGCCCCCAGGGCCCCAGGCTCCCGCTTCAGCACCTCCGCGTAGCTGAAGAAGGCGTAGAGGATCTGCCAGATGAGGATGAGGGGGCACAGCAGGAAGTTGGCGATGCCGATCCACAGGATGCGGTGGCTGAGGCGCTGGGCCAGCTCTAGCCGTTGCCCCCCGCGTTTGTACTCGGCCTTGAGGCTCCATTCGTTGAGAAACAGAGAGCCAGGTCCCCAGAAGAGGATCAGCTCGAAGTTGTACTTGAGGCCGCGGGTGAAGAAGACGGCCTCCCCAAGGCCGGGCAGGCGGAAGCGCAGAGGCAGGAGGGACTTGTTAACCAGGGCGACCATGTAGTTCTGGAAGCGGAGGATGCGGTGGTAGATGTCCAGCTCCGTCAGCTCGCGCTTGTGGATGCAGATCTGGTGCTCCTTCTGAGTCTGCACAATCCGGGCCTGCACTTCCTGCCACGTGCAGTAGGGAAGGGCCGACTGCGGGCAGGAGACAGACACGGTAGGGACGGTGGGCTCGTTGCCCGGACCCCTCCTCACCCTGCGTTAGCTGCAAGGCCCTGTGCTCATTTGGGTGGGGCCTTCGAGCAGAGGCTCCGGGACCTGCCAGGGACGGATGAGGATGCTCGGGGCCCAGCCAGACGCCCCACCCTTCCTAAGCCGAGATGCCCCACCCTTCCTAAACTGCAAGTGTGTCGGGCTGTGGCGCTAACTGCCCACCTTCCCAGTCTCACCATGGGAATACGCAGAGCATGCAGGTAGAAGGAGTGGATCTCCCAGTAGCAGCAAATGTTATAGATGAACTTGATAAGCCGATGGATCCAGAATACACCAGCGATGACCAGGATGGTGATAAGGGAGCCATTTTCCTGAATCCTGGTGGTTTTGGAAAAAGAAGGGGAGCGGGTGGCCCTTGAGGAGTCTTGGCAGACGAGATGCTATGCTGAAGGGGACGGCGAGGCTGAGCCCGAGTCTGTGTTCTGGGGAATGTGCTACTGCCTCATGCTCCACTCCATTTCCCACCTGCTAGTGGAACTCTGGCTCTGGTGTCCTCCAAGCTGCGGCCCTTACCTGGCACTACAGACCTGGGCGGGCAAAAAGGCGTCTGGCAGAGTGACCTTGACAGGCTCTGTAGGGTGAAGACTATGGTTCACCATCTTGTTGGCAAAAAGGATGTCGTAGTCCACACAGCTGACCAGGAAGGTGGTAAAGGCAACCACAAAGAGGAACTGCCTGGGGAAGAGGGGCCACAGTCCAAGAGTCAGAGAGGCATCCGTGAAATAGTGTGGGAAAAGGGAAGAGTCTGGAAGCAGCAGAACAAGATTGGAGAGCAGCCTGTGGGGACACAAGGGGGCTGGAGAACTTCCAGTGGGCTCTCCGCAGCTCAGCCCCAGGGACCTTAGGCCCAAACCAGCTCCTCCTTTTTCCTCTCAGCCTTGGGCGTCAACACAATTAGCCTGCTTTCCTCACCTCGTAGTAATCTCTGCCACCACTTACTAGACTAGCTCAAAGATTCTGTTGATTGTGGTCTCTGCTACCCAATCCCTGATTTCCTTTTGAGATAGTATTTAAAAGCCCTAAGGGGATTTACAGTCTTTTCTGATTGAGGGAGGGTTTCCCAATCCCATCCTCTTTGGCAAGGCCTTATGGCTCCTTTTTAGAAAATGCTCCGCCTTCCTCGGTGTAACTAAGGCAGAACACACTTTTCTTAAGTGGCTGGCATCTCTGAGACCTCCTGACCGAACCACGCCCATTCCACCGGAGCTCTGACTGAACAGTCAAGTCTGACTTCTCTTCATGGAAGAGAGAGAATTTGGAAAGAATTCCTTATAAGAGAAATTAAAAAAAAGAGAGAGAGAGAGATTGTAAATTTTGGTGCCGCACCCAGTCCCCGAACTCTAAAATTAGTCTACAGGGTTTTGAGCCAGGAACTGAGCCGCATTGGCGGGTATGGCCAGGGCTGAGCTCAAAAAGAGGAAAGACTGAGATGCGGTCCTTCCCCACATCACCGTCCCTTCTTAGACTTACATGAGCTCAAAGATCTCCCCGATGAGCATGCAAGTGAAGCCATTCTTCTGGTGTAGATTATAAACGTACAATTGTCAAGAAAAATGTGGTTGATAGAGACAGCAATTAGAAGCACAGACTGTGGGAGTCACATGCCCCAACTTATGACTCTATGACTTTCTAGCTGTGTGACTTTTGCCAAAGTTACTTAATCTCTCTCAACTTTTGTCTGCAGTGGTACTTTGGAAATAATAGCACCTGTCTCAGAGGATTATTAAGTTGGAGATAATAGGCGTAAAGTATTTAACACAGAGCTGACATAGAGTAAGTCAAAAGATATTAATTATTATAGTTATTAGCGTCCCATCAAAAAGAAAGATCACCTTTAGAGAGGTTCCTTACGAACTGACACCACCAAGTGAAAGGCACGTAGCTCTTGGGAAACGCAGGGTTATCATTATCTATAATGATCATTATTTCCCCAGCCTCTTTCAGCCTTAAGAAGAGTTCCATCTCCCTTCCAGGGATTAAACTCAAACCCACCCCAATTTCCCATCTGGGGTCTGGCTTAGAAAGGGGCTAAAGGTCCCATAGCTCCAACGCAGAGACACAAAGGATATTCGAGAGAAGAAGAGATCAAGGTTTTCGATGTGGTGCCAGGGTGCTGTGGGCACAGGAGCAGAGATGTCAGAGCCCTGAAGGAACAGGAGCCCCTTGCTCCCTCGGTGTTCCTCCACCAGCTCTCTCCCCAGGTCCCGCCTCTGTTGTCGGGTCCGAGAACTCACATTTACTCCCCTCAGGGACGTGCACCAATAGGTCCTCCTCCCCAGGGGGTGAATCACTGTAGGAGGCCTCAAGGCGCTGGTATTCAGTGTCAAACTGCGCCATCACCACCGTCCCCTGTCCACTTTGTCCACCTGCCGGTAATGACGAAGACATCCAGGTTCAGACCTTGGTGCTGCTTGTCTCCTGCCCTGCCTAGTAGACCAGAAAGAATCTCTGGGCTTGATCTCTACTCCCAGTCTTCTGGCTCAAAGGCAGAGGAGTAGTTACCAAAGGAGAGCAGTAAGCTCAGGGCCTGGGAGGTCAGTCATTCCCAGAGCCTTTACTGAGTGTCTACTGAGGTCTTGCTGGTCTGAAGCCAGGCTCTGCCGCTTTGGGGGGGGGGGGCGCTGTTTCATCTTCTATTCAGTGGAGATAAGGGGACTTCCCTCTACCCTCCTGGAGAAACCCAGGTCTGCCAAGAGACTAGCAGTCTGGAAGCACTTTGTAAACAAAAGTTTGAGATAAGCACATGGCCCTACCAGCTCCATGGACAGCATCTGCTCCACTCCAGCCCTTGATGCCCTGGCTCTGCAGCTGCTGGAGGAGAAGGTGTCAGGCCCCAGAGAGTGGGGAGCAGGGACAGAAAGAAACCCAACCCTCCTACCCACCCACCCTCCACTAAGAGGAGGCCAAGCATGAGGCAGAGAGGCTGCAGTGGGGAAGGCACTAGGGCTAGATGTACTTCCTCTGGTTGTACTATACAGGGCCACTCATCCAACTCTAGGATCCCAAGAAGTGGCTTGTTGAACCTGTAAAGACTTGAGTCAGTACACGCCTGGAGAAGGTCAGGCAGCTCCTCGGGACTATTTTTCCATCACCCCACCTCAGCTTCAGAAATTAGGCCTCTCGGGGTCCTCAAAGCCCCAAAGGCAAAACCCAAGAAAAGAGGCTTTTCTGAAAAGGACCTTTCTGGTCAACCTTCCCCCTGGTTCCCCAGCACCAAGGCCCACCAGGCAGGCATAGTTCCTGGATGGGACATCCTGATTGGGTCAGTGCACACCCAGAGCCTGGGCAAACTGTGGGGTCCCGAGGTCCCTGGAGCCAGGCATGTCCAGGCGGCACTCACCCAGTCGGTGCAGACCCTCGGGCCGTGGAACACGACCCAGCCTGGCCCCAGTGGGACTCCCTGGGTTAGCGAGAGCCCTGGGTCCAAAGGAGCTGACAAGCCCTCGGGGAACTCACCACTCACCGGGTCAGTGTGGACCCAGGGTCATGGAGCCCCGGCTGGCCCGGCCTGGGCTCAGGGGTTCCTGCGGATGTTGGAAGAATCGAGCCAGTCCGACAGCCGATCGCCCAGGTGGGCTGGGTTGCCTCCCCACACCCACCGCCAAGACCCGAGCCCAGCGCGCCCGAGGGTCGCCCAGCGCCAGGCCAAGGGCTCGGCTCCCAACAGCGGACAACCTCGCGCGCGGCCCCGTCGCCCGCGCGCGCCCGCGCCCGCGCGCCCCCGCCATCAAAACATTCCGGCTGCGCGCTTTCGCCCCTCCCGCGGCGCCCCTTCCCCCCCGTTACTCGCCGTGAGCTCACTGAGGGCTCCGCGGGCACCCTCCGTCAGGCCCGGCCCGGGCCTTGAGATTCCTGTAACCGATCTCGCGTTTCACCTCAGGAACCGTGACCCGAGTGATTCCAGGGGCTCGGTCGGCTCCGCCGGGTTCGTCCGGACCCAGAGCCCTAGGCCCGGCGCCTGCCACTCACTGTCACCCGCAGCCAGTCTGGCCAATGAGCATGGGGGGTGGAGATACGACGGCCAATTCTTGGCCTCGGGGGCGGGACTAAGGGTTAGAAGTGGGTTTTGGACAGTCAGACGACCAATAGCGCGCGCCATGTGGGGAGGGGCTGAGGTGCGGGAGACGCCGTTTGTCCCCTTCGCTGCTCCGTAGTGACGAGATTGTGGTGTTGCAGAAATCCGGGCTTGGAATTGTAGGCGTGCGTGTCGCTCTGCTCCCCGGGACCTTTGGTGCCGCTTCTGAGGGCAGGGGCGAGTCCACACGGTTTAGTCATTGCTGGAGCTCATCCCATGGGTATCGAGGAGAGGTCAGGGAACCTCAGTGATTTTAGCTCTGCTGAGCTCGATTTGGGAGCTGGACGCTTTCCCCTTTCATTCTATGTGGTCCGAGACTGTCGATTTGAGAAGCGGCCTGGGGTCACGTATTAATCCCCAGAGCGGACTCCTGTACCAGAGCGAGGCCTGAGGTGCCTTGCAGCGTGGAAAAGACCAAGTCAGGCAGGCAGGAGACCGGGCGGTAGGATCGCACTCTGGGGAGCTCTGTTTCTGTCCCCTCTTTCTGCTCCAGGAGCGCCTCCTAAAGAATTTCTGCTCAGCCATGTCGCCGGTTTCAGCTGCAACCCAGGTACCTGCGTTGGTCTCCCTGTTTGACCTCAACGCGGATGCTCCGGTCCTCCAGGGCCTGAGCCTGGTGAACCACTCTTCTGGGGAGGCTCTGGCCCAGGCCCTGCGGACTTCCTATCCAGGTATCTGGGAAGGTTTGGGGAGGACCCACGAGGAACGTGACAGGCTCTTTAGAGCTTATTGCTCGTCCAGGGAACACATTCTTCCTGATATTCCCCGGTTTAAGAGCCCTTGTTGACATCTCTTTCTACTGGATAAAATTTATCTTAAATTCACTCAGTCTCCGGGCTCTTTCCAGCACAGGCCCCTGGACTGTCTCCAAACAAGCCTCTTGCCATTGGTTATGTCTGGTTACATTTACAGCACTGTCTGCAAAAAACTTCAAAATTCCTAGATACAGTCCAAATTTACCTGGTTTCCAATCAAATCACTCGTTCTTAATGAATGCAAAACAATTTTTTTGGGTTTTTTAAACAATCTTAATTTGTCTCTGGCTGTTTCTCTTGAACTTTTTTTTTTTAAACAAACCCCACTGTAATTGGAAATGCCAGCTAGGGCATTTGGGAAGTGGTTTTTGCAGTTAAAAATAATTAACATTACCAAAAATCACTTTCTACAGGATTCCTTTAAACAATCCCTTTAGTTAAAGTGTGTGATATGTACTTGTCTCATCTTTTCAGAAACATATTGATTGTATAAAGTGATTACTGTGCCATTGATCTCATGATTCCTAGATTATAAAGTATTTGAAAGAATGGATGTGCCGTCTTTTTCTTTTGTATCCTCCTTTGTATATTAGATACTGAATGTAATCCCCGGTACTGCAGATTTGGACTCCCTTTCCACCTCTAATTACCCTCCCCTTATTTAGGTTCAGGGGAGGGAACAAGCCCAGAAAGAAAACCACTCCAGGGTGTGCTGGATATTTCAGAGAAGTTATTTTGTTCCACTTGTGACCAGACCTTCCACAACCACCAGGAGCAGGTAAAAGCCTAGGTGCAGAGCTAAGTGGTAGAAGCAAAAGTATAACGGTGGGTGAGGAGAGGCAGACATGTGATTTGTCTTTAGTTAATAAAGGTCCACGTTTTGACTGAGGCAGTTGGTATTACCTAGTCATACTTCCTGGAGTTCTATCACTGGTCTCGGGTACCACAAAGGGCCAGGCTAGGGCATATTTCCACATTCAGCCTCTTTCTTTGCCTCCTACCAGAGGGAACATTATAAGCTTGACTGGCATCGGTTTAACCTAAAGCAACGTCTCAAGGACAAGCCTCTCCTGTCTGCCCTGGATTTTGAAAAGCGGAGCTCCACAGGTGATGGCCGGTAGGAGACCTGTGTTGAGTAGGACATGGGGGTGGAGGAAGGCCCTAGTTTAGGAGCTTGAGGAAAGATCAAAGATGGAACACCAAACTTGTGCGCCTCATGTTGTTTTCAGGAGATCTTTCCAGCATCTCAGGATCAGAGGACTCGGACTCAGCCAGTGAGGAGGATTTGCAGATACCGGATGAGGAGCGGGCTGAGTTTGAGAAGCCCAGCAGACCCCAAGGCTTCCACCCCCATCGGGTTCTCTTCCAGAACGCTCGGGGCCAGTTTCTTTATGCCTATCGCTGTGTGCTAGGCCCTCGCCAGGCAAGTGGCGGCCCAGATTGTGTGGCCAACTGCAGCCTTTGTACACTCAGCCTAGGTCTCCCCTAAGAGGGCCATTTCTTATTTTCTTCCTGTTGGGTGTGGGTATCACCACTGACAGCACAGTCTTGGATTGAATTGGCCAGAATCTGGGGTCAGGTGTAAAGGAATTAGGTTTGGAAACAGACCAATCTAGGTTTGAATTGTTCCACTACTTGATCTTGACTACCTCTACAAGCCTCAGATTTCCTTGTCTGTAGAGACAAGCCTCAGGATGGTTGTGGGAAATGAGGTCACACATGTAAGACACTTGGCACTGGCACTGGGTTTCTTCCTGTCAGTGAGTGCCACGGGCATGTTTGTGCTGTCCCTCTGTCATCCAGATGCCCCCAGAAGAACCCGAACTGCTCCTACACAACCTGCAAAACGGAGGTCCCGGACACTGTGTGGTGCTCATGGCTGCAGCTGGGCACTTTGCTGGAGCCATTTTCCAGGGGTGAGAGGGTGCTGCCTGGGGTATAAGGACGCATTGGGTTCTGTTAGCCTGGGCGTATGGGCTGGTTTCCAGCACTGAGTCTGTGTTGTCTACAGAAGAGACGTGGTGACCCACAAAACATTTCACCGCTACACAGTGCGGGCCAAGCGGGGCACAGCCCAGGGCATTCGGGATGCCCGGGGTGGGGCTTCTCGTTCTGCTGGAGCCAACCTGAGGCGCTATAATGAAGCCACGTTATACAAGGTGAGTTCAGCGTCTCAGATCTGGTGGTCTGCTAATCTACTTTTTTTCCCTCTCATCAAATGTGACAGTGGGGAGCTTGACGCCTGCATCCTCCCAGTCCTTCATTATTTCTGGGAAGGGGAAGGTAGACTAGGGATGGATCCATGAAGAGTCTTCGTCCTCTCATTCTTCCTCCCCTCTACTATCTCCTATTTCCCATTCCTTACACATCATCTGTGGGCCGGTTTTTGGTTGGAGATTGAAAAATAGCAAGAGAAGATACACGGGGCTGAGTTACTCTCTTCTCTAGGATGTTCGTGAGCTGCTGGCAGGGCCAGTCTGGGCCAAAGCGCTGGGGGAGGCTGGGACAGTACTGCTGCGTGCTCCCCGCTCTGGCCGGTCCCTGTTCTTCGGAGGCCAGGGGGCGCCCCTGCAACGGGGAGATCCCCGACTTTGGGATATCCCCCTCGCTACCCGCAGACCCACCTTCCGAGAGCTACAGCGTGTGCTCCAGAAGCTGACCACCTTGCATGTCCGTGGTGAGCTTTCGATCCACATGGCCGGTCTCCCTACATCTTCCTGTACCTTCCAGCCCAAGCCTTGGGTTCTCACTTATATATCCAGACATCTTCATTTAGAGAGACCTGGGCTGGCTTCCGCTCAGCTAAACTTGAGAAACGCCTTTTGTTTTATGGCAGGAGAAGACCCCCGGGAGACAATCAAGTTGGACTCACCTCAGACACACTGGAAGATGGGAGGGGGGAAGAAGGCTATGGAGGCAGAAAGAAAGGTCTCCAGTGATGAAAATGAGGCCCTTGGGCAGAAAGAGGAATCTCCCAAACAGGGTTTGAGCGCCATCGGGCAACTGTCAACTCTCTTTCTGGGTGTCTATCCTGGAAATGCAGTGTCAAATCTACTGTCGCTTCTCTCTTTATAATGAGCCCTTACACAACACACACATTGTCACGTACACGTATAGGGCTGTTATGATAAGGGGCATCCGGTAGCAGTTACTGAGACGGGTTTAGTGACCTTTCCAAACGTCCTGTTCTCTTTAGTTCACTGATGTATCCCCAGTACTTAGAAAACATGAAATGGTAAGTGAAAGATGCTTGTGTGGCACGAATCTCACATAATTGCCCTGTCTTACCGGACACTGCGGTTTGGAGCTAAGGCCTGCTTTCCCGGCTGCAGACTCCTAGCCTGCATGGCTGTCACTGCTCCCGTGCCCTCTCCTGTTGTGTACCGTCCTAATGCGACTCAAGGGGAGAGTCTAAGGATGCTTGTCCCTCCATAGCTCCTGCTGGGTCTTTCCCATCTCAGCTGAGAGCCTCATTTCTGCATGGGATACTGATGGATTCAGCTCCTGACATGCTACTTGATTTTGGGTGCTAAAATACAAATACTTATTTTCATTTCAAGACAATCTGGATTCTCTTTTTATGTACATTCTTCTACATCGGGGGCAGCCCACATCCTTCCACCCTCTGCGTATTTCTTCAGATGGACCTAACGTGTCCTATTTTTCCCTAGGTTCAGGGTCAGACGGAGAAGACAGCTTCCAGGTAGAGTTGGAGCTAGTAGAATTGACAGTAGGGACCCTGGATCTTCGTGAGTTTGAGGTACTGCCAAAGCGGAGGAGGAGGAAAAGGAATAAGAAAGAGAGAAGCCGAGACCTGGCAGCCGGGGCGCATGTGACTCTTGCCCAGCAACCTCAAGGAGATGATGAGACCACCTCACAGTCCACCCAGGCACATGCAGGCCCTTTGGGGCCTTCCCTGGATGAGGCTGAGACCCCCGATCAGTCAGAGCTCTGGGATGTGCTTCTAGCCGCTTGCCGAGCCGGAGATGTTGGGACGTTGAGACTGCAGCTAGCTGCTGGCTCCGCAGACCCTGGAGTTCTGTCTCTGCTCAGTGCCCCCTTGGGCTCCAGTGGCTTCACCCTCCTGCATGCAGCAGCTGCAGCTGGGAGAGGCTCAGTGGTTCGCCTGCTGCTGGAGGCAGGTGCCGACCCTACTGTGCAGTAAGTAAGGGTCCCCAAGCCGAGCCCTTTGGGGTATAGAGAGGATCATCTGGAGGCTAACACTGGTACTGGCTACTTGACAGTATTCCCCTTGATCTGTCTGGGTGAGGCTGGGAGATGCAGGAGGCAAGTTGAACCCATATTTGGGGCTTTTCGCACTCAGGGACGCCCGGGCCCGGCCACCATATACGGTTGCAGCTGACAGGTCAACGTGTAATGAGTTCCGAAGGTTCATGGAGAAGAATCCAGATGCTTATGATTACAGCAAGGCTCAGGTCAGCTGGAAAAGGAAGCCGCAGCACAGTAGGAAGGCAGCCTGGATCCTGGCTAAGATCTTTTCTACTTATGGTTTTCTCAAGGACAGTTTGTATGGGTCTTACCTTACACCTCCCCCGAAATCCTCCAGGTACCAGGGCCACTGACGCCAGAAATGGAGGCACGGCAGGCCATGCGGAAAAAGGAGCAGAAGGCGGCCCGGCGGCAACGGGAGCAGCAGCAGCGGAAGCAGCGGGAGCAGGAGGAAAGGGAGCGAGAGGGGCAGCGGCGCTTTGCCGCCCTCAGCGATCGTGAGAAGGTGAGCCTGGAGCTCCTCTCTTCCATGGCCCCGATGTCCTTAGAGGTCTGACTTCCCAGCGTGCAGCTGTCCCTTCTTGGGCACCCTGTCCACCACTGGGGCCTTGCCCTTAACAAGACTTCTCTTCCCCTCAGAGAGCTCTGGCCGCAGAGTGCCGGCTGGCCGCCCAGCTGGGAGCCCCCACCCCCCATACCCCTGGCTCTGCAGCCCTCAGTGCTCCGTAAGTGCAGGGGCAGGCATGATGGCTCGGCCTGGCGTGGGCAAGTAGAGTGAATGCTGCAGTGAGCTCAGAAAGGCTGGGGGTGGGGGTGGTTGGAGATGTTCTGGGAACCCTCTGGAGCAAAACCGGAAACAGCCGGAGGGGTGGGGAGAGCTCGGATTGGAAAGTTTCTGGGGTACCTGTTCAGCCATCTGTCTTCCTCTCGTCCAGACGCTGCTGGAGTTGCGGGACATCCCTCCAAGGCCTCACTCCCTTTCACTATCTTGACTTCTCTTTCTGCTCCACACGCTGCCTCCGGGATCACCGCTGCCAGGCCGCCAAGCCCTCTTCCTGATCTCTTACGGCTGCGCCTGGAGCCAGCTCGGCCCTGAGAGGGTGCATTCATGCTAGCCCTAGGTTTCTTCTTTCCCGTGAAACCGGAGTATTTGGAAGATTAGGAAAGACACTCAGGAACCAGGGCAAAGACAGGGCCACAGAGGGGTATGGAGCTGCGACTGTCTCTGGAACTTTAATCACAATAAAGTTTGGCAAGGAAACTGCACTTAGACTTGCATTCAGGCCTGTGGCCTTTGGTTCCTTGTGGTCACCGTGGCCAGCACAGCACCAAGGGTTCCTGCCCACTTTATGTCCCAGGTCCAAGGGGTTTCCTTTCTTTCAGTGCCCACTTAACTCCATTGGTTCAGAGGCACTTTGTGTATCAGGCGAGAGGGAATAGATGTATGTCTTATGCAAGGTGCTATTGAGGATAGGCCTGTCCAGAAACTGGATTTGGGGCTGAGGAGGCACGTTTTCTAGCTCCAGCAGTGTGATTTTGTTGAGGGCTCCCCTAGAAAACAACAGAGGTCTTGGCACATAGAGGGTCTCTTGTGGCCCACGCTTTGTCCAGTACCGGCCCAAGTTAAACCCATTGATCCAGACTTGGCCCTGGGAAAGAGAAAAGAGAGCAGAAAATAAAAGGGTCAGCTCTAAGGGAGGTAGAATCATCCCCTTTTGGTTTCCTTCCTCCCTCCCTCCCTCCCTTCCTTCCTTCATTTGAGAGAGAAAAAGAGAGAGCACGGGGGGAGGGGCAGAGGGAGAAGGAAAGAGAGAATCCCAAGCAGACTCCCCGTGCTGTGCATGGAACCCATGACCTCGGGATCACAACCTGAGCCAAAATCAAGAGTCAGATGTTCAACCGACTGAGCCACCAGGCACCTCTCCTTTTTGGGTTTCTAATCAGGAATAATTTCTGCTCCCCCTCTTTCCATAATTTTTCTCTCATCACTCTGACCCCACTGTCAGCAGTACCTTGGTCCATCCAGGTAGAAAGAGAAAAGTGTCCCCGCCTTCTCCTAAAATTGGAAATGTGGTAGAGTAGAAGGTGGGGCCAGAGGGAACTTGAGGGTGTGACCTTTTCATCAACTGGAGGGGAAACCACCACTTTACAAGTTTATCAACTTTGAGAGGGAACATCAGCCACTGGGTGAGGACTCTTTGCCCCAGAATTGGCGGCTCTAATAGGCCCTGTGAAGAAGGCAAATGAAAATTCATCATTATTTAAGCCCTTGTTTGTCCTCCATTAGGCCCCTGTTTGTCCAGGGGAGTTTGGTCAGTAAGAGTCTGGAGGAGAAGGGGTGGGCAAGACTAGCTCACCTTGAAGTCACTGCTGTTAGACCCGAAACTGAGCCTCCCCATGTTCTCCAGTAAGATGTCCAGTTTGGCCCCTACTGTCCCCATCAAAAATAGTTGGTGTTTCATGTTTCGTTCCAAAACACCCTGAAACACCTGTGGACAAGAGGAGCTGTGAGAGGAAGGGCTCAGCATCTAACTCATGGCCGTGACACAGGAAGCTATGTTAGCACACATACTTGGAGAGCAAAGAGAATGCAGCCCATCTGTCAGTTACCCATGCATTCTGGAACCTTAGCCTCAAGTCAAATTCTTCCTCATTCTAGCTTATCCGTGGCCCCCCTGCAAATGTGGGCAGACAGTGGGAAAAGGCAGATAAGGGGAACTTAAGGCTAAAGGGTGCTGGGGAGGAGAAGAGACAGGCTCACGAGGTAGCCTAGAATTAGGTCCTTACCCCATCTACCATCACGTAGGCACGGTCGTGGACTCCATTGTTAGGCACCCAGAACTGTGTTGGCTCAGAAACAGTATAGGTCAGATAGGTCCGGTACAACACAAAGCCACGGTCCTGGGTATGGAAGAGCAAGTACTTAAGATGAACTGAGAGGTTAAGAAAGGATACTATGGGGAAGATCTACAGCTGAGAGACCCTTTGGCTAGGGCTGTTGAGGAAGGCTGGCATGCCTACCGGATGTGGGATTATGCCTTACCTGTTTGACAGCCTCAAAGGACAGTGGCAAGATTGAACGGATGGGCCCTTGGGGGCATAGGAAGTCTAGGAAAGCCAGCAAATCCCCATCCTGTTAGAATAAGGGGAAGGTATTAAAAGGGAAGTTCTGGAATAGAGGGCAGGATGGGCTGGGCCATTTAGAGAACAGGGGGGTAGAATCAGAGAAAAGATAAGGAAGAGCTTACCAGATGCAGGGTCAAAGGTCCAAGCATCATCTTGGGGCTGGGGGGAGGTAAAGGTCCCAAGGGAATTTCCTGGAACTGAGCCCAAATTCTCTCAGGAGCCATAGGAAAACCACACAAACCACCCTTATTCCGATACCCTGGCACATACACTAACAACCCCTATTCCGAGACCCTAGCGCAGGGTTCTCAACCCGGGGTCCAGGGAAGGGCTTCAAGGGGTTACGAAGATCCTGTAATTCTGCACATGCTTGTGTGTCTCCTCCCAGGCAATCCCATCTGCGTAGCTGGGAAATGGTTCTGTGGGCTCCATGGCCCAGACAACACCAGTGATTTATGGGACCCCATTACAAACAACTTAGGTACTCCCTTTCCCCCAAATTAATGAAAGCCTTTGGTGCTTAATGAAGTGGTAGGGCACCTCGCTGATGACGTTTCGAAGAGCAAAAAGCTTAGGTGTGGGGTCCCCTGCTTCGGATATTGGTGCATCGTAGTCATAGCTGGTAGTAATTGGAAGAAAGCGTCCCTTCTCATCAGCACCTGGGGTCAAACCAATTTCCTTAATTCAGTGTCTCAAATGACAGGCACTAAGCAAAGACATTCATGCAGAGAATTTTGCCATGAGAGGGGGCAGTGGTGGCCACATCCAGCTTCTAGACCTAATGTGCCCAGCCCGCGGCTTCTAATTCCTTGATGCCTCCCTGCCTCCACCCCAGGGACCATCTGGACTCACCATTCCAGTATCCAAAGTTGGTACCTCCGTGGAACATGTACCTGGAGCGGGAAAAGGTGGGGGGAAAGGCAAAAGCTGACCCACTGAATCATGTTCATCCCCAACACCCCGTTAACGGCTTCATGTTGGCTCTTACATGTTCACACTGGCTCCCAGCCTCAGCATGTTCTCTAGGCCTGTGGTCACAGCCGAAATGGACCGCGTGGAGTGATTCTGGCCCCAGTAATCCAGCCAACCTGTGTAGTACTCGGAGTTCACCTAAAACGTGGAGTGAAAGCAGCCATAAGCGGGATGGCAACTGAGCTCAACCCTTCCCAACCGTAACTCCGGCTTTGATTGCCCTCCCCTCCAGCTCCTCACCAGTGGCCCACGGGGTTCATACTTCCGAAGCAGGGCAAAGATTTTGGTCATGTTGTCAGCTGCCAGAAGGAGGCAAAGGTGAAAGATAAACATGGAAGAGATGCCCCCTTCCCCAGACTCCACTCCACCCTCACTCAGGAGACCTGGGCCAAAATCCACAGTGGTATAGAGTCCCTGGAGGGAGCCACATTTGAGTCCTTCAGGCCCATCCGTGGTGAAGAGCAGGATCCTGTCTCCTAGCAGCGCGCGGAAGAGCCCAGCCAGGTGCCTCATGTAGCCGAAGTCACAGGCTCTGTAGCTGCCATATTCATTCTCCACCTGCCCGGGAAAAGGAAAAGTGGAGCTCGGCTCTGCAGCAGACATTAGGACCCCCGGCACCTCCTTTCCCTTGCCCGGTCAACCTGTACCCGGTCACTTGTACCTGAATGCTAATGATGTTGCCCCCATTGTGGTAGAGCCATGGATATAACCTGGGCAGCAAGACCTTGAACCAGGAGTCCACTGCGGCAAGAAAGTCTAAAGGAAGGAGCGGGGGGCGCCTGGGTGGCACAGCGGTTAAGCGTCTGCCTTCGGCTCAGGGCGTGATCCCGGCGTTATGGGATCGAGCCCCACATCAGGCTCCTCCGCTATGAGCCTGCTTCTTCCTCTCCCACTCCCCCTGCTTGTGTTCCCTCTCTTGCTGGCTGTCTCTATCTCTGTCAAATAAATAAATAAAATCTTTTTTAAAAAAATTTAAAAAAATGAAGGAGCGGTGTTCTGCTCATTAGGACACCACCACCTTCGCAGCCCCTACCCATAGCGTCAAGGCCAGCAACCTTTGTGCTGCCTGACCCTGGGCTGCAGTTCGCACCCCACTTGTCCACAAATGAACCTGAGCAGCTGCGACTCTGAACCCTGACCACTGGTGAATTTGCATGGCGAGGACATCTGAGAGCAGGAAACCTTAGAGCGGTGTTCGTAAATTTAATTTTTAAACGTAAGAAAAATGTTAGGGACACCTGGGTGGCTCACTCAGTTAGGTGCCTGCCTTCGGCTGAGGTCATGATCTCAGGGTCCTGAGATCAAGTCCCACATCCGGCTCCTTGCTCAGCAGGGAGCCTGCTTCTCCCTCTGCCTCTGCTCCCCCTGTTTGTGCTCTCTCGCTGACAAATAAATAAAATCTTTAAAAATCAAACAAAAACATTGAATTCCTTTACATTTTGTGTTCGGTATAGTGTCCAGATTTAACTGCCTCCTTTAATGCAAGCACATGCTAAATGTCACTCAACAAAGATCTATGGGTGCTTACTGTGCACCAAGCAACGTTCTAGGTGTTAGGGGTACAGAGTAGAACAAAACTGATAAAAATCTCTGCCCTTGTACAACTTCCTTCCCACTGAGGAAGGCAGACAATAAACAAACAGTTAAAATATATAGTATGTTCGTGCCAAGGAGAAAAAATAAAGCAGGGAAGAAGGATATAAAATGTGGGGGAGCTTAAATTTTAGAGAGTAGCCCAGGGCAAGTCTCACTGAGAAGGTTATTCTGCAGGAAGATAGCGAGAGCACAGAGTGCAAAGGCCTCAAAGGAATGTGCCTGGTGGGTTTGAAAAACAGCAATGAGGCCAGCGTGAACAATGAGGAAAGGAGTAGAGGTCAGGGAGGTGACAGGGCCAATTAGGTAGGACCTAATAGGCCATTTTAAGGAATCCATGGTTCATATTCTGAATGAGATGAGAACCTACTGGAGAGGTTTAAACAGTGAAATGGCATGATCTGAGATATGTATTTAAACTTCTGTTTTAACAGGATCACCCTGTACTGAGAACAAAGGGGTAGGAGCAAAGGGAAACCAGTAAGTAAGTTCTTAAGACAGTCCAGGTGGGAGAGGCGGTTTGGATTAGTGAGGGTGATGAAAAGTAGCTGAATTCAATATATTTTGAGAGTAAAGCTGCAGGGTTTTCTGATAGGTTGAATATGAGGTGGGAAAGAGAGGCATGAAGAATTAAACCACAGTGCTTAGGCTGATCGGCTGGAAAATGGAGTCACCATTAACTGAGGGGATCATAGGAATAGCTGGGGGAGCGGCAGGCAGGGGGAGAAGCAGGCTCCCTGCTGAGCAAGGAGCAGCCTTGATCCCAGGATCATGACCTGAGCAGAAGGCAGACACTTAACCAACTGAGCCACCCAGGTGTCCCCTGACTGGAGATTCCTATTTCAGAGTCGTTAGCTATTAGATGGGATTGAAAGCCATGAGAATGGATGAGATTATCTAAGGAGTGAACACATAGAAGAGAAGCTTCCGAGGACTGAGACCAGCAACACCCCAGCATTTAGCAGAAAGAGAAAGGGAGCAGAACCAGCATGAGACTAAGTAGGAGCGCACCTGCGTGGCTCAGTTGGTTAAGCGTCTGCCTTCGGCTCAGGTCATGGACCCAGGGTCCTGGGATGGAGTCCTGCTTCAGGTTCCCTGCTCAGCTGGGAGTCTGCTTCTCCCTCTGCCCCTCCCCACCCCGCTCATGATCTCTCTCTCTCTCTCAGGCTCTCCCTCTCTCTCTCAAATGAATAAATAAAATGTTTAAAACAAACAAAAGAGACTAAGGAGTGGTCAGCAAGGCTGGAGCGCGGGGAAGGAGCTGGGACCAGATAAAGGTGGTTATATTGGAAGCCAAGAGAAGAGGGGTGGGGAGGAGAGAGACCTGGAAAGGCGCTGTGGACTCAGCAGTGAAGAGGTCACTGGCTTTCTTGAGAAAAGCGGACACCGCATGCTGGTGTTCCAGCATGACTTTACCATTTCAAATGTATTTCATGGCCAGCTGAGTTGGGGAATTGTTCTGAGGGGCATAAAGCTCTTCAGCGCCTTCAGAAGCGGGACAGTCCCTGCAGGGTCCCCAGAAGATACAGAGCATTTTCACCAGAGTGATCTTTTTAAAAGATATACATCAGACAAAATCACTCCCCTGCTCTGATGACTTCCTAGTTACACCTGAAGTAAAATCCAAACTCCTTGAAATGTTGGGCATTTCAGAGCTTCATCTTGAATTCTCATCTTTTCTCTCCCTGTGCTCTTTCCTCAGGCAATGTCTCAATAGCCATGGATCTACATGCCATCTTTAGACTGATGGGCCCCAAATTTATCTCTCGCTCAGACCTCCCCGTGAGTGCCACACTCACACAGCCTGTGGCTTACTTAACATCCTCACTGGAGTGTGATGGGACAGAAATTTAACATGACCAGAAAAACTGTTTTTCCCCCAAAAAGGTGGTCCTTTGCCACCCCTAGTCTCCTCCACCTTCCCTATGTCAGTAAATGGCACCGCCATCTGGACTGGCAAGAAAGGGGACCCCTTTCTTTCCAGACCCTACCCGTGCTGCCCCCCACTTCTCCTTCCCATCAAAATCTATCAACAAGTCCTGGTGATCTGGATCTCCAACCTACATCTCACTTCTGCCCTCTTCTTCCTGTCTCCACCTCCGTCATCTTAGTCCGGGAGCCACTGCCTCCCTCCTCAACTACAGTGAGAGTCTCAACTACAGCCAATTAGTTTCTCCACCTCCACCCTTGCCCCCCTCCCTCCATTCTCCACATCCAGGCTAAAGTAATCTGAAAACAAATCAAACCTGTCTGGTTAGGCTCTTTCAATGGCTTTCTACTGTGCTTAGAATCAAATGCAAACTCTTACAGTGGCCTACCAGGTCCTGCATGAACAGTCCCTATCTATCTCCAATTTCCCATCACATTCCTCTCTCCCTTACCCACTAGGCTCCAGCCAAGCTGGCCTCAAGCAGGCCATGTTCCTTCCCACTTCTGGGCTTTATAATATACTGTTCCCTCTACCTGGTCATTGTCACCTTTCCCTTCCCTAGAGTCAAGTGAAATGTCATCATCTCAGAAAAGCCTTTTCTGACCTCCCTACCCCCAAATACGCCTTCTCTGTTACTCACAATCTCAACTCCTTGTCTATTTTCATGTGTGGTATTTTTACACCTTGCACTAATCTTACAGGTCTTGGGTTTTTAAAAAACTGTTTCTTTCACCATAAGCTCCACGGCACAAGGGCTGGGTCTGTCTGGTCCGCCAGTTTGTAGCATCTTGCTAGGCATGAAGGAAACACTCAAATATCTGCAAGAATGATCTCCAGTTTGGGGATGGTCTTTTCGGTTTTGAGCACTCAAAAGACCCATTTTGTTGCTGTTGGTTGCTTTTTTTCTGTTAAAAATGTTGTCTCAACTCACCTGGATCTGAGGTTCTCAGATGTATATCAGGTTTTTGAAGCAACCAGGCTGGGAGGCCCCCCTGAGACAAACATAAAGACAGCAGGTTTTGTTGTTTGGGAGTGGGGAAGGGGAGATTAGAAGGGAGTATGTTTAGTCTAGCACTGGACGTGGCCCTATAGTGCGGGCAGATGGGAGGAGTGGAGGAACTGCACAGGAGTGGCTCTGGGTCTGTCCCTTCTCCTAACTCACCATGTCCCACTCTGCACAGATGTAAGGTCCTGGTCTCAGTATGACCAACAGGTTCGCTACAGATGCCTCGTTCAGAAATGCAAAGAGGTCCCGGCTGCCATTAAAGTTATAGACCCCAGGCTCTGGCTCATGGTAGTTCCAGGGCACATAACTGAGAAAGAAAGAGGTTAACAGGGCACAAGGCAGAGAGGTGCTAGAGAGGCCTAAGGGCTCAGGCCTTGCAGGGCATCTCCGAGAAGCTGTCGGAAGGAGGTCCTGGCCCACCCTTCCCCACCCTTGGCCTGACAGCCCTGGAGCTCTCATACCCAGCTAGGCTTCCTGTCCCAATCCTTCTTATGGGGGTGGTAGGAAGGGTAAATCCCACCCTCCATGGCTCTCCTGAGCACTTCTTACAACTGTACAGTGTTGAGGCCACTCATTCGCATCTTGAAAAGCCGGTCTGCCCAAAGCACCCGTGGTACCCGAAAGTAGTGCAGGCTGCCAGACACGTAGCGGAACGGGGCCCCATCCAGGAGGAATCTGTCATTTTCCCGATCCACTACGAACGACCGAGTGCCTGCCTGCAAAAGAGACCATGCTCAGCAAAGGTCTGGAGTGGGGGGTCAGTGTCCGTTGAGGAGATGGAACTAGCCCTGCCCACTGTTCTGTGAGTTTCACTTTCTTTCTCTCCTGGGCTAGATCTCGTCCCGCCTCACCACACCCAGCCTGCTGATTAAATCCTGTCATTTTACCTGGGGCAGCAGCAGCGTCAGAAGTGGCAACAGCAGGGCAGGAAGGCAAAGCGGCTTCTTGGGAGCCATGGCGCTAACAGGGCTCCTCTAGTCTGAGAGGGCGGTCCGATTGTCACGTGGCGGATTCCTGGGAGGGAACCTCAGCGAGCAAGGGGGCGGGGACCACCTCAAGTTGCCAGGCGGGTAGCCTGGACTTGTCCACCCGCTACTCTACTAGTTTGTAAAAATCCTCTACATGTTGAATCCGCTTCATCAGTGTTACCTAGGAGCTTGTTAGAAATGCAGAGTCTCAGGTCCTACCTCAGACCTATAGAATCAGAATTTGCATTTTAACAAGATTCCCAGGCGATCCCCAAGACATTCAAGATTGAGAAGCACTGTCCTACTAAACTGAGCTCCCTGAGGGTGGAGAGTACCTTGTCCATCTTGAATCCTCAGCTTCTAGCACAGGGCCCGGCACATAGCGGGTTAAATCTAGATGAATGAATGTCAGAACCAGGGGGCTAAAACAGGTTCAGAACCAACGGAAACCAGATCTTCCCAGTGGTGTGAAAGTGGGGGACCAAGTTATAAGAGGGATCTTTTTCCTGGTGGCCCTGTTATAGCAAAAGAGACCACCTCAGCCATTCTGTCTTCTTTGGATGTGCACTGCTCAATTTATCCCTGCCTGCCTGTGTGACAGATGTCAAAGACAACTACTTGGTGCCAGGGCTTGGGAATTTGTGAATTTCCATGGCTCCTGCCTTCACAGTCCCAAGCCCGGGATGTAAGGACCAGAATAAGAAAAATAAAATAATAATAAAAATAACAGTAATTTGTTTATTGACACTAACTGATGGCTATGTCAGATATTGTGCTTAGCACGTTACATCTCATTTAATCTTCAAAAAACTCCGTACAGATAATTATCATTCCCACTTTACAGATGAGGAAATTGAGACAGAAATTTTAAATAACCTGTTCGAGGTCACACAACTAGTTTAGCAGAGCTGGGATTTGAACTAAGCAGTCTGGCCTCACAGTACATGCACTTAATTTTAGGTACTATTATACCTTGTTTACAATTAGGGAAACTGAGGCTCTGAGACGTTAAGCGGTCCAAGGCCACACGGCTAGTAACTAAGCTATTAAGACAGGATTTAGAACCTAGTCCGGTCCCAGAGCCCAAGCTCTTAACCACTGAAACTAGGGTAGTGGAATACAGGCCAGAGCCCCCAAGGTTGTACTGATCAGAGCTGTAGGGGGTAGGGGTCCAGGCAGCCAGCACGCGCCCCAGCACCCGCCCCTCGGGGCTGGACTGTTGTCAGCTTCCTACCTCCGGCATTGGGAGATGGAGGTCCTGGGGGCCTCGGGCCGAGCCCGGCTTTGCTCCCCTTTGGCGTGGGTGCCTGCGTCTTGACCACTACTGAAGGACAGGTGTGGAACCCTCACCCGGGTCCTGGGACCCGTCCTCCCCCAGGCTTAGCCCGCCCCCGGCCTCTCAGCTCCGCGCCCCCACATTATCCTGATGCCCAGCGGTTGCTAGGATACCGCGGGCCGTTACGCCGGCGCGGCCTGATGACGTAGCCACTTCTTCCGGTTCCCGGCGCTTCTCTCCAGCCCGAGCCAGGTCAGTGGGGAGTCCCGGCTGGCTGTCCGGGGGCTTCTGCGCGCCGAGGCGGGGGGTGGGCTCTCCCAGTGGTGGGCCCTGCCAGGGGTGGGCCTGGACCTCGCATCCCGCGGAACTACCCTCTGCCCTGCAGGCGGCCCGACGGCCGTGGGAGCGGGCGGCTCAAAGGTGGGCTGGGGTTGGAGGAAGCGGCCTTGCAGTCTCTGCGTGGCTGGAGGCTTCAAGGCACCTGACCCCAGCCTTCTTGGAGCTGGCGTCGCTAAGTCCCGTTTTCTCTACGTTCCGAGACCCGGGCGCCAGCCCACCACATTGGTACTTAAGGGGTCGTCTGGATCATGCCTGACCCACGACCCTGCTGTTCTTTTCCTTCCAGCATGATCCGCTGGGCCCCCAGCTCATCGCCTGGAAGAGACCACCCAACCTGGACGAAGCCGTCGGCAGCCTCAGACCGCCCTTGAGGAGGATGACTGAGACACTATGGGCCACGCGCTGTGTGTCTGCTCTCGGGGAACTGTCATCATTGACAATAAGCGCTACCTCTTCATCCAGAAACTGGGGGAGGGGTGAGTGTTTGGAAATCACTAAGTTAGTCCCCAGGGTTCTGGTGATTGAAGGACAACCGTCTGCACATGATAGGGACACAAACGTTTTATTCTCTTAACCTATCCTTTAGCTCATCTGACAGAGCCTAGTGACATGGTAGTCAAGAAAGTGGATTCCGGAGCCAGGCCTCCTGGATCCACCTTGTGTGACTTTGAAAAGCCCTGATTTCTTCATCTGCTTAATGGAGATAATTGTCTTTTGTCGCTGCTGGAGTTGTGAGGATTAAATGAGATAATGCGTATAAAAAACATCTCACCCAGTGCCTGGTTCCCAGCACTTGGTAAAAGTTGACTGTTACTCATGTAATATTTATGGAACATTTGCCATGTGTAGAGCAGTGGTTATGACCAAAGTACCTCAAAGATTATTGTGTACCTACTCTTGAACTCAAAGTGTAAAATCTTCAGCCTTCTCTTGAAGCTACATCTTGGGAGGGTTTCTTGCTAACTGGGAAAGATACCCCCCTCACCTTCTCCCCCAGGGAGTTCCTCTGGGTCCAAGCAGTGTGGGAGATGACCGTGGTCCTTCACTGACCCCTTTGGCCCACAGTGGGTTCAGCTATGTGGACCTAGTGGAGGGGTTACATGATGGACACTTCTACGCCCTGAAGCGGATCCTGTGTCACGAGCAGCAGGATCGGGAGGAGGCCCAACGAGAAGCAGACATGCATCGCCTCTTCCATCACCCCAACATCCTTCGCCTTGTGGCTTATTGTCTGAGGGAGCGGGGCACTAAACATGAGGCCTGGCTGCTGCTACCCTTCTTCAAGGTCAGAAAGTCTCCTAGCAATGGAGGGGCTTGCAACAGAGTCATCTACCAAGGGCTGTGTGAGTAGTCAAGCATGTTAGGAAGCAGAGACCATGTCCTGGGTTTGACCGCTTCAGATTTGGAATTTAGGGGAACCCAAGGAGGACTGTGAGGTGTGTAGTGTGTGGGGGGAAAGAGTTGCTAGGCTGTGATGCAGGGAAGGGATCAGGCCAAGGGAGGAGAGACTCAGAAAACATGTCCAACCGTGGGGAAACTTGTGTTGCAGAGGGGTACGCTGTGGAACGAGATAGAAAGGCTGAAGGACAAAGGCAACTTCTTGACTGAAGAGAAAATCCTTCAGCTGCTGCTGGGTATCTGCAGAGGCCTTGAGGCCATTCATGCCAGAGGTTATGCACACAGGTCAGTGGGAGGGGCCCTGTATGCTTATGGGGTAGAAAGGAAGAGCCTCAGGAAAAGTAATGAGAGGTCTCTGCTCTCCTCCCAAGGAACAGTCCCCATGATTCTTTTGCCCCCAGGGGTTCTAGCCTCCCTATTCAGGAATGCTCATGAGCCATTTCCACTTCCCTACAGGGACCTGAAGCCCACCAATATCTTGCTTGGAGATGAAGGGCAGCCGGTTTTAATGGACTTGGGTTCCATGAATCAAGCTTGCATCCATGTGGAGGGCTCCCGCCAGGCTCTGGCCCTGCAGGTAAAAGAGTGTCCAGGTTCCTTTGCCCTCCTGTTCCCCGTCCTCAGCCTTTTCTCTTGCATCCCCCAATTTGGTCACATGAGTATGACCTGTGCCCCTCGTTTGAGCTGTGGGGCCACTGTTCCAGGACTGGGCAGCCCAGCGATGTACCATCTCCTACCGGGCCCCAGAGCTCTTCTCCGTGCAGAGCCACTGTGTCATCGACGAGCGGACTGACGTCTGGGTGAGGAGCGTGTGGCTGGGCACGTGGGTGGGGAGGAGCACTGCTCTGCACCTGCTGCGCGGCAGAGGAGCAGGCCTTTGGTTTCCTGGGCATGGGGCCCCAGGAACCGTGTATGTCCCCATCCCCCTCAACTTCCTGCCTGGGAACTGTCACTGACACTGTACTCAGTTGCTCAGGAAGTGGTATAATCCTGCCCTGTGAACAGAGCGAGTACAGCTAAGTGTCAGGGCTGAAGGCAGTGGCTAAGCAAGGGGTGCAGAAGCCTCCAGCCAACTGGTGGTTGCTCTGGACCCTGGTGGTGGTGTGTGGCCGAGGTCAGTGTACTCTTTAGCTTATGTAGTCACCTGTCACTACAGAATGAAGAGGAGCGCTATCCCCTCCATTGGTGTCCTGTCAAGGAATAACCAAGTTATGCTCAGTCCCTAGGCTGCGTGCTATATGCCATGATGTTTGGGGAAGGCCCATATGACATGGTGTTCCAGAAGGGTGACAGCGTGGCCCTTGCTGTGCAGAACCAACTCAGCATTCCGCAGAGCCCCAGGTGAGCAATCAAAGGGGCACCAAACATTTCAGACTCCTCCCTGACATTCGTGGACTTGGAACCTTAGCACGGGGAATGGGGATCCTCCAGTCACCCTGCCCGTCTCCTTCCACAGGCATTCTTCAGCCTTGCGGCAGCTGCTGACCTCAATGATGACCGTAGACCCCCAGGAGCGCCCTCCCATTTCTCTCCTCCTCAGTCAGTTGGAGGCACTGCAACCCCCAGCTTCAGACCAGCACACCACCCAGATCTGAACAAACCAGTGGCGGCGTTGAGAAGGTGGCCCTTGTGCCTTGGAAGGAGGCCCCCGTCCCTCATTAGAATCTCCATCCAGTCTCTCCAGGACTGCTGTCTTGTCGTTGGGGACAGGTGGATGGGGACAGTCAACTCAGTCTTATTTCTCTGCTTCTTCTCTCTTCCCTCCAAGAGCAACAACTGGACAGGGGAACTGACTGAGTTGGGGTGGACGAGGGTGGGAGATGGGGAATGGGAAACTGATAGAATCTAGAAAGGCTCTGAGCAGGACTGCTGAGCTTACATCATGGTCTGCCTTCACATCTGGGAGCAGGAGAATGTATAAATAGAAGAATAAAGTGAAAGCAGCTTGGTGTGGATCTTAGTCTCATCATTCCTGGAGTGAGAGAGAAGAGGTGCCAGGGGCCCGAGGTCTGGTTGCCATTTCCAAGGGAACAGACTGGGAAGAGGGACTGGTGTAGTGAGGAATGGCATGACATCGGCAGTCCGCCTAAGGAGGCAGGTGTCTTTACCTTCGATCTGGCTAGCTGGGAGGAGGCAGTTCTGCTCTAGCTTGTCTTAGTCAAAGACTTAAAGCTGTTCTGGATCATCCTGGCTTCTATGCTAAGAATTGGGACCAGGGCGCCCCCGAAGCACATCCAATTTGTTCTTTCCTTCATTCCCAGGAGTGGGTCGCTGAGTCAAAGCAGCCCAGCCGGTTTGCCAGGCAAGGGCTTCTGGGTGGAGACACCTGAGGAAGCTTTTGGACAACAACTTCACAAGTCTCTCCCAGCCTCAGCCTGGGGGCAAGGGGAGTGGCAGTGGCAGCCATTTGGCCCACAGTTTCTCCCAGAGGGTTCTAGCACACACATGGTTAATGATTAATGAGGCCAGTGTGGTGTGGCAGTATCCAGCTGCCACTTCCTGCCCTACTCTGCTGAGTAAACAGGGGCCCTGCCTTTGCTGGGCTTGAAACCTGTTCCCTAGGGAAGGGCACTGCGTCCCTGAATCACCAGGGAGGGGAAGGGAAGGGCAGGGCTGACATCTCCTGCTCCCAAGTTTGAAGCTTCTTCCCCCCCTCCCCCACCCCAGCCATGCTCACCCCCATGTGCTGACGTCGATGTGGGTCCTGGGGTGCCTATTAGCAATGTTGGAATTTTCCCGAGGGCCCCGGCGGGAGGCTCCCCCCGCTAGCATAGAAGCTGAGGCCAGAAAGAAAGAACAAACAGAGGGGAGACAACCTGACTTTTAATGGCACAGCCCTAGGCCCCAGCAATGCAGCAGGAGAGACAGCTGTGCGAAGCTACTCAGAGGTGCGGTGACACAAACAACTCTAGGAGATGGCCCTTGTCCCCTCCCATCCCCCAAACTCATGACTAGGCTCCATGCCCAGGAACTGTGGGCCAGCCCAGCCCCACTCCCAGGCCCTCATCTCACACAGAGGTGCCCGGGCCAAGCTTCCAGAGTCAGTGAATGCAGAAGCAGCAGGAAAAACAGAGTAGCAGTCTCACTCAAATACAGAAACTGCTGGGCTTAAACTCCTACTTGGAAAGGAAGTGAGAACTTGTATCTTTCAACAGCTTGTGGCTGGACGACAGGTCCGGGAGTCAGTCCTCATTTCCTCTCTACCATCCTGGGCACCCCTGGGGTCTTACATCAAGGTCCCTGGGGTCACGTTTCCTCCGGCCTGGCAAGGACCCCTTGGCAGGTCTCACCTTCAGCCACGGAAGGGAAAAGGGTCATAGGCAGCAAAGAATGAGGGCAGCAGCAGAAGCAGCGGGCGGCAGCAGCACAGAGAGGAAGGCAGCAGAAGCTCAAGCACTCACAGAGGGGACAAGAAACCGTGCAAGGAGACTGTTTATTTCGAAAGGATTTTGCAATAAACATAGTGAGTGGGCTCCAGGCAGCTGCTCTATTCTTCTCCCTCATCCTCGTCCTCATAGGAGTCGATGCCCACCTCCTCGTAATCCTTCTCCAGGGCAGCCATATCCTCCCGGGCCTCTGAGAACTCCCCCTCCTCCATGCCCTCACCCACGTACCAGTGCACAAAGGCCCTCTTGGCATACATCAGGTCGAACTTGTGGTCCAGGCGGGCCCAGGCCTCGGCGATGGCCGTCGTGTTGCTCAGCATGCACACGGCGCGCTGCACCTTGGCCAGGTCGCCCCCGGGCACCACGGTGGGGGGCTGGTAGTTGATCCCCACCTTGAAGCCCGTGGGGCACCAGTCCACAAACTGAATACTGCGCTTGGTCTTGATGGCGGCAATGGCGGCGTTGACGTCCTTGGGCACCACGTCGCCCCGGTACAGCAGGCAGCAGGCCATGTACTTGCCATGACGGGGGTCACACTTCACCATCTGGTTGGCAGGCTCGAAGCAGGCGTTGGTGATCTCTGCCACCGACAGCTGCTCGTGGTAGGCCTTCTCCGCTGAGATGACCGGCGCGTAGGTGGCCAGGGGGAAGTGGATGCGAGGGTAGGGCACCAGGTTGGTCTGGAACTCGGTCAGGTCCACGTTGAGGGCCCCGTCGAAGCGCAGGGAGGCCGTGATGGAGGACACAATCTGGCTGATGAGCCGGTTGAGGTTGGTGTAGGTGGGGCGCTCGATGTCCAGGTTGCGGCGGCAGATGTCATAGATGGCCTCGTTGTCCACCATGAAGGCACAGTCCGAGTGCTCCAGGGTGGTGTGGGTGGTCAGGATGGAGTTGTAGGGCTCCACCACGGCTGTGGACACCTGCGGGGCAGGGTAGATGGAGAACTCCAGCTTGGATTTCTTGCCGTAGTCAACGGAGAGCCGCTCCATCAGGAGTGAGGTGAAGCCCGAGCCGGTGCCCCCTCCGAAGCTGTGGAAGACCAGGAAGCCCTGAAGTCCTGTGCACTGGTCAGACTGAAAGGCAGGAAAGAGAAAGAACAGTGTAGGTAGGCCAGGGGCCTGAGGAACTCTACCTTCTGGCTCCACAAAGCCTAAAATCTTTCAGGAGTCAGGGCAGAGACTAGTAACTATCTCATAGCAGCAGCATGCTCTGGAACCCATAAAATTAGAGATGACTCCCCAAAATGGATCCTGAAAAAAACTGTTCCTGACCATTAGCATCATCTCAAAAGCCCCCTCCCTTCCATCCCAAGTTCTCACCAGTTTGCGGATCCGGTCCAGTACTGGGTCAATGATCTCCTTGCCGATGGTGTAGTGACCACGGGCATAGTTGTTAGCAGCGTCCTCCTTCCCAGTGATGAGCTGCTCTGGGTGAAAGAGCTGCCGGTACGGGCCATTTCGGATCTCATCTGGAAGGGCACAAACACATCATTAGGGCACAAACCACAAGGCTGCACTCAGCAGGGATCTCCCTCCCCCAGTGCGGTAGCTGCGGTCAGATGTATGGAAGAGCTCGTCCTTCTGCAAGCCTGTGATACCAGTGTGTGAGAAACCCAGACCCACCACCCAGGCTAGCCCACAGTCAGCCTCCCTTCCTCAGCTGCAAACAGGGCAAAGAGTTTGTAGGGCCAGGAAAGCTGGTCTAGACACGAACTCTCCAGAGAGAAGCTTAGAGTCACTGTCTGCTCCCTTCAATTCCACCCCATCTTCAACTCACCAATTACAGTGGGCTCCAGGTCTACAAACACGGCCCGGGGCACATGCTTCCCAGCACCGGTTTCACAGAAAAAGGTGGTAAAGGAGTCGTCCCCTCCACCGATGGTCTTGTCGCTGGGCATCTGCCCATCAGGCTGGATCCCATGTTCTAGACAGTAGAGCTCCCAACAGGCATTGCCCATCTGGACACCTGCCTGCCCCACATGGACTGAGATGCATTCGCGCTGAGGGATAAAGAGAGGGGACACAGCATAAGCACCACATCTGCAGTCCTCCCCTCCTGAGCCTCTCTTCCACCCTATCACCTACCAGCTAGAATGGCAAAAGTGGAGGCCTGGGGCTGGGCAGAGGTCAGAGGAGGCTGGCAGCCTGCCCAGGCTCCCCTACATAGGACTTAACGACTGGAGGCACCCAGTAGGGCAAACCAATCCCTTATTAGTCCCCTTCTCTGTGCAGACCTTGTCAGGTAAGAGCTGTGGCTCCACATGACCCTGCCACACTCACAAGACACTCAGGGAGGACAGAGAGGGCAAGTGCCTATGAAAGACAGGCAGACACTGCAGTAACAGACAAGGACACGACTTCTCGGCTGTTTCCAGCTTTCTACTCCCAGAGCCACCTTCTCAAGCCTGAAAAGGAGCAGGTTTTCCAGAAGCATGAGTTTATAGCTAGAAGCCCTCTTTGAAGGTGAACGACTAGAATTTCTTATAACCCTCTCCCCCTTTCTTTCCAGTGGGCTGCAGGGATGTCTCAGCCTTCTGGTCTGGCATCAACTGACCACACACACTGGCCATCAGGATGCCCTCTCCCCCACCTTTAAATCCCATCTGGCTCTGGGGATCAATCCCAGCTGGCTCCTCTCCCCGCCTCCACCCCCGCACTCTGGGTGTCTTCACCACCTTCATCCACCGTGCAGCCCTCACAGAAATAGCAGAGAGTGCAGATGGCAGGCGCAGGCAATAAGGGTTGTGGGCACTGGGGCACTCGCTGCCTTAGGCTCATCCCTGCCAGTGTGAAATTAACCCCTAAAGAGCCAAAGTTGTGCTGCGCAGGGGCCGCGCAGCCTCCCTTTCCAACACCGAAATGGCGGGGTGACGGTTTCCAAATACCCAGAAAAGGAAGCGGAACCTGCGGTGAGGCCCCAGAGGTAACCCGCCTTGCCCTGCAGAGGGTGAGCGCCATCCTGCACCCGGGCCCTGCAGTCGCCCCCCTTCTAGATTCTTTCCAGTTACATCCCAGCCGAAAGTGAAGATTGGATTTCGGCCCCCGTTCCTGGGCTATAAATACCACCCCCCTACACACACCTCTGTCCCCTCCCCCCAACCTGGCCTGGGCCCGCGCTCTCGCTCAGCGCCAGCTGTCTCTGCCCGTCCGTTCACTCGGCTCCGGCTGGAGAGCGGCCGGCTCGCCTCACAACTCCGAACCCCATTCCCGCCACCCCTCCCGGCTCAGAAGCGGGGTGCTGAGTCACTGGGGGGGTGCTGTGAGTAGGAGGGATGCACACACAGTCGGAGGAAAAGGGGACGCTGGACCAAGTAATCTGACCCCCTACCACCTTCTTGGGCTAAGCACGTGTTCGCTCAGATCCAGGGAGCGGGGGTCGGGGTCGGGGTCGGCTAGGGGCGGAGGGCAGCCCAGCGGGTCTCCCTCATCCGCGGAAAGGACTGGGCGCGGGATCGCAACTCCCCTTCAGGAGGGTTAGGGCACAAATGCCTGGTGGAGCAGGAGGCGATTTCCAGAAGGATTCCTCTCAGCTAAGCGAAGAATCCCACCCCACTCCATCCCCCTTCCCCAGCCTCCAAAAGTGGACAGCACTGCTCGGCCAAAGTCACCAGAAGAGAGTGGGGGTGGGGGAATGCACAAACCCTCGCACCTCCTCCAGACCCGGAACGTCGGACGTGGGGTCCAAGCATCCCGGGATGGAGGGTCCCGAAGGAGAAGAGCAATAAGGGGAGGGGCGCGATGCCCGCGGGACCGCACTCACCATGGTGAGTCCGGGCGGTGGGTCTCACGTAGAGTCCGGGTGACGGGTCTCAGTGAGAACTGCGCTAGCTGCAGTGCCGCACAGATCTTATAGGCGGGGGGCGGGGCCCGCGCGCTGCGCTCGCCCACTAGGGGCTGAGCGGGCCCGGAGGCCACGCCCCCGAATGGTTGGCAGCCCCCCCCCCCGAGGGGTGGGGCCAGGGCGGGTCCCCTCCCCCTGCCCTGTCCTGGTCTCTCACCTGTCGGACTTGGGTTAGGTGTAGCAATCCGGCCCTAACCCCTTCGCTCCAGATTTTGAGCCGACACCCTGGGCTCCCGATCTCCACTGCAGGGGCGCAGGGAGCGGTGCCAGGGCGCATCTCGCCTGCACCTGAGTCATGGAAGTGCCCATCGCCCAGGTGTTCTGATTTAGGCCGGGCGCTGTAGAAGCTGTCCTTGCGAGGTGGCAGCAGCGGGCCTTCGCCCGTCCCCCCCTCCCCTCCCTGACTCCCTGGAGGCTCCGGCCAGTCCCGGGGGAACCCCTTACAACGGCACACGGCCTGCTGGTCCTCGGCCGGGACGGCTGGCCTTCGCCAATGCCTGTGGGCGGCCGAGGACCAGGAGCTGCACAGTCTGAGCCCCAGGGTGCCGATCCCTCAGAATATCCCACAGAGCCAAGCCCCGCAGCCTGTCTGCCAGGACCGACCCCAGGAATCTGGCACGGCTCGCTGGCTGCACGCGGGTCAGTGGCCCCGTCATCAACGCCGTCACTATTAGAGAGCCCTCGCCACTGCCACCTGCCCGCTTCCCCGCTGCCAGAACCACCAGAGCTCTGGGCGAAAGCCCTCGGGACTAGGATTCGCATCCGGCCTGCCCTATGTGACCTTGGGCAGGTGACCTAACCTCATCAAGTCCTTGGCATATTCATCGGTGAAAAGGAGACGATGATTCCATACTGAAAGCATTGTTGTGAGGAATCAAAATGTGTGTTGACTCTGAAGAAGAAAAAAGAAAGTGGAGATTCTGATATGATAGCTGATTTTGACTTTTCCATCTTCTGTTCGCCGGCATGGCCAGGATCTGCGACCTGCATCTTAACGCCCTTAGCGCTCAGGCAGAGGCCTCCACAGCAGTTATTCCTTCTTTCCACATTTCATTTCCATTTCTTGCAAGAATGGGCTTTTCCCTATACTTTTTTTAAAAAAATATGTTATTCATTTATTTATTTGAGGGAAAGAGAGGGAGAGAAAGCACAGAGGGAGAAGGAGAAGCAGACTCCCTGCTGAGGAGGGAGCGTGATATGGGGCTGAATCCCAGGACCCTGAGATCATGACCCCAGCGGAAGGAAGCCGCTTAACCAACTGAGCCATAAAGATGCCCCTTTTCCATCTACTTCTGCTTTCCCTTACACGCCTTAAATTTTCTAGCTGTCTCCCTCCCTTCGCTGGAGAAATCATCAAGAAGTGCCCCGTGAGCCCATTGGCATACCCTGAAGAAACCTGTCTCCCAGGCTAGTCCCTTGGAAAAGATTCACCTGCCTCTCCTACCATAGTGTTTCCTAGGACCAGGTTGTCTGACATGACAACACAGTAGGCTAAAATAATTAGCAATGGCAACTTCCTACCAACAAAATAGCTAATTGACACCTTACTTGGGCAAGGAAGGCATGGAAAGGAACACAGTGAAGCATGACAAGGTCTCTCTTCCCTAAGCACTTGCCATATGGTTGGGAGAACAAGACTCATGCATAAAAACGGAAAGGGGCAAGGACATATAGTGAGGCTGCTTTGGGAAATGGGGTCATGGTCTCTACAGAGCAAGGACCCTCCGTGATTATAGAACCTATGGTCTCTTGCACACCTTCCGGGGCCCTCCTTTTCCCTTGTGCACCCCCAATCCCAGCAGAATGAGTATGGTAAAAAGACCTGAGCTCTTTCAGGCAAAATCCTAAACTCTTTTGACCTTCAGGATCAGGTTCTCCCTTTGTGAAACAGGGATAACTTCAGAGTGTGAGGACCAGATGAATTTAGGGATGTGCACATACACATCAAAGTGCCGCGTAAGCAGCTGAATGGATTCTTAGAGCACCTTACTCATCTGCTTTAGCGCGCTAGCACTCCAGGCTGCAGTTATTCGTGTACACATCCGTCTTAGAAACTGCAAACTCATTCCAGGTAAGGACTGGATCTTATTCATCTTTGCGTCCCTAGATCCTAGCATAGTGCTTCGCGCACAGTGAGCATTTGCTAAATGTGTGTCAGAAGAATTGTTTCACTTCAGAGATGGGAATAAAATTAGGGTAGAACTCTAGGAAGCCAGAAGTTGCAAACTGGCAGCCTAGAGGTCAAGTTCCTTCTCAGAATTGTGTTGTTTGACCCACACAGTGTTCACCCCCATAGTGTGTAGAATATGAGAAAAAGCAGGAACTACCTCTTGTGCTGGGGCATCCCCAAGACCCCACCCCCCCCATGTCAGGAGATTTACTAGAAGCACTCAGCATAAAGTTGCTAAATAAACCCCCAGTTAAGGTTTATTACAGTGATATAGGAACGCTGCCCAGCTGGATTATAAGGGGAAAAGACACCAGGAGAATCTGAAGGAATCTAAGCCCTCTCCCTCCCAGGAGGGCTCACACAGCATTCTCTTCCTCCAAATTGAAAATGGAGCAACATTTCCCTGCAGTGGTTCCGCCCAAGGAAGCCTGTTCGAGACTCAGCACCCAAGGTTTATAGTGAAGGCTGGTCATGTAGACACCCCTGCCTTGCACACACCCAAATTCCAGACTCCTAGAAGAAAAGCAGCTGTTCAGCATAAACCATATTCTTTTTTTTTTTTTAAGATTTATTTATTTATTTGAGAGAGAGGGAGGGGCAGAGAGAAAGGGAGAGAGAGAATCTTAAGCAGGCTCCATGCCCAGCATGGAGCCCAATGCGGGGCTCCATCTCACAACCCTGAGATCATGACCTGAGATGAAATCAAGAGTCAGATGCTTAACCGACTGAGCCACCCAGGGGCCCCACAACATCAACCATATTCTTTACACACACAGTCCAGGCACAACAAACCACTCTGATCCTTTGACCATTGACTGAAAACCCTCTAAGAACCAAGTTCTCGGATGCCAGCCAAGGGCCAATCTTACAAGCAGATCTTTCTAAGGAGCAGTCTCAAGCTGCTGTGTTAACTTTTTCTGCATGGTCATATAAAAATCCAGATTTCTAGCTTATCTTGAAAGAATTGGAAGATCTGGCTGTATTTCAGGCCTCCATTCCCATTTAGCAACTGTGATAGGCAGAGTTAATAGTCCCCCAAAGATGTCCGCCTTTAATCCCTGGACCCCGTGACTACGTTATCTTACCTGGCAGAAGACTGCAGATGTGACTAAGGTAAAGATCTTGAGGTGAGATTATTCTACATTTTCTGGGTGGGCCCAGTATAATCACAAAGGTCTTCATAAGTGGAAGAGGGAGACAGGAGAGCCAGAGTCAGGAAAGGAGAGGTCAGAAGCAGAGGTCAAAGTGATGTGATTATTGGCTTTCAAGATGGAAGGAAGCCATGAGTCAAGGAATATGGGCAGCCTCTAGAAGAAGGAAAAGGCAAGGAACAGATTCTCCTCTAGAGTCTCTAGAAGGAAGGCAACTCTGCCAACACCTCGAGGTTATTTATACCTGAATAGGTTCTGGTATTAATTCCAGTGGGGGTGGTGTGGGGAGGGCTTCCACAAACGCCACCAAACAATGCTCAGACACCAGCAGGGTGTCTTAAGAATTCAACTCAATTCTGCCACTACCTACCCAGAGATAGCTTCAGATTCCACAATTTGAGGGTATGGTCCTATATGACTGCCTCTCCAGCATCCCTGTTGTTCCCTGGGCTTCTGACCAACTGGCTATAAATTAGAGGTTCCCATGATCTCCTCTTGGGTTCGATTAATTTTCTGGAGTGGCTGACAGAAATCAGAGAGACGTTTCACTTACTGTATCATTGGTTTGTTATAAAAGGATATAAATCAGGAATGGCCAGATGGAAGAGATGCATAGGACAAGATGTGGGGAAAGAACAAGGAATTTCTATACCCTTTCCAGGCATGCCACTCTCCCAGTATTTCCACATGTTCACCAACCTAGAAACCCTCCAAACCCCATCCTTTTGGGTTTCTATGGAGGCTTCACTACATACATGCCTATGGAGGCATGGTTGATGGAATCATTGACCATGGTGTTTGCATTCACTCTCCAGCCCCTCTCGCCTCTCTGAAGGTGAAGACGGGATTGAAAGTTCCAACCCTCTAACACTTGGTTGGCTCTACTGGCACCCAGCCCCCAACCTTAGGTGCTTTCCAAACGTCACCTCATTAGCATAACAGAAGATATCTTTATCACCCTCAACGCTGATGAAATTCCAAGGGTTTTAGCAGCTGTGAGCCAGGAATCCTAGACAAAGACCAAATATATATGAGGAATATATTTTGGTCATCTGAATAACTACATAAATATTTTTCTTATAAAACAGAGTGTTATAATCCCCATAAGATCTATTTCTGACTTCTGATCTCCAGAACTATAAGATAATAAATTTGTATTGTTTTAAGTTTCTAAATCTGTAGCAACTTGATACAACAGCAGTAGGACACCAGTAGGGCAACAAATGGAGCTGGGTGGTGGCTACTCTTTAGGAAGGACAGCAAGCTGCTCCAAATTATCCAGTCTACCATTTACCATCATATGGTCAACTGTAACATATGTGTGTTACCCTGACCCTTAGCAAGGAGTTTATAACCCCTTCTGTCAGGCAAGATGGAGAAGACAAGGGTGCAGGGAGAAAAGTCCAAGTTATGTTAGTGGAATACAGATTCTGCCTCTGTCTTTGTGTGTGTGTGTGTGTGTGTGTGTGTGTACGCTGGTGCATGTGTGCACATGACCATGAGTGTGTATATATCTCCTGAATTAGGGCCATAATGTCTGGTTGGGTGTACAGGTAGCAATCCATATTACCAGATTGAAAGCTTGGACATTTTTTTTTAAGATTTTATTTATTTATTTGACAGAGAGAGAGAGAGAGAGCTCGTGTGTGTGCACAGGTGAGAAAGCACAAGGAGGGGGCGGGGCAGAGGGAGAAGCAGACTTCTCGCTGAGCAGGAAGCCTGATGCCGGGCTCCATGCCAGGACCCTGGGATCATGATCTGAGCTGAAGGCAGACGTTTAACCAACTGAGCCACCCAGGCATCCCAAAAACTTGGACATTCGTGTAAATGTACAGCATCTAGCAGATAATGCCAGACACTTCTTCATTTTTCCAGTTGAATCACCACTTAGTCTGTCTACCCTACAAGGGTGTCCAGCAGACCACTCTCTTTGGATCTCTCTCCCTCTTCCCCTTGCCCTTGGTTTTCTCCATCTTTTCTAACCTCTTCCCAGAGTCTCACCTCTGTCTTGGAGCCGTGCAGCAAGGTCCTCAAAATTTAAACTGTCTCCACTGATTCCATCTGGGAAAGGTGGAGCTGAGCCTTAGTGCACATCCTTCCATTTTTTTTTTTTTTTTAGACTGAAGCATCTACCAGCTGTTCTCCTTCTCACAGCACAATCTTTCCAACAGGATATCTTCACATCTTCTGTCCTCCTCACTGTCCACACAGGCTTGGTTCATATGCTCTACTGAGATGTTCTTGCCAAAATCTCTAGTAATTCCCAACTGGCCAAAGTCAAAGGTCATGTTTTTACCTCTTTTTCAGCCTTTCACCAATGTTTGAGGAAGCTGACCTTCCTCCTTGAAACACTTCCTTCTTGGCTTCAGTGACACACTCCGCTCTCCGTCCCAGCCACTCCTTCTTGATGGTCTTTGATGGCTTACCCCTAATGGGTGTTTTTCATAGCTTAGTCCCAAGCTCTCTCTTTTCTTCCACTTGTTTTTCTCCCTGAAGGAGCAGTTGTTGAAGGTAAGTGAGGAGTATATGGGGTTTTATTATATTATCTCTACCTTTTGGTGTATTTTTAAATGTCCTTAATAAAAAGTTACTGTAACATTTTAGGGTTATTAAAAAATGAATAGAACTAGAGTGTATACATTCACAAACCAAACAGAAAGAATAAAATAGAAAGAAATATCAACTATGTGCTGATAAGTCTCAAATTTATATGTCCTTTAGGACTTCTCTGAATATCAGACTCACATGCTTATTTGCTTTTTTGACATTCCCACTTGAAAGCCTGTGAGACATCTCAAACATCACACATTCAAAGTAAAACTCCCAATGTCCCACTCTCACCCTGCTCCCTGCCAAAAATGCTTCTGTCCTAAGGCTTCCAAGTCTTCTACCCACGTGCTTACGTTAAAAACTTAGAAGCATCCTACATTCCTC